>NW_006408817.1:1973796-2018536 GCF_000296735.1 Chrysochloris asiatica
ACCACCACCTCTCAAGACAAAGGTCTCTAATCTGGTCCATAACCTCTCTGATTTGCTTGGGCAAAGAGTAAAGATATTTACTGTTCTAAGTGTTTCAGTTACATAAGAATTGGAAGAGCTGTGAGGGGGAAACATTTTAAGTTTGTTTGACCTTTTTTCTTTGTTTTTTTTCAAAACCAGTTTGATTAAGTTCCTCTGAAACAACTGACTTTAGGTTGCTTGCTACCTCCATGGAGATGATTTATGTAAAGGAAAACAATTTACTGCGTTGAGAAATGTTTCTAGTTCTTACACACCTAATGCAGCATGGTGCAGGGAGAGCAGGCTCCTCCGGTACTCATCTTGTTCTACACAAAGAAATGGTACAATGTGTATACATCTGAAGACTCTCCTTTTCACAGTTTCTGGAATTATGACTGGCTTCTTTCCCAACCATGTTGTTGTTGTTTTTATGTGCCATGGAGTCGGTTCCGACTCATAGTGACCCTGTACAGGGTTTCTGAGGCTTTATGGGAGCAGAAACCATCATCTTTCTCCCGCGGAACAGCTGGTAGTTTCGAACTGCTGACCTTGTGGTTTGCAACCCAATTCGTAACCACTACGCTACCAGAGCTCTTTATCCACTCCCAAATGGAGGGTAGTGAATACCTTCACTATGGTTCCAACTCCATGACACATAAACACCACCACCACCACCCTTTTTTACATATAATCAGCATTAGAATTCTTACTATGTACCAGACAAGCGTTAAGTCCTTTACATTTATTAATAATTATGACCCCTTGTTGTTGTTGTTATTAAGTACCATGGAGTCACTTCCGACTCATAGTGACCCTGCACAGGGTTTCCAAGACTGCAAATCTTTACTGGAGCAGAAAGCCTTGTCTTTATCCCGCAGAACAGCTGGTAGTTTCGAAATGCCAACCTTGAGGTTAGCAGCCTGATTCATAACCACTACACTACCAGAGCCCCTTATAAACCCTTAAGTACTATTATTTTAAACTATTTAAGAATGAGAAAACTGATGTATGGTATGCAACTGACTCGGTTCTGACTGAATAACCCTATATAGGCTTTCCAGGAGTCCTGGTGTGGCCCTATAGTGTAAACATTGGGCTGCTAGCCACAAGGGCAGCAGTTCAAGCCTACCAACCACTCCTTGGAAATCTTGCACAGGGTTGCTATTAGTCGGAACCAACTCAATGGCACTTAGAAACAACATAGGTTTTCCAAGGAGGGACTGGTGAGTTTTAACCGCCAACCTGGCTACTAGCAGTCTAGTGCTTATCCTACAGTTCCAATGCTTATCCAGGGCTCCAGTTGAGGTGGAAGAAGGTCAAATAATTGTACAAGATCACACATCTAAGAAAGCAGTTTTTGTAATCGCTGCCATTTACCAATTCATTTTTCCCAATTTTGGGTCTATTGTGAGGAGCAAAGTTGTTCTTCCTAGGTTCCGTAGAGTCGGTACTGACTCATAGTGACCCTGTGCACAACATAACAAAACACTGCCTGGTCATGGGCCACCCTCACAACATTGCTATGTCCGAACCCATTGCTGCTGACACTACCAATCCACCTCATTGGGGGTATTCCTCCCTTTCTCCAACCCTCCACTTTACCCAAACATACTATCCTTCTCCAGGTACTGGTTCCTCCTGGCAATATATCCAAAGTATGAGAGACTAAGTCTGGCCATTCTGGCTTTCAAGGAGCATTCTGACTGTACTTCTTCCAACACAGATTTGTTTGTTCTTTGGCAGTGCATGGTACCTTTAATATTCTCCTCCAGCACTGTAACTCAAATGCATCAATTCTTCTACGGTCTTCCTTATTCACTGTCCAGCTTTCGCATGCATATGAAGTTACTGAAAATACCATGGCTTGGGTCAGGCACACCTTAGTCTCAAGCTGACATCTTTGCTCTTGAACACTCTGAAGAGTCTTGTACAGCACATTTGTCTAATGTAATATGTCGTTTGATTTCTTGACTGCTGTTTCTCTGAGTGTTGATAGTTCATCTGAGCAAAATGAAATCTTTGACAACTTCAATCTTTTCTCCATTTATTATGATGCTGTTTATTGGTCCAGTGGTGAGGATTTCTGTTTTCTTTACATTGAAGTACAACCCATACTGCAGGCTGTGGTCTTTGATCTTCATCAGTAAGTATTCTAAGTCATCTTCGCTTTCAGCATGCTAGGTTGTATCATCTGAATATTGTAGGTTGTTAATGAGCCTTCCTTTCTCCAATCCTGATGCCACATTTTTTTTTTTTTCATAATAATTCAGCTTCTCAGACTATTTGCTCAGCATACAGATTGAATAAGTATGGTGAAAGAATATAACCTTGGCAAACACCTTTCCTAATTTTAAAGCATTTGGTGTTCTCTTGTTCTATTTGAGTAAGTGCCTCTTGGTCTATGTACAGGTTCCTCATGAGCACAAACAAGTGTTCCGGAATAATCATTCTCTGTAATGTTGTCCTTAGCGTGTCATGATCCACACAATGGAAAGAAAGCCTTTGCATAGTCCATAAAGTACGGGTAAACATTTTTCTGGTATTCTCTGCTTTCAGCCAAGATCCATCTGACGTCAGCAATGATATCACTCATTCCACATTGTCTTATGAATCACTCTTAAATCTGTGGAAGTTCTTTGTCAATGTAGGGTTACAGTCGGGTTTTTGTATGTTTGTTTGTTTAATTACCTTTAGCAACATTTTACTTGAATGATGATATTGATGTGTTCTGCATTCCGTTTTGCAATGAGCACAGATACGAAACTCTTACAGTCAGTTGGAAAAGTTGTCTTCCAAATTTCTTGGCATAGGTGAGTAAGTGCCTCCAGTGGTGCATCAATTTGTTGAACGATTTCAATTTGTATTCCATCAGTTCCTGGTACCTTGTTCTTTGCCAGTATCTTCAGTGCACCTTGGACTTCTTCCTTCAGTATCATTGGCTCTTGATCATATACTACCTCTTGAAATGGTTGAGTATCGACCATTTCTTTTTGGTATGGTGACTCTGTGTATCCCTTCCATCTTCTTTTGATCCTTTCTGCTCCTTCAATATTTTGCCCATAGAATCCTTAAATATTGCTAATTGAGGCTTGAATTTTCTCATCTGTTCTCCCAGCTTAAGAACTGCTGAGTGGCACTGCATTCATCATCAAAAAAACATATGGAGATCTGTCTTGGGGAGCAAATAACAGTATGTAAATCACCCACATTGACTCTTTTATCTCCTAATTGAAAAGGAGCACTTGTTAAATATATAAGAAACAACATTTACTAGGAATGTTGAGTGATTTTTTTTATCACCTCATCTTTATCTTTACATTAACTGCATTGTTGTTGTTGTTAAGTGCCATCGAGTCAGTTCTGACTCATAGTGACCCTGTAGAGGGTTTCCGAGGAGCAGCTGGTGAGTTTGAACCACCGATCTTGTAGTTCAAATAGCTTTGCAGTCTGGAGCATTAACCCACAGTACCACAGCAGGACTCCACATTATCTGCATAGGGAAAAGTAAATACTTAAATGATAAAAAATGAATAACAAGTGAGCATCCTGAATTGAAATGGAACTCATCCTGTTTCTTGAATGGTAATGCTTAACAAATATTTGCATTAAAAAAATAATTGCTTAACCTGTAAGTCAAGAATATATATGCCACAAAATATGAGTATATGCAGTGTGATTGCATTTTATGCACATGTAAAACAGTGATAACAGACATAAAACATTTATTATCTCTTGCTTTGTGTAAGAAATCTAATATAATGAACAAAATGTAATCATCATAAAGACTTAATGTCAGGTTGTTGGGTTGAGTGTGTTCTAACTATGTTGAAGTTGTTATTATACACTTCAGCTTTCAAGTGAAAATCACTTGACTTCCTTTATCTAGAAGAATCTTGAATTACCCAAGGTCTTCAAACTCATCCCTGTCATATAATGTGACCACCACTGCTTGTCATACTTACATTGGTTAATGTACTTAATCCCCTAAAAAGGAACTTGTTCTATGTTATGTAAATTTCCTAAATTGGTTAGGTCTGTGGAAAAAACATGTCTGATGAAGCTATCACTTGCTGTGTTCCTCTGGCCATATGATTCCATCTGGAGTGCCACGCTGTATCTTTCAGTGCATTCTTTTTGTAGTCTTTTTGCTTGAGCTCTGGTTCTCCTGGTGTGTGTGTGGTGTTAAGTGCCATCAAGTCGGTTCCAACCCATAGCAACCCTGTATAGGGTTTCCAAGGAGTAGCAGGTGAGATTGAACCACCGACCTTGTGGTTCAAACCAATTGTGCAGTCCAGCACATTAGATCACAGCGCCACACCAGGACTCCATTTTAAAAATAGCTAGATAAAATTAATTTTTTATCACTGATTATCCTAATATAAGATAACAAATCTGTCCTTGAATTAAACTGACAACAGTTCAAACAAAGAGCTTGGGAAGTAAAGTAACCTCAAACAGACCAGATACTTTACATGATTATCATTTTATAATTCAAGAGCTATGTATGAAGGATAATTCAGTACTAAAGAAAATTTGTTTAAAACTAATTTTTAACATGAATTCAGTGATAATTTAACTAAAGAAACTGTATTTAAATTGATGAATAATAATTATAAAAACTTTAAAGAGTTTTCTCAAACAGAGAAATGAGTTATATTTATATGGTGATTAATTTAAACATAAGTCCACTGCCGTCAAGCCAATTCCAACTCAGAGCAACCCTATATAGGGTGTCTGAGACTATAAATTCTTATGAGAGCAGATAGCCTCATCTTTCTCCCACAGAGCGGCTGGTCGATTTTGAATTGCTAACCTTGGGGTTAGCAGTCCAATGTCGAACATAAAGCACCACCAGACTTTTTTATAGGAGAAAAAAGCAGATCTTTTAAAATAAAAATAATGTCTATAGTATAGTTATATACACTGTTGATCACACTTAAAAAGGTTCTTTGGTTTTACCCTAAGAAATCCAGTGCTTTCACGTCCTTATTCTCCAAAATTAGGGATGATAAATACGTAGATGAACCTGAGCACTCCTGTGTTCATTTATGCCAGCAGCCCCGAGGAGAGGTTGTTTGAAAGACATACTATGTACTTAACTGTTGGGAAATGTATTAAAGCTCTTCAGTCTCATTTACACCACCAAGTTAAACCAGCTACAGAAAACCCTTAGAACTATATATGCCTCCACAGGCAAACTTATTATCTAGTTGAATCTGAATCCATCATTGAGCTGCTGAAAAACAACAACAGCAACCATTACCTTTGAGTTGATTCCAGTTTGTAGTGACCCTTCAGGAGAAAGATGAAGCTGTCAGCTCCCATAAAGCCTTGGAAATCCTATATTGAATTGATCCCAAGGTATTGGGTTTCAGTTTTGTGTTTATAGAGTAGACTAGATCTGTGGTGATAGTGTGCCTTCGAGTCGGTTCTGACTCATAGCGACCCTGTATAGGATTTCTGAAGCTATAAATCATTACAGAAGCAGAAAGTCTCATCTTTTTCCTGCAGAGCAGCTGGTAGATTTGAACCATTGACCTTTCAGTTAGCAGCCCAAGGTGTCACCACTAATGTCCAGGACACCTTGGAGTGGAACTGCTCCATAGGATTTGCAAAGCTGTAATCTGCTACATCATTCTCCCCCTGGAACCTGCCAACCTTTGGTTAGCCGGTGAGAACATAACACCGCTGGGGCTCCTTTAGCAAACCACAGAATCCTCTGGTGCCTAGGTTCTTGGACAAGCAACACCAGCATCACCCAGAAGCTTGTGAGGAATGCAGATTCTCAGATCCCAGCTCACACCTACTGAACCAGGATCCACATTTTACCAGAACCCCAGGTGATTTGTTATGCACGTTAAGTGAGAAAAGAATTGACCTAAAGAAACCTGGCAGCTGACCCACAGGCTTAGGGATGTGATGCTGTGTGCAAAAATGGAAAAGCAGGACTGCAGGGAAGAATTCCTGTATCATTTCCTTAACACATTTCATTTTTCTTTTTTTGTCCATTGTTTTGAAAAGCTGAAGTTGTCTTGGTAACATTTAAACTATTTTCTATGCAAAATTCCCATGAATATTTAAAAATTTTTATGCGGAAATGTTTTGTCTAATCCTTACAACTGGCTTGTTTCTCATTTGCAGTCCTGATGTAGCTCTCCCTGATGAGCAACCACATTCCAGCTCCCAGTGTGCACCTCTTCACTGTCTCTCCAAGCCTCCCTACCCCTATTCTTCATCTCCCGTGGACGAGCATCTGGGGTGAAAGTTGTGTAAACACACACAGAATACTGCCCAAGACCCAGTGGGTGTTTTCTTCCTAGTTGCTAGATATACGATCGGATGAATGTCCATCATTGTGGAAGATGAGAGAAAGTTGAGAAGAATAACACAACATCTTACGGTTTCTCTAAATTATAAACTTCTGCAACCAAATGGCTATGTTCCAATTAAATAAAAACAAACACGAAACTCGCGTATCTCAGATGGCTGGCATTACCTCGATAGCATTTGAGAGACACCTAAGACCATGTAAAATACATACGTTGTAAAATCGTTCTTTACTCACAATCCAAATCCAGCTATAGAAGTTGATTTCAATATTTTTTGTCATTGATATTTATTTTATACTTTATTTGCTACATGATTTGTGTCCATAAAAAAATCACTTCTATGAGAGGTGAAGTTAGTTCATCTATTTTCCAAATAAGCATAATTTGCTCAATTAAGTATGAATTTTAATTTGGTTCAAAATATGGAATTGGCCAGACTGTGGTCACTTTTCTTGCACAAAGTGATAAATGAGGTGCATTGGAATGTTAAAAATAACTGTATTTTGCTGCTACATTGATATTGTTCATGCACTTATTTCTAATAGCTTATCAACTACTGGATTTTCTTTTTTTTAACATAAGCTCTTTACTGGACACTATTAAGTAAATCTAAGAAAGAGACAAAGTTATTATTCATTGATTTACTCAATTTTTGACTGCATCTTTAATTCTTTTTTTAATTGCAGACAAATAGATGCACTGGTGCTGCTCCTGGGTGTGTGTGTGTTTAAAAAGGCTAACTAATTTGACGGGGGGAAATGGAGTGTTTATTTAATCACCAGGATTTTTTACTTCTTCCAAATTCAGGGTTCTACTATGAATCTTCCCTGCTAAATGTTAACAAGTACAGATTGGATAATATATACATAGGTAAATGTAAGGTTGTTGTTGTTGTTAAGTACCGTGGAGTCGGTTCCGACTCATAGTGACCCTGTACAGGGTTTCCGAGGCTGTAAATCTTTATGGGAGCAGAACGCCTCATCTTCCTCCCATGGAACTGCTGGTAGTTTCGAATTGCTGACCTTGCGGTTGGCAGCCCAACTCGTAACCACTACGCTACCACAGCTCCTTAAATGTAAGGTAGCATTTAGTTAATTTACCCAGAAAGTATTCCAAGCTTGATTAAAAGTGTAGGATTTGTTGTTGATTTTTTTTTTTCCATAATGAATCTTCCTTGCCAAAAAACAATAGATAATAAATCTTAGCTCATTGTCTAGTTTTGACAAACACTCAGGTGCCTACAATCATTATAATATGTTGAGATAACACATGTTCCTAGTTCATTTACAGATTCTGCTGGGTAACTTATAGGACATGATTTAAGACCGTGGATTTTCATAGTGAGTTTATTCTGCATGTAATCTGACAAACAAGGAAAACTGCTAATTGAGCTAAAAGGTCTAACATTCTTGGGCTCCTTAACTTTCAAGTGCTGCCCGCACAATTGCTCCAAGCCTTGATTCCTTGTCCTTGTCAGGTAGCCTTAACTTATTTAAAATCATAAGGATTTAACCTTTTCATGTACAGATATCTGTAACTTCTCTTCAAAATAAAAGTGAGCGTCTCTGTTAACACAAAGACCATTAGCAGTGTAGGATGATGACAATGAAGATTCATAGAGCCACATGGCTTAATGAGTGGAAGTGAGTGGCACATAAATGGAATTGGTCCTTCAAAGATGGCAGCCAGTTGGTAAGTCATAAGCACAGTTCGGGAGCTTTCATCGGTCATTTGTCTACTAAGTAGTGGTCTCCATTACCAAAGCAAACAAGGGATTTTGAGTTCCTTATGTGAGTGCTGTTTTTAGCAATGTAATTTATTATGCAACTTTGGAGTACATAGTTGAAAATCGTCACCAAAATAGGGATTCAGGTTAAAGTATCGAAAAGGAAGTAAATCTTCATAAAGTGTTGATCCTAAAGCAACCTAACCTACTCTTTCCAACCTGCATTGCCTTGAGGTCCCTAAATGTTTCCTTCATTTTATTGGTGTTGAATCTCCCTAGTACCAGCAATAGAGAGACTAGGTGGATTTTTTCAGAGTCCAATTAAAGGAAATGATAGTTTTCCCTTTTCCATTTTTTCTTTTCAAGCATCACAGGTTTGAACTGAGAAGTGGGGGTAGCTGCTAGATTGACTTTTAATAAAAACTGTTGTGCCTGAGGGAAAACATGCCTTTAAAAAAAAAAAAAAAAAAGTACCTCGGAACATCATTCTACATTGCCTCATCGATTTCCTGGGTGGAACTGGGAATCCAGCAGAAAATTCTGTCTGTATTGTAGGAGAGTTCTGCCTGTTGACAATGCTGTATTGCATTCTAATTCACTAACTGCATGATCCAGTGAAAAACAGGCTTATAAACATACACAACAGTTATTTCTTCCAATTCGGACAAACTGTACTAATTAAATCTTTTATTTTAGCTCCTTAGTAGAATGGGAAATATTTACTTTGAAATAACAATTCTAGAAAAATAATTAATTTTAGTGAAACTTTGCCAAGAAGATATGAAAAGGATGGGAAAAGTAAGTCTAATTTATTTTCGGCATATACCTAGGTGACAGTCCCTAATCAGTAAAAGAGTACCATGTATTTACACTATAGTATTTTAAAATGAGCCATATCTATTTTAGTTAGAGGCATTTAATAGATCAATATGTGTAGAACTGATACAAATCTATATCTGTAAAGATAATGCCAGGATCCAAAGGAAATTAAAAACTGGAAAAACTAGTAAAAATAATAAAGAATGGGCCTTGGTAACACTAATTGAAGACAGACTTGGGGAAGAAAAATAAACTGGAGAAGTAAAATTAAAATGTTGACAAATTGCAAACACGTTGGCAAAGATTAAAGAGTGGTTTACAATGTAATCAGGGCAGTTTTAATAAGTAAGCACAATTAGAATTCTGAAAAGCATAGTCAGTATGAAGAAATACTTTTCAACTGAGGATTTTCTTAATACGAGTAACGAACAAGCAAAAAGCAATAAATTGCCTTTGGACTGAATGCACAGGGGCATACAAGACCCTACAGACTGAGCTTTAAAATCAAGTCACAGTTTAGCCGATGTCTTTCAGATACCCACTCTGCTTCAAAAAAGCGAAATTTGGAGAACTTAAAATAATTTTTTAAAGATCCATTTAGAAAGATTGTACTTTATTTAGCCTACAAAAGAAGAGGTACACTAGTGATCTTCAAGAAAAGAAAATTTAACAAATGATAGTTATCAGGTATAGCTATCTTTACTAAAACGGGAATAAGAAAAAGTTGTCAGAGTGAAGGATTTATACTAACTCTCAAGAAATTTTTAACATTGAGAAATTAATCATTGAAGTTGAAAACCATATGAAAGATTTATTTAAAATAATATTATCAGTGGTCTAGAAAGAATTAAGTAGAAAGATATAGTATGATAATGTAATTCTGGTAATCCATAATCCTATGATGATTTAAAATATTGGAATACTTTAATGTCTTATTGTTTTGCCGTACTGTTTTACTCCTTGAACATTGGATGTTGTTGTTGTTAAGTGTCATCGAGTCGGTTTCAATTCCTAGCAATCCTGTATAAGGTTCCCAAGGAGTGGCTGGTGAGTTTGAACCACCGACCTTGTGGTTCTAAGTGATCTTTCGATCCATAGCAATCAATTTTTTTCAAGACATTTTGGTTAAAATAGACAGGATTATCATTAGTGTTTTTCCTTCCAGAAATATTTCATAACATCTTTAAAGTTGTCCAGAATGGAGTTAATTTTACTGTAAAAATCTTCATGATTGTTTGAGTCTAAAATACAAACATCCTCAGGAATACTTCAGAAATGGAAGGTACAGAATCCCTTTGGGAGGAAAATGCCTCACAAATTTTATCTTTTCTTAAAAGGAGCTTCAATCTACAATGTTTGTTTTTTCCATGCTTTGGAAAATATTCTTGTACAGATAAGTCCTTCTGTTTCAAACAAACATCTATCTTCAGTCAAATAAACACCACTCTGAATGTGGAAATTTCCTGACAAACTCTATTAGCATCCTCTACGGTTCTCAAGTGGAAATGATAAATTACAAAAAGGAAGAACTGAAATCTATTTTCTACTAGGATAAGACTGTCACATTTAATGTGTAATTGTTATAACCAGCCAAAAGACATAATCTGTTTCTCAGAAAGACACATTTGGGGGAACTGATGGGTTTCCAGTAAGTGAAGCTATGCTGGGTCAACCCAGGTATGATATTGTGTTGATATTGTAGATATAAAGGAGAGCTAGGTTTGAAAGAACTCTAAGGGTAAAATTGACAATTGTAAAACAAAATTTGTCCTCCAGGTCTTTTGTTTGCTTATTAATTAGAGTGAATTAAAATAATCTTGTGTATTTAAGATTGCAAAGATTTGACAAGAATATGTTTTCAAATAACAGGAACACAGTTCTTCAAATAAAAATTTAAAAAACTGTTGAATTGGAGTTATAATAGCATGATCAGTGCTGGCTGATATTGACAAGATTTTTTTTTTTTTAAATTATCAATTCCTGTGTGACTTTTTCCATTGTAATAATTCCCCCAGGTGAGTTGTGTCTGTAATTAAAATCATCTTTATTTAAATGCTACTGTAACTGCCGTAATTCCTGATGTATTACATTTGTAGCCATGTTTTACTCTTATGTTAACACCTGCAAGATTTCATCTCGGCATCTCTTTTGTTCTTACTACATAAAGTGTAACTGAAAGAGATATTTAAACTTAAGATATGTTCCCAGCTGAAGATTTCCAGAAATAATATTCTACTTAAGAAGAAGCAGCTAAGCAGTTAACTGACTTTAGTGTAAGGGCGTGAATGCATAAAAGTATGCAGTGTAAAATGTTTGTATGAGATATTTCACTTCATGTAAGCTTTCCCATACTTATAATATGAACACTATAGAAGTCTTATTTCTCTTGTGCTCTTCTCTCCATTAAGAATGTAAGGAGACTGTTACCTATATCTAGTCTCCTTTCCATACTGAAATGCATGGCTCTAATCTTCACTGTATTTTTATCTCTTTCCTCTGGAGTTATTTAAAATTTGCCCTATTTGAACTAAAGCCTGGAAAAACTGCTGAGTCAGGTTGTTTCTGTGATTGGAGTTGAACTATTGTTGAGCTAAAAACACCTTTTTCACTTGAACTTTTTTCCTCCTAGAATTAACATCTGATCATTATGGTTCTCTAATGAAAATGCTGAGACGTCAATCTGATGCTTCTCAGTATAAATGTGTTTTTCTTTTTTTAAATAGTCTGAAGTTATAAAGGAAAGGGAAATGCTATCACCTAGTTGACAAATCATTATTCAGTGGTCATCATGAAAATATAGGAGGAATCATTTTGGTTGGCTTCAGAGATGTATAATTGTGTATCAAATCTTAGGAAAATAAACATCTCAAAATCCTTGCCACAAATTCTTTAATCTCTGTGGTTTGACTGTTAAAAGTCAATTAAACAATCCTCTGAAAATTATTTGTTATTTTTATAACTTAGTGTTTTTTTTGCATGGTGGATGCATATATGATGAATGATACATGATTCTGATGTTGTATTTTTTCCAGTATTAACATTCATGTAATGTGTGGCAAATCCTGATTTGTGTGCTGTAGATTATTGTTGTGATGATTCTGCTATTTCTACATTTAATTGTCTTTCTATTTTTGTGCATTTTGGGGTAAAATGATGTGAAGTGTTTCCATCTCATGGTGGTACCATATGAAAACATGACTAAAAGACTGCTCAAAGAAACTTCTGTTGCTATTTTTAAAAATTCAAATTTCAAAGGAAAATTGTTCTCAAAGACATACAAATTTATTTTGATTTTGAAAAAGTTATTAGGAATTTATTATCACTTTTCCTTTTAATTTTTTATAGACAATCCTAAGTAAATGTCTTACGGGAGAATACATATGATATACACTTATGCTTATGTAATCTGATCGTGCACTCAATGGTTGGAAAAGGCACTCAAATGCTAAGAAAAAAAAAAAAAAAACCAGAAGCCAATATATCAATTCTTATATCTTGGTTTATGTTACCAATTCAATATGGTATAATGCATAACTCTTTCCAGTAAATAAACTGGTTGTCTTTTCATTTCATCTATGTTATCTTTTTATCAGTTTGAACAATTATCTGTATGCCATTTTGATTTTTACAAAAAGAGAGTATATGAATTTCTGCATGAGTATGTATTTCTTCAAAGTGAGCACTCAATGAACTGGAAACTGAATTTTTTGCTTTGACATTTCCATACATTCCTGTTTAAAACTTTGTATAAGTTTTTCCCATTTGTTCCATTTACCATCTCTCTTCTTTGTTATCTTTTCTAAAAAGAGATTTTGGCAGGAGGATACATGTTGCTGAGTTAGGTGAGAAATGCACCAACATCAAGAAAATACTGTTCTAAAAAAGGAAACAATATTTTAATGAAAGAAAATTCTCTCTAGTTTTCTTTTGCATCTGAAACTGTGGAGCTCCAAAACTTCGATCGAGTTTAATTTACTAGCTCCTTCCACAATAAATAGTGTCATAAGTCAGCTGCTTAGTCAATCTTCTACTTTGACTCAATTTTGTTTCAGGAAGTAGGGGAAGAGAACCAGACAGAATTGGATTTGTGTGAGGTCCTAATGAGTTGAAACCTTTAATGGAATCCTCTTTGTAACTGGTCAGATTCCCCAATCATGCAGCAATGCCGACTACAGTTGTCTGCTTACCCTTTGAACAAGTACACCACCAGAAATAATAGGGTAAACTTCCTCTCAAATTTCTCCTTTTTCTCTTTCAAAAGCTGTTTTTGTTCTTTGATGTTGTCTCTTAAGTTTATTTGATTCTTGACTTTCCTGCACAATGAAGAGGATTATATTGTCACATTTGAAAGCTGAAATAACTGAGCTGGCCTCCAGAAGTATCAAAAAAGTCTCATTTTATCACTACTTTTTTGCTGGCAGCTAGTTTAGCGTTATAGTGTGGTCAGAGAAATATGAATGGTTCATGCAACCCACTGGGGCTGATGAAGAAACCAGAACTGATAGAAACTTTTCATAAGGGATTTCCTCTAGCTTTTAGTTTTACACAGATAAACATATATTACAGAACTCAGTAAATATTGAGTGTGAATAGTTAAGTTCACGAGGAGTGGGTTCCTTGGTTCCTTACCACCTAGCATTTTTTAAGAACACATCTGGAACTAGTTAACTATTGAGTTTATGGGACCTAACCGGGTAGTGTAGTGGTTACGAATCGGGCTGCTAATCTCACAGTCAGAAGTTCAAAACTACCAGCTGTTCCGTGGGGGAAAGACGAGGCTTTCTGCTGCCGTAAAGATTTCAGCCTCGGAAACCCTGTACAGGGTCGCTATGAGTCGGAACTGACTCCACGGCACATAACAACAACAATGCCACCTTCTATACTTTCAGCAGGATTCCTGGTGTGGTGCCGTAGGATAAACACTGGACTGCTAACCACGAGGTTGGAAGTTCAAACCCACCAGTTGCTCCTTGGAAACCCTCTATAGGGTCGCTTAAAGTCAGAACTGACGCAGTGGCATTTAACAATAACAACAACAGGTTTTCAGAAGGCACTAACAATCATTTTGGGAAATGTGATTCCTGTTGTTCTTTTCTTCTTGGTGAGGCTAAGAAATAGGTCTACAACATTGTACTAGAAGAAACCTTAATGTGTGCAATGAAACAATCTGATACTGTGCTTATAAACTATTTATGAATTAGCTTAAATGCTTTAAGAAGAACCTTAGGATAACTGATCTACTACGTAACTGTCAAAGAAGATAGATCTCACTGGAAAAGGTGCTTCCAGTGTCAAAAGTAAATATAATTTATATTTTAAGCATAGAAAGCAATATTAAGATAAATGCAACGTAACTAAAGTAGCATTCACTTACACAGATAAGACATATTACTGAAGAGTGTCTCATTCTTCCAGTAGTGGATATGTTGACTTCTGTTACCACTAAAATCAACTATAGATATTAGTGCACATGTCTGTTTACCATAGCAAAACAGGATTGGCTAACAGTTAATGCACTTAGCTGCTAACTAAAATGTTCATGGTTTGAATCCATCCAGACATTTCATGAAAGAAAAATCAACCATTAAAATGGAGCACAGTTCTATTCTGCTACATGTGGGAGTCTCCATAGGTCAGAATCAACTCAATGGCAATTGGTTTGGTTTGTATGTGAAGTGAAAACGTGTGGATCCTTGTTAAAATTTTAGGCATTGCAAGACAGCGACAACAGAGCATTAAACCAAGAAGCGGTCTTTCTAAGCACAAGACTTTGTGTCTGCCAAGAGTCCCCCACCCGTGAAACCAGCCTGGCCATGGAGCAGGCTGAAACAATGATTCGGGGCCTCAACCCTGAACGTAGTCTCCAGAAGCCTTAGTTGATTTTTAGCAGAATGGGTTTCTCCACTTACTTGTTTGGGAGGGAAAAATGATGTGTTTCTGTTTTGAAAAGGAGGAAATAAGATAAATGGTAATACTTAAGAGTTACAAAGTTGAATCTTGCAAATGTTATCTCAACGCAGCTAACATTCAACTACAAATGTCTAAACTCTTACATTCATACCAAGCTGAGATCTAGGTCTTTAAAAGAAAATTTCAAAATACCAGCAGCAGGCATTTTAATTAGTGTAAAGTAAAACTAATTAAAGAACTCGACTGATGCCTTCATACTTTGACTTCCTTTAGAGTTATAAATTGTTGATAATGTGTCAAATGTCACAGGAGGATTCTCATTAAAAAGAGCTATTAGTCCAAGATTAGTAAGTGATTCCTATCACCTTTTCTTCAAAATAAAGGTGAAATAAGTTAAATCCTTTCACTTTGAAAATATGGGATTTTACTTTATTTCCTGGTTTATAAAATGCAAATTTGTTTGGGTCTAACATTTTCACAAGGTTTTTTGGGGACCACAGTCAATGATTAGCAACACACAAAATAACATTCTTTACATAGACAAACTGGATACCCTCTCACAAATCTGCATGGAAAAGTACCAAAGTTTTCGACTTAAGACTTGTATGCTTGATTTTCCTTTTCTATTGTATTCAGAAGTGACATGCACTTTAACTCTCAGAACCAATGCTTGTGTTCTGTCAGCAAGATGCTATTTCTATTACAGGGTAAAGTGATTACCAAAACTGTAAAGGAAGGAGTGTGTGCGAATCTTTATTGGGAAGGGACGATGTCCACTCAAACAGCAAATGAAGTGTGAACAAGGAAACTCCTTTTTGTCACAGATATACATGCCTTCCATGATATGAGTATATTATTTGGAGGAATTTCAATATGTGGCATCCCCAAGCTAAAAATGCTTAATGCAAGAAGGGAAGGAATGCAGAAATTAAGAGGGTGTGCAAAACACTCTTTCATTGTGATTACAGAAAATGTGAGGTTTTATGTACAAAGGTAAGTCAAAAAGTATTGCTACTAGGATTTCCGTTCATAAGGGCATGGGTTTACTCCAAAAAAAAAAAAGCATGTTTAAATATGTCTCTGCTATCAGTGGATGCCTACAGACAAGTTCTCTTACTAATAACTTGTGCTAGTTTCATTAGAATGTCATGAAAAAAAGGTCCAATCGAAATAGTGACTTTTATCTGCTGGGCCAGAGAGGTCAGTTCATAAGGGTATAGCGACTAGAATCCTAAAGGGGTAATCTTGAGAGATTTTCTCAGAGGACACAGGATGGTCAAGGAGGCTTATTGTGAATAAGCTTTAAGAAAATCGAAAACTTCATTGGTGAGAAAAAGGCCAGGAAAGTTGTATTTGTAACAGTGTATCTGTTTATTCTTCAAGCTATGAGAATTATGTTGGGAGACCTTACCCCTTCCACCCTACAGCTGTGATCTTGCGCCTTCCTACTTTATTGTTGTTCCCCCAAATCAAAGAACATTTAAATGGAACATGATTTGAATCTTTTGAGGATGCCAAAACTGCCTTTTTGAAATAGTGAAAATTGAAGCACACAGAATTCTTTGGGGGAATGGCTAGAAAGATGAAACATAACCATCAGAATTGTATAGACCTAGATAGAGGATATGTTGAGAAATAATAGCTTTACATTTTGGTATTTTTGTTGATTAGAAGTTTCTATGATTTTGTAGCAATACTTTTTTTCCTTCCTCTTGTATATAGTAAGCTAACAGTGTGTCTTAGTTATCTTGTACTTCTCTATTAGAAATACCACAAGTGGATGGTTTTTAACAAACATTTATTTTCTCACAATTTAGGAGGCTAGAAATTTGAATTCAGGGGCCTGCTCTACGGAAAGGCTTTCTCTGCTGGCTCTGGGGTTTCAACCTTGGCAGTAAATACATATTGATAAACTGCATGCACAAACATATGTATATACACATATATATTTAAAGGATAAATATGTGATATATAATTACATACTATATAATTGCATGGCCCTATAATTATATATAAGGAGCTCTGGTAGCGTAGTGGTTACGAATCGGGCTGCGAACCTTAAGGTCAGCGGTTCGAAACTACCAGCTGCTCCGCGGGAGAAAGATGAGGCTTTCTACTCCCGTAAAGATTTACACCCTCGGAAACCCTGTACAGGGTCGCTATGGGTCGGAACCGACTCGATGGCACATAACAACAACAACAACAACATAATTATATATAATATATGAGACTAAATATATATATTTAAAAGTCAGCCATCTCTTTAGTCACAATTCTAATTCTGGGTTCCTTTATTTTAAAATAAGGGCCATGTTATTAAATATATTCATGTGTTAAGAAAAGGACCTCATCAAATATCTAGGTAAGTATACATACTTAATAAATATCAAATTGATGGAAATAAAATCTAACTTATGAAAATCTTAATCTGTTAAAATCTAGCATTTTCAATGAAAAGTTCTCTAATGTCACTTTCAGTAGGTGCAAAAGTAAAGTTGACTGGATTCCAGGTATAATTATGTTAATATTTTAATTACACACCACAGATCATTCAAGGGTTGTTCTTTAAAAGTGTGCTTCACCTAAAAATGGCTGTTCTTTGGACTGGACAGTGACACCTACCATCATCCTACTGTTACTGATGTCCATGTCTACTTGATAATATAAGCAAGGTTTTCAGAGATACTCCTGTGAAATACGTTTTTATTGGATGTTAAATAATCCAAAGTCCATGTTTGAATATATTGTTCCCATATAGTTTCTATTTCGTTAAAGATGCCTACATTAAATTTGAAGGAAATTTTCTTGCTCTGTGTACTTATTAGAATGTTGATCAGATCAGATGGGGGAAATGGAATAACTTCATGTTTCTACTATTGTTTAAATCAAAACTAAATGAGTTCTGGTGGATTCAATGTATATATATATTTGTTGTTGTTGTTGTTAAGTGCCATGGAGTCAGTTCCGACTCATAGCGACCATCCACAGGGTTTCCAAGGCTGTAAATCTTTACGGAAGCAGAAAGCCTTACCTTTCTCCCACGGAACCGCTGGTAGTTTCGAACTGCTGACCTTCAGTTCACAGCCCAATTCGTAACCACCACACTACCAGAGCTATATATCAATTTAAATGATTGTTCTTTTCTTCTCTTGATAATAATATCGCACATGACCATGGAAGTTACAAATTTTTTTTTTATAAGCAATGTAATTACTACAAAAATTTCTTGTGGCAGTCTGTATCAAAAACTCCCACTGCTATCAAATTGATTCTGACCCACAGAGACCCTTTCTAGAATTTCTGAGACTGTAAATCTCTACATCAGAGCAGCTGGTGGGTTTGAGCCCACAGTGCCACAATCAGTAGATGACCTTATACTTACTACACAATCAATGAAATCTCAAAAGTTCCTTTATGGCCAATCAATTGATCAAAATTATACTGATTACCAGACATAAACACTGGACTGTGTACTGAAGTAACAGCATTCTCTTGGTACTTGCTGCCTACTTGAACTACATGAATGTTGTTAGAGCAGTTTCGTTACTTAGAATATAAGAATACACTATGGTGGTTATGTGCCGTGGAGTCGGTTCCAACCCACAGCGACCCTGTACACGGTTTCCGAGATTGTAAATCTTTATGGGAACAAAACGCCTCATCTTTCTCCTGCGGCACAGCTGGTAGTTTCCAACTGCTGACCTTGCAGCTCGCATCCCGATTCGTAAACACTACGCTACCAGAGTATAGTACAGTTGAAATATTTAGCAGAATGCATTTGATAAAGTTTGAAAACAACCAGAAATCCTATGTGTATTTTCAAAAAAAAATCTGGGTCTAATTATTCAAGAACAGATCATGCTCCTAAATGTTGTTTAGATCAGCAAAGACACCTGGCCTTATGTGACTGTGTAAGTGAAGATCACGCCATGAGGCTGAGGAAGCAGTGTCAGCTTAGGTCCAAGATCCTATTAAAAGCAGAGCCTTGTTCATTACACTTGTTCCTGGCAAAGTTTTTCTTTGTCCTTGACTAACAGTTACTCCTCATCAATTTCACCTAGAAAGACTCAGATTATTTGCTTTTAAATTAGCAGAGGAGACTCTGCCAACCTCATTCATTCATTTATACATCCCATCCTTTGTTTCTCTTTTCCTGAAAATAACAGCAATACATGAGTGTGTTGATTGTAGAAAAGCAGGAGAGAACACACACAAACAAATTCACCCATAGCCTCTTCTTGGTGGAAATTGCTATTGACATGTTGGTGCTTTTCCTGGAATCATATTGAATATACTATTTTGAATCCTTTTTTTTTTTTTTTTTTTCTCAGCATTCTATGGTGAGTATTTTCCTATGTTATTAAAAATTTTCAACTGCATTATTTTTAAGACTGGCATAATATTTTACAGGATGGATAAAATATATTCTAAATAGTACTCTCCTATTACTGGATTCTTAAAATTACTTTCAGTTTTTTATTATAAATAATGATGGTCATTAAAATCTTTATACAGAAATGATCTAAATTTCTATTTACTTTAGGATATATCAGAGGAATTAATGTTCATGAATTTTTCTTTTCAGTTTTTCAATTTTATGCAATAAAATTCACTGAATAGACAAACCACTTTACAAGGTGCTGCAAAGGATGTACTTATGAATTAGACAGATTTTACCATCAAGGAACTTAGAATCTGGAAATGAAAATCAGACTAATGTCTATGTATGGTAGAAAGTCATACATCCCACGAACCAAAGTTTTTGTGTGCTTGTTTTTAAACTCTGGAGACTCAAAAATTAAGAGATTGTTTTCTCATGACAGAGTAAAAAATGTAAACTATTTCTGATTGCAAACATCAATAAAAATAATTATCAGATATCTGTGTGTGCCTAATTAAAAAAAAAACTCTAGAAGATATTGTATAAATAATATCCTTGATTTCAATTTATAGTTTGTCTCTTTTTCATGGAAAATTTCAGGGTATTTTGAGTATGGTTATTTTATATTATAATTATGTAGACCTATATGGGCTACTACTAATGTAGTAATATAGCAGTGATGTCATTGGAGAAAGATGGAATTTTGCAATGATAGATTGGCATTATAGTCTTATACTTACAATGTACCACCTTCTGTAGACTGTTATGTTATATCCAAAAACATAACATACAGCATACAGATCTTTACATTATGGTTTTAATTGCTTTTCAAAATCAAATGAGCCTTTTATAGAAATTTCTTCTTTTCATCTACATCAGGGGTTAGCAAACATTTCCTGTAAAGGGCCAAATAGTAACTCTTTTTAGATTTGCTGCGGCTACACAGTCTCTAGAAGCCAGAGACGGAGGCTGTTGCTGGGCAAATTTAGAGTTGAGTTATGTGCATCTTAGGTCTTCATGCCTTCAAAGAGATTTCACTCTAAACGGATGAAAACAAAAACTTTCGAGTATACACAGAAAGGCACTGAAACCGAACATTCAGTGGGCGAAACTGTGATATTGGCAAAGCAAATATTTGTCAGTGGAGGAATGACCACATTTTGATATTTTCTAGAAAACCACCCCCCACAAACAAAAAATCAACTAACTTGTGGCACCTAAGAAAAAAAGATACATATAAAGGTGTTGTTGTTGTTAAGTGCTGTTGAGTTGGTTCTGACCCATAGTGACCCTGTATTTCCAAGGGTTTCCAAGGAGCAGCTGGTGAGCTTGAACCGCCGACCTTACAGTTCAAATGGCTTTGCAATCTGGCGTATTAACCCACAGCGCCACACCAGCACTCCACCTATAAAGATATCATGTGTTATTTCTACAGATAACTGCTAAGAAATTTCTGTCACATAATAAGCAGTTACACTTGGGGGCTCATACCTCAGAACAGTTAAGAGAACTTTCATAATAAGACTCCCTAAAATACGTTGTCATGACTTAAATCAACAGTTTCTTTCTTAATGCTTCTACAGTTGATGTGAGCTTAGATCTGATAAAATAAGAATATATGCCTCAGAATTCAGATAATCCACAAATGCAGTTCCTGGAACTAATAAACTTATCTTTAAATTCTGGACCTGGTTACTTCACAGATTACCTACCATTTTATGGCATTAAAGTGGTTCATATAAAGTGTGTGTTGGTTTTAGTACATCGGTATCTTTAAGTAAATAACATTGTGTTCTTAAATAACTCAATAGCATATGGAAAGCTTGAGTATTCAGTTTTACCTTTGTGTGTCCTGATCAGAAAAAGGCAAGCAGGAACAGAGAATTGCACACTATCATTCTATGCTATCATTGTCTTAGTTCCAGTGTGATAGTTGATCAGCATTTATATATGAGACATTTAACAAAATGAATCATAACAAAATGACTACAATAAAAACTTATCTGAAAACCCTGATGCAGTTAGCGGTAACATGTGGAAGACCATTCCACCGTGTTAAAGAATGCTTTCTAAAACTTTTGATTAGAGATCCCCAAATATGTCAGTCGTGCATTCATATCTGCAGGTGAAATATCCTTTGAACTGACTGACATTCCAGGATTAATCAATATTTTTTGAAACAATGACCTAAAAATAAGGGATGGTGGACAGCTATTGTAGTTACTAAAATGCAAAGCTGGCAACATCACTGCTTACTTTAAAACCTTTAATAATAAAAAAAAAAGATTCTCCTGTCATTAGAATCCAGTTCTAGCTCATTACTAAGACTTAACAGATCCTTAATGACCTGGCCCTATTTCCTCTTCAGCTTCATTTCCTCTTTCCCATGCTCTGTAAGTACAAGACTTTCTTTTCTGCTCTTGTAAATCCTGTTCCTTCCACTAGAGTGACTCCTTATTCCCTCACCAGGCCAACCACTTAGCTTTCAGGTCTCCCCCTAATTTAGACTTCTTCTGATAGACCAGGTTCAGGATACCAGGGACCATGCTTTGGAAAGTACGGTGTTTTAGAAATTTCTTACCAGTTTCCAATTGATTTTTAAAAGATACTGAATAATCACTGTTCTTTAAGAGTAATTGTTGTTAAGTGTCTTCTAGTCGGTCTAGACTCATAGCTACCCGGTATAGACTTTTTCAATCTTTCTGGTAGTGGGAAGCCTCATTTTTCCCCCCACAGTGCGGCTGATGGGCTCAAACCTCAGACCTTGTGGTTCACAGTCCAGTGCTTATTGTATGGAGCTATTGTGTTCCCTTTAAGAGTAATGTTATTGTTTTTACAAAGTGCTGGCTAGTCAGTTCTAACTCATATCAACACTGTGTAGGGTTTCCAAGGTATGGCTGGTAAGCTTGAACCTCCAACCTTGAAGTTCAAATGACCTTGCAGTCCAGCACAGTACCTCACAGAACCACACCAGAATTCCTTAAAAACAACAGTGGCCAATTTTAGCACAAGGACAAACAATTCCATTGGTAACTCAATTTTGGTTCAGTCTTCTAAGAAGTGTAAATGCCCAATAGATTAGGACAAAAGATTTAGAAAAGAATATGTGTGTGTGTGTGTGTGTGTGTGTATCCTGTATAGGGTTTCTGAGGAATGGCTGGTGAGCTTGAACCACCAATTTTGCTGTTCTAGCCAACTTTGCAGTACAGCACATTAACCTCTAATGCCACAACAGGATATATATATATATATTGTTGTTGTTGGGTGCCATTGAGTCAGTAGTGACTCATAGAGACCCTATGCACAACAGAAGGAAACACTTCCCAATCCTGGGCCAACTATATATATATATATATATATATATACGTTTTATAAATTTCTCTTACAATTAAAATTTCTCTTACAAAGACCATTAGTATGTGCAACTATATGTGTGTGTGTGTGTGTGTATTTGTATGTATGTATTTTTTAAATTTCTCTTACAGAGACCATTAGTATATGCACTTACCAACAACAATCACCAGACTGCTAACCGAAAGGTCGGCCGTTCAAACCCACCAGTTACTCCTCAGAAATCCTATTACAGGGTCACTATGAGTCAAAGAAGCAATTCAATGGTGTAATATACATATATGTATACACACACACACACACACACAGATATATAATTTGCTACGCTCCTGTTACATCTTCTTCAGTTGGGTCTTTATAAAATTATCTTCTGTATATCAACCCCCTAATGATGCCACCTGAAGGCAGCATGATTCATGCCTTTTAGTGACCTTTACTATTTTAATGACATTTTCATAAATTTCTACCCATAGATAACATCAAAGTAAAAAATGAATAAATTTTTAATTCATTTTACTGAGACAATAGCACAATTTATCATCAAAGTTAAAGAAGTTTTATATTTCTGTTAAGTGCTGTTGAGTCAGTTCTGACTCATGACGACCCTGTATTTCTGTAGGAAGATTAAAATATAAATAAATCTTCAGTAAAATTTGGATTTCTCTTAAATGTAGGCTTTTAAAGTGAAGTTCTATCAGTAGTTGAATAGAGTTTTTCTCTTGAGTATTGTTTTTGCTTTTATGTTGCTTACTAGGAACTGGATAATCTCAGAGACTGGGTATATTGTTAAAATCAAATTCAGTGTTTGCTTACATCTTTTTGATTAGAATGAGAAGATAAATATCAATTACATATAATTTTTTTGTTACATTAGCAAATATATAGATAAAACTTAAGGAACTATTATCTTCTTATTCATTCTTCTAGTCTGAATATGTAAATTCCTGGGGGAATGAGTGGTAGTGGGTCCCCATCTCTTTTCCATCCATCTAGTGACTTGTTCTTAAGTGCCGTCAAGTCAGTTTCAACCCATAGTAACCCTGTATAGGGTTTCCAAGGAGTGGCTGGTGAGCTTAAACCCTTGACCTTGAAGTTCAAACCGACATCGCGGTCCAGCACATTAACCCAGGACTAGTGACTAGACAACACTTAACAAGAGAGACTCCGCCAAGAGTCCAGGTGTATTGCTGCTATAGGATAAGCAATGGGCTAAAAGGACAGTATGAATCAACAGCTCGGCTCCTCACAACAATAAGAGACTCCACCAGGTCTAGGGCTCCAAAGTCTTCCAATGAGTACTCGACTTGACAGTTAGAAAAAATGGAGTAGAGTTTCATGTCATGTGTTGGGGATGTCACATATCACCTCTATGTGTAAAAATTTCACCAAAATTCTATTGCATGGTTCCACCTAACTACAAGAGAAGGTTAAAGATACAGGGTTTGGTAAACATGCACTATTTCAGCCACAGAGACATGCACGGACTATAAGTACCTGGCTCATCACTGTATTCCTAGCACCTACCACAGTGTTCACTCAGTATGTGTTAAGGAATTGCTGGCCACCTTCCTATTACCAATATGAAAAAAACAAGTATATTAAGACCATATGTGCAAGATGATAATCCATATTAATTTCACCCTTCCCTAACTTGAGACCAAATTAAGTTCTGTTGCCTCCGTTCACTTGTTGTTGTTGTTGCAAAATGTACATCAAATGAAAAGTCTCTTAAGAAATGGTTTCAATCAGAAAATTACAAGCATTAGCAGCAACACTGGTAGAAGTAGTATCAGATAATCTACACATTATAAAACACTCCTTCTAAAAATACATCCAATGATGTGAACAACTTAAGCCAAGAAACAGGAATATATAAAATGTTGTGGTTAAGTGCCATCCAGTCGATTCTGACCCATAGCAACCCTGTAAAGGGTTTCCCAGGATTAGCTGGTGAGCTTGAACCACCGACCTAGCAGTTCAAATGGCTTTGCAGTCTGATGCATTAATCTACAGTGCCACACTCCAGGACTCCATATAAAATGTAAGCACCTCAAGATATCCAACTGAGGAAGTAGGAATCTGCTGTGGAAATAGTTGTGTTTCATACATTTTGCCCAAACAAGTGTGCAATTCTCTCCAGAGAGAGTAGGCATGTACTGAAAAAATATTTCTGAGTGTATGTGTGTGCATGTGTGTATGTAGGCGCCTTTTTAAGTTAAATAACCAGTAGCTAGTTCTCAAAAGGGAACATGGTGGCTCTTCAGGATAAGCACTGGACTATGAACCACAAATTCAGTGGTTCGAGCCCACTAGCTGCTCATGGGAGAAAGAGGACACTTTCTGGTCACGCAAAGATTTACAGCCTTGGAAACCCTAAACAGTATCACTATGAGTCAGAACTGACTCAATGGCACTTAACAACTTAAAAATAGCCTACGTTAAGCAAGGTTACTAGTATTTGTTATTGACCAGAACACTTTTTGTAGTAAACCAAATGAATTATGTTAGAAAGTTGCATTTAAACCATAGTTAACTTGTGGAGGTAAATCACCCATTCTATATTAACTTGTATTTGAATCTACTGATACTATGTGGCAGAGTAGATAACACTGCAATTATATAGAAAAAGAAGCAATAATTAGGTGCAACACAGTGATAAGTGGATAATAAATCCTAAGGGAGCAAAGCACCTTTTAAAGTCTGAATAAGTATATACAAAACTAGGGATAGTGTCTACTCCTCAGGGATCTGTTTATTTCAGTGTCAGCCAAGGAGACTGAGGCAGCTGAGATGTTCCCACAAAGGTTTCTTGAGAGCTTGGTCATGGGTGATAGTTCAGGGAAATGGAAGAGGTCACCTGGATGAAGGATGATGTGAAGAAATAGGAGGTGATTTTCAAGATGAATGTGATGGCTGAGGAGCTAGTTCTACTTGATTTAGGCTTCCTAGAATGCTGCCTTTTGCTCCTGATATATCCTTAGACTACAGCTTCAAGTTAAGTGGGCCAATTTAAATGCATTTTCTTTAGTTTGGTATTTGTTGTTATTAAGTGCTGTCAGGTCGGTTCCAACTCACAGAGACCCTGTATAGGGTTTCCAAGGCTGTAAATCTTTACTGGAACAGAAAGAAAGCCTCATCTTTCTCCCATGGAGTGGTTTGTGGGCTTGAACTGCCAACCTTGTGGTTCGCAGTCGAGTGCTTATCCTCTAAAGCCACCAAGGTCCCAGTTTGGTGTTTTGTTGTTGTTGTTGTTCCAACTCACAGCGACCCTACATAGAGTATCCAAGGAGCGGCTGGCGAGGGTGAAGCACCAACCTTGTAGTTCAAACTGAAGTTTGGTATTTAACTGATGTTACTACCATATATGGAGTCCTGGTGTAGTGCTGTGGGATAATGTGTCAGACTGCAAAGCCATTTGAACTGCAAGGTCTGTGGTTCAAGCTCACCAGCTGCTCCTCGGAACCCTATACAGGGTTGCTATGGGTCGGAACTGACTCGATGGCACTTAACAACAACAACAGCAACTGCCATATATATGACTTAACAAAGGTCCCGGTGTGGTGCAAATGATTTGCCCTGGATTCCCGGTGTAGTGCTGTAGGATAAGTACTGGATTGCAAACCTTAAGGTTGGCAGTTCAAACCCACCAGCTACTCCTCAGAAACCCTCAGGGTGTCTATGACTCGGAACCGACTTGATGGTACTTAACAGCAGTAACCTGAAGGTTCAGACCCATTCAGACGCGCATCACAGAAGAAAGTCCCGGTGATCTGCTTCCGTAAACATTACAGCCAAGAAAACCCCATGGAGCAGTTCTGCTCTGTAACACAGGATGGCCAGCATGAGTCAGAATCCACTCACGTTATCGGGTTTAAAGTGCATTACTAACTAAGTCCTAAAAGTTTATGGTGATGGGAGAGCTGATGCTCTCTGGAAACCTGTGGATTTTTAGTTCTACCTCTTCACTATTCTGTCCACATACCCCCTCGCAGTTCTCTGGAGAGGTGCTCTTGGTAAAATGCTTTGTTCTTGTGGGAAAAGGACAGATTTTGATGCAGAGAGACTAGTAGGGATTCTAGCTTTGCACAGCTGTGAGACCCACTGTAGGCTCCAAGCCTGACCTAGCTTTTCTTGAATACTTGAGCTCACTGAGGAATTCTGGGACATAAATGAGGTTCTTGTTAGGAGCTCAGCACAGAGGCTAGAGACACGACTCATGTGACCTTCAGTGTGTGGGCCTGTTAGAACAGCTAGTTCCCTGGTCAGAGTCCAGAGTTACTATAATGATTTTTTTTCTTTTTTTCCTAATGGAGTTGGTGGCCCGCAGGTGAGCCTGGTTGAACTTCTCAGCAGCCAGGTGTGCAGCCACAGGTGCGCTCCCGCCCTGTTCCCCTTTGCCAATGGGCGAGCCCTGGAGCCCTCGGGGCGGGGCCGTGCGGCGGGAACCCGCTCCGGGACCGCGCCCTACTAGGCTCAGCGCAGGGCTTGGCACTGAGCGTCCTCCGAGGAGGCTTCCCCACCCGGAGGAGGCGGAGACAGAGCGTAGGCTCTAGCCGATTGAAATCTCTGAGCTCTCAGTCCAGCCCTCGGAGGCCTGTGGGCGTTTGGCTTCAGAGAAGAGGGTAAAGGCAGCATCGGCCGGCACTGCAGTAGCGGCTTCTGGACAGTGCGGTTGCCGCAGACGGCTTCGGAGCCGAACTCTTGGCTGCAGGGAGCGTCGGAAGGGAGGGTAGTTGGAGAGGAGATACTGGAGCGGATCAGCCTGGAGTCTCCCTCCGTAGTTGCACAGGGACTGGACATGCAGTCGACGCCCCCTGGGGTCCAGTCGCCGCCGAGGAGCCCACCGAGCGCGCCCTCGAGCAGGACGGAGAGCAGAGCAGCGAGCGACCCCAGCACGATAAACGTCGAAAGTGGCTACAACTTCAGAAGGATGGCGATCCGGCGTAAGTCCAACCCCTTATACCTGCACGGGACCCCCCGGCCTTGGAGCAAGCCATCTTCTCATCCGGGACGAGCGGTGACGCCGACCTTCATGGTCCAGGCGCCTGCGGACGCCACAGGTAAGCGCCTAGTGGGGACGAGGGAATGCCACCGCAGGTGTGGCACGCCGACCCTCTGAAGGTGCGGCCTTTCTACCGATTGCGTGGAGGACCCTCTGGGAGACCCTTTCTAAAGCAGCGCTGGACCACCCACTTCTTTACTGATTTTCTGTCCCGTCCTCCAAAGAACCTTGGATAGGAACACGTCTAGCCTTGAGCTTGCCCCAGAGGTCACATCTCAGAGAATTCCGGAAGTAAAGATATAAATCTTAAAGAAAGAAAAAAAAAGTTGTGTTAAGAATTATAAGAATTATGGTCTATTTTCTCCAATGCTGTATTTAAGTTTCTTGGCTAAATTCCTGTGACAGAACTCACGAAAAACTGGTTCAGTGAGTGGGAGGAGGCTGATGTTCACCTGTTCCTGCAGCCATGCTGACCCAGTGTTCCTGGCTTTCTCCTTTAAAAGAGACGAATGTCTTTCAACCTAAGTGTGAAAACCTGCAAGTTTTTTTTGAGGAAACAGACTCAATATAAGGAAATCGAATTATTACTGCTTTCATAATGATAACTCCAAATACCAATAGTTAGATATTTTGCGTTCTGAATTCTAATCGAATCTTAGTATTGGAAGTAATATTCAAGACGATCTATTTAACCCCTTCCTCTTCGCCTTGTAAATGCATTCCGTTTTCAAAAGGAAGAGCTTGAAACTACCTGGAACGCACTAGGAATTTTTCTCCCTTGATTTGTAAAGTATTGTTGCTTTTAAAAATTCTAATACCCTACCTTTTGGAACTTCTATTAAAAGGTAACCAAAGATGCCTTGTATGTCGAATAGCTTATGAGACAAAACACTTATTTAAGCAGCAGAAATCCATAAACCTTTATTTACTTTCTCACACATTTAGTAATAACTGTTGAAGCTGTTATGATGATTTAAATATAGTTAAAAGCCTACCAAATTTCCTTTCTAGTGTTTGACATGAAGTTGTAATGGGCATGGAACTAAAAACATGATGATGTGAATGATCACTTTACAGGTGTATAACCACATTAGAGGGAGAGATTGTGTTTGAAAATAGATAAACAAGTAGCTGAATTACAGTGCTGTGGGTCTCATTTTCCTCATTTACAAAATGAGGACACTGGTGAAATGATCTCTGACTTCTTTTCCTGATTTAGGTGTGATCCCTTCTAAAATTAAATAGAAAGAGCTATTCGAATTCAGGGAAGAGTGTTTTTGTCCTTATCAAATTAAAATGCTTTGCTTTTTTGAAATTATTCATGATTTATTTTTTCAAAGTATTTCATTTATAATTTAATCTCATAATCAGTAGGAGCTATGATACAGCAGTGGTTAAGCACTCAGCTGCTAACTGAAAGTTCAGTGGTTTGAATCCACCAGTTGCCAAATACAAGAACGATGTGACAGTTTGCTTCTGTAGAGTTTATAGCCTTGGAAACCCTGTGGGGGCAATTCTTCTCTGAGTCAGAATTGACAATATGGCAACAAATATGGTTTTGGTTGTTTTCTGATTCATTACTTTTTCTAATCAAGAATAATAGAAGACAAATTATTTAAAAAAAAAAAAAAACAAGTCAAGCTGGTTAATCTTTTACTTTTCACATTATGGCACTCCATGAAAATTACAACTGCACCTTCCTTGCTTTTGCAGATAAAAATTGCTCTATGGCATGCTCAAAGCCGTCTTTTTTCAGTTTCTTCTCTTTCTACACTCAGTAGAGAAAGATCATACTTTCTGCCTTGACCTTAGTTTTAACTTGCTGATTGATCTCTCACAGCTAGTGATGGAAACTGCCACAGTTAACAGAAACTTCTCTGTTGTGACCCCCTCAAGTAGCATCCAGGGCACATTCCATACCTGCCACTTGAGATATCCCCCTGGCTGATAGAGTGTTTGGGCCCCAGCAGAGTGTCTGCTCGGTAAAGTTTTCACAAACCCAGGCCTAGGGTAGGGAGCCTGCTCACAGCCTTTTCTCCCATAAGCCATTGCTTCATTTCTGTTAATGGATATTTAGGCTACATTCTTAGTGTTTCATTGTTTTAACTCATACATAAATGAACATCTTTGTATAGAGTTCTCTGAACTCTTGTGTGAGGAGTTCTATAGGATAAATTCCTAGAAATAGAATTGTTATTTTAAATTGTTGATCCAAAAAACCAAACCAAACCTGTTGTCATCATCCAGCCAATTCCAACTCATAGTGACCCTGTAGGATGCAATAGAACTGCCCCATAGAATCTCCAGAGTTGTACATTTTTACAGAGCAGACTGTCGCATTGTTCTCCCTCTGTGCAGCTAGTGGGTTCAAACTGCCCACCTTTCTGTTAGCAGCTAAACCAGGTGTTTAACCACGGCACCACCCAGGGCTCCTTATTTTAAAGCACCTTGGCTTAATTTCAAACCCTTGGAACAGGTGAACAAAAGATGAAGTAGAGGCATCCAAGAAGTAAGGGAGAGTTGTTCCAATCTAGAAATCATTTCTATAAGGCAGCTGTGCTGATAGAAGGAAAAGTCGTTGTCTTCCTCTCATTGAAATAACATCAAAAAAACTTGAAAAAAAAAATTTTTTTTTGTAATGCAATCCTATCAATAACTTTTGTAGGTCTGCTATGTTGTCTAAATACTGTTCGCTGTCTGAAGGGTTTAATTGCTGCTGTTATTTTCAAAGTTGAAGAGTAATTACTAGGCACACTTGATCCTTTCCCCATGATATAGTCTGTAGCATTTGTGGGAGAATGATCTGTTGTTCAGGCAGGTAGTCTTCAGCTACTGTGTGGCCATGACCTGTTGAATTTTTACAAGTGGTTCCTTCTTTGAATCAACTCTGCCTCCCTATTAAAGTTAATTGAACTATCTATCATATAAATGGGATCCTCCACCCATTAAAAAGAAAACCATCAAAAAGGTTTAAATTAAATTCTTTAAGAAGAGGGTTATTGCTCAACTGATATGTTGTTTTCCCTATGGGGGAGGAGGGGGTGAAACTGAGAGGTCAGGAACTTGGAAGAGAATTCAGTTGAGTGATGTGACCCAGATTCTATGGTTATAAAACCCACTATATTTAGAGTTCTCTGCATTTGGACAAAAAGAAAAAAAAGTAAAGCTTACAAACTGCATCTTTCATATGTATCTAAATGTGAATGAAGCTCCTCATCTAGAAGCAGAGAGAGAAGGTAATTAAAGACATAGTCTTTGGGATCATGTTGTTGTTGTTAAGTGCCGTCAAGTTGGTTCTGATCCACAGCGACCCTGTATGGGCTTTCCAAAAAGCAGCTGGTGAGCTTGAACCACCGACATCATGGTTTAAACTGACTTTGTAGTCCAGCGCATTAATCCACAGCGCCACACCAGGATTCCTTTGGGATCATATAGCACCCAAATTCATAATCCCTTTTCTATCACTACCTGCAAATTGGAACAAGTGTCTTAATTTCTCGTTTTCTTTATCTGGACAATGGAAATAACAGTACTTGATTTATAAAACAGTTGTGTAGTAAGATTATGTAGGTGGATGTCTGACACACAGCACACATTCAATGAATGCTAGATAGCATCATAGCAAGGAGTACTCACTCATCCTTGTGTACCAAAAGTCTGTCAGTAGGATTGACATGTAGATGGTACTCTTATTAAATGAATGAATAAGTTGAATGGATGAATAGGTGAATAAACACCCTCCCTCAGTGATTCTCATAACTGTTGTTGTTAAATGCTGTCGAGTCGGTTCTGACTTATAGCAATCTTATATAGGGTTTTCAAGGTGAATTTGAACTGCCGACCTTGTGATTCAAACCAACCTTGTGGTCCAGTGCTTATCATAACAGCACCACACAGTTTTTCTAATGCATCTTGTATTCTAATAACTCTGTTAAACAATACACACAAACATAAATACATACATACACACATATATATACATTTCACAGCAGGTAATAGTATGACCACTTCATAGCTGGAGAAATTGGGACATGATTGCTTAACAAACTTTATTATCATCATAAACTGGTAATTGGTTAGCCAGGATTCAAACTCCGGTGTGCCTTGATTACTTCACATAATGAAGCTTGTGATTTTTCTTTGGAAAATGAGGTAGCTTCATTAGACCTAATCCTAAACTAAGCAAGCGGATGAGAAGCCTTATGAGAGGAAAGATACTGGATAGCCTTTAAGCATGGAAACAAAATGTTTTGACTGTTGTGGTCCCATAAATTAAAATCATCTCTCAAAATTGTCTTTTATAAAAAACAATCATGCATTCAAAGGAGTATTATACATACACATGGAATTTATGTATGTGTGTGTATGCAAACACGAGGGGAGCATGATGGCTCCAAAGGATAAGCACTGGACTGTGAACCATGTCTGCGGTTCGAGCCTGCCAGCTGCTCCACAGGAGAAAAATGAGGCTTTTTGTTTCCAAAACACACTTCTGTATAGCCTCAGAAACACTATCCAGGGTTGCTATGAGTCAGAATGACTGAACTGTACTTCATACATACCCAAAGGAGGCCCTGTGGCATAGTGGGTTAGACATTGTGTTGCTAACTGTAAGGTCAGCAATTTGAATCCACCAGCTGTTCCCTGGGAGAAAGATGAGGTTTTCTGTTCGTATGAAGATTTATAGCCCCGGAAACCTTGTACAGGGTTGATAGGAGTCAGAACCAACTTGACAGTATACAACAACATACATACATACACAGACACACACTGCCTTGCTTTCTTGGTGATGCTGTAACAGACCACATGTGGCTTTAATGAACAGAAACTGTAAGTTTCTTACAGTTGAGGAAATGAAAAGTATGAACTCAGGGTACCAGGAAAAGGCTCTCTCTTGTCCACTCTGGGAAAAAATACTTATCTCATTTTTTTCAAAAGTATGATGATATGACTCAGTAGGTGAGCGTAGTCCATTTACATAATTATTCATAAGCTTGGATTTATTTATACGATCTTATTTTTTCTTTTTAGTCCAGTTTTTCTATATCTTTGTCTTATTTCCTTCCATAATCTGAATAGTTGGGGTCCTTGGAGGGACAGCATAGTGCATCTCTATTAAATAATGTTTCTGTTGCATCTTAATTCAGTTTGGTTTATTCTTATTCCTGAAAGGCATGAATTGAGTATACCTTTTTGGAGAAAATATGTGTTTATTTTTACTTCCTTGTTAATTTATTGCTAATGCATTTTCCTGAACTGAAGGTGATCTAAAGTTGAATTTAGGCTTGCTTAGCAGGAATCGTCATTTACCTTATTTGTTTTTCATTGTTCCGTATAATGTTGGTATTTTTCTACAGGTTTTCTCATCAGTTTGCTTAGATGGAAGACAAATGTTTTCTAGACCACCATTTTATCCAACCTGTAACTTCTTCCAGTGTGAAGAATTAGTGGTGGATCTTTTGGTTCTGTTCTGACATATTGTACTAACCCTGGTCCTCGACTCTTGGAGCTCTAGCTTCCTGGAATGGCCTTGTCCTTGAGGCAGCAGTAACTTCCAAGGTTTTTCCTACTTTCTCTTTGTCCTTATGTACCGCCTTTATTTTCTTATGAGTTCAGAATACACTTACAGGTTGTAAGTTATTCCATATCTTCTTTGTAGTGAAGGGCTTTTCATTTTATATACTTTGGGAATTTTCTGTAAGTAGTTCTTGTTTGCAGTTTTCACCTTGGATGAAATACTCATATTTTCCACACATATGCCAATATTCTGAGCACTAACTTCAAGACCGGGCAGTTTCATTCTGTTGTGCATAGGGTTGCTATGAGTCGGTACTGACTCAATGACACCTAACAACAACAATTTACAGGACGAATTTCATTTTTGTGATGGAAGAAAGAGTGGAGATTTGGGTAAGAGCAGTAAGAATAATTACTGCTTGTTGAATGCTGGTTTTGATCCAGGGCTATATGTACGTTATCTCCAATTGTATTATGCCAACCCTTTCAGATAGATGGCAGGTGTTATGACTGTTTTAGACATACAAAAGTCAAGTTTCAGAAATTCTAAGAATAATACCCTATAAACTAGTAAGTTGCAGAGGACTACTTGTAACACTAGTTCTAAGATTGCCCAGGGCTTTGAAAGGCAAAGTGCAAAGCAATAGCAATATGTCACATACATTAGGGCTAATATTATTTGTAATGTTGTTGTTAAATGCCATAGAGTCGGTTCCGACCCATAGCGACCCTGTACAGGGTTTCCAAGGCTGTAAATCTTTACGGGAGCAGAACGCCTCATCTTTCTCCCGCGGAGTGGCTGGTAGTTTCGAACTGCTGGCCTTAAGGTTCGCAGCCTGATTCGTAACCACTACGCTACCAGAGCTCCATTTGTAATGTTAATGAGTACTTATTATATTTTAAAATAAAAATATAAACTTCAATTTTATTGGAATTATTTTTAGTCAGTGATCTACACAAGTAATTTTTAAAGGTTTATAATAAAATGAGGATGTTCATCAATCTCCTTAATGTTTTTTCAAAGCTGCCCTTCAGAAGGTGTCTTAGTTTCCAAGTGGTACTGTAACAAGTGCATGGCTTTTAAAAACAGAAATGTAGTTTTCTCAGTTGAAGTCTAGACATCTGAACTTTGGGCTCTGGCTCTAGAGGAAAGCTGACTCTGAGCTCTGCGGGGAAGTTTTGTCTCTTCCAAGATTTCTTGGTATTTGGCAATCTCTATGTGACATCTATCTTTCCCCAGTTTGTGGTTGCTTGTTTATGCTGCTCATTCTAGTGTAGCTCAGCAGTGATTAAATTTAGGACACACCAAACACTTTTAGGTCCACATGAACACAAAGAAATCCCTAATCTCAAATGGGATTACATGCACAGATACATTGTTGTTAAGTACCATCGAGTCAGTTCCAACTCATAGCAACTCTGCATAGGGTTTCTGAGGAGCGGCTGGTGAGTTTGAACCACCAGCTTTGCGATTCAAACCAACCTTGTGGTCCAGTGCATTATCCTGCAGAGCCATACCAAGACTCAGCATATATTTGATGGGAAGGACACCATTCAATCCATAACAGAGGGACGGGAACCAGGAAGGGTTTCTGTATACTCTTCTAAGAGCAATGTAATGAGCAATCAGTAAGTGACCTTTGAATGAATAGCCATGTGAACCTGTTAACCTAAGAATATTGAGAGACTCTTATTCCACATTCACCTACTTGTTTGCATTCCTTTCCTCTACCAAGGGGGAAATTTAGACCCAGGGATCCAACTGGTGATAGAGAAGAAGAACCAGGACTGCTTGAGGAAGTGATTGGGACCATCCTGAGGCCACTGCTTCTCAACTTCCAGAGTTCTTGGATTTCATCCTGGTCTACTCAGATTTGCTGGAAAGTTGATTTAAAGAAGGATTCAAATATGATATAGTTGTCCTCGCTTTGGTAGCACATATAGTAAAGTTGGAACAAGGATCAATCCAGAAAAGATTAGCATGACCCCTGCGCAAAGATGACACGCAAATTAGTGAAATGTTCCATATTTTTATACATTCATCTAACTATTGAAGACACATCTAAGCATTGAAAATGCCCAAGAAACAACAGAAGATATCAGTATATGTCCAGAAACAAGATAGAGTAACTGAGACAAATGAGCTAGAGGTAGACCTAGATTTCCCATTTAAAGGAGGGCAGGTTTTGGAACTGTTTGAGAAGGAATTCAGGAGAATGATATTGAGATGCATCCAAATGCTCCACAGAGAGGCTGAGAAAAATAAGGAAGAATTCAGGAAAGCATTACAGAAACAATTACATAAGATACAGCATTGGAAATAATTCAAAACTTGCAAAAAGAGGTCCAGACGATTAATAATAAAATACCAGGACTGGACAATACAATACACTGAAAGGGCAAAGGAGTAGGATTGAAGAGATAGAAGCCAGAACCAGTGAGCTGAAAGACAAATCTCTCAATACTGCTAAGATAGAAGAACAAGCAGAAAAAAGGATAAAAAAATCTGAAGAAAGTCTAAGAGTCATGTTGGACAACATGAAGAGGAATAAAGAATTATTGACATTCCTGAACAGGAGGAATCTCAGAAGTCCACAGAGGAGATAGTTAAAGAGCTTCTGGAAGAAAATTTCCCTAACATCCTGAAAAACAAAAAGATAAGCATTTAAGAAGCTCAGTGAACCCCAGGAAGAATATACCCCAAAAGAAGATCACTACTACATATCATAATCAAGCTCTCCAAAATCAAAGACAAGGAGAGAATACTGAAAGTAGCTAGGGAAAAGAGAAGTGTTACTAACAAAGGCAAGCAAATATAATACGTTTAATTTTATGGATGAGGTAGTGGTGTGGGATGCACGGATTTGGACAAGAGTTTATAAAATGTATTTTTTAAAAAGTAATGCAGTAGGACCATCGAGGGAGAAGAGCATGAGTGGAATTTGGGACCCTAACCAGAGAAGCAGCGACACCAGAGATGGAGGCAGAGATGAGGACATGGAGAAAGAGGGCAGCTGAGGACTCCAGACTCATGGAAAGAGAAAGGCTGTGTGCTGGAGGCCAGGAGGCAAGCTTGCAGGATGTGCCCTTTGGTTGTTTAAATGATTATATATTCCTGAGTGGTTTTGTGTCCATCAAAAACAAACAAACAAACCAAAAACCCCACAAAAAAAAGACTAGAAGCAAATACTGTTGAATGATGATGCCCAGAGAGGATTGTAATCATTGAAATGAAATGATGAGTGTAACACTGATATTCTCCCATATAAACTGTCACTTAATTCACAATAAAAACTTAAAAAAAAAAAAAAAAGTAATGCAGGTAATTCTGATCTGGCTGATTCCCAATGCCTTTATACTGGCTGCTTCAGAATTATATAACTAATTTAAAATCTCCATGTCTTACCCTAGACAAAATGACGCAGAATCTCCAGTGGTGGTGTTAGAGAAGCTGTGTTTTTAACAAGCACCCCAGGTTTAAACTGCAAGGTCGGTGGTTCAAACTCACTGGCCGTTCCTCTGAAACACTATATGGGTTGCTGACAACACTTAACACCAACAACAACCCTGTGATTATGATGTACATCCAGGTTTTTGAACTACTATTTGTTTTCAAACCTGAGTAAATCCTGCTTTTGGTCTTAAGCAAAAGGTTTGTGGTTCAAACCTACTGGCAGCCCTGTGGAATAAAGATGCTAAAGTCTGATTCTGTAAATATTCTTGTTGTTAAGCGCCCTTGAGTCAGTTCCCATGCACAACAGGACAAAACACTGCCCTGTCCTATGCTGTCCTCAATCTTTTTGTTGTGTTTGAGCTCATTGTTACAGTCTCTGTGTCAATCCATCTCACTGGGGGGGGTCTTCCGGTTTTTTTTTCCCATTGACTTCCTATTTTGCCAAGCATGATGTCCTTTTCCAGGGACTGATCCTTCCTGAAAACATGACCTAAGTATACAGTTCCTGGTTTCTAAGGAGCATTCTGATTGTACTTCCTCCAAAATCAGATTTGTTTGTTCTTATGGCAATCCATGGTACGTACATTCAATATTCTTTGCCAATACCACAACTCAAATGCATCAATTATTCCCCATCTTCTTTATTCATTGTTCAGATTTCACATGCATATGAGGTGATTGGAAGTACCATGTTTTGGGTCTGACACACTTTAGTTCTCAAAGTGACATCTTTGTTCTTTAATAAATTAAAGAGGTTTTCTGTCCAATTGAATATGTTGTTTGAGTTCCTGACAGCTGCTTCTATGAGCATTGATTGTGGATCCAAGTAAAATGAAATCCTTGACAACTTCAGTCTTTTGTTTATCATGATGCTGTTTATTGGTCCAGTTGTGAGGATTTTTGTTTTCTTTCTATTGAATTGTAATCTGTACTGAAGGCTATGCTCTTTGATCTTCATCGGTGATGAGGGATGTGTCACCTGCATATTGTAGATTGTTAATGAGCCTTCCTCCGATCATGATGCTGTGTTGTTCTCTATATAGTCCAGCTTCTCAACATACAGATTGAATGTGAATGGTAAAGGTGCACAACTTTCCTAATTTTTAACTAGGCACTCTCCCTTGCTCTGTTTGAATGACTGCCTCTTGGCCTTTGTACAGGTTCTGCATGATCATACTTTTAATTGTTCTGAAATTCCCATTCTTCACACTATCATGTGTAGTTTGCTAAGATCCATACAGTTGAATGCCTTTGCATAGTCAATAAAGCACAAGTAAACATCTTTCTGGTATTCTCTGCTTCCAACCAAGATACATCTGACTTCAGCAATGATTTTCCTCATTCCACACCTCTTTTGAATCCGGCTTGGACTTCTGGCATATATAGATGTACTGTTGCAACCATTTTAAAATTATCTTCAGCAAAATTTTACTTATGTTGTTATTAATGATATTGTTCCATCATTTCTGCATTTTGTTGGGTTCCTTTCTTTGGAATGGGCACAAATATGGATCTCTTCTATTCAGTTGGCCAAGTAGCTGTCTTCCAGATTTCTTGGCATAGACTAGTGAGTGCTTCCAGTGCTGCATCAGTTTGTGGAAACATTTCAATTGATATTCCATCATTTCTTGGTGCCTTGTTTTTCACTAAAATCTTCAGTGCAGCTTGGCCTTCTTCCTTCAATACCATCAGTTTTTGACCATAATGCTACCTCCTGAAATGGTTGAACGTAGACCAATTGTTTTGGGTACAGTAACCCTGAATTCCTTCCATCTTTTGATGCCTTCTGCATTTTGCCCCTAGAATTCTTCAATATTACAACTAAAGGATTGAATTCTTTTACCAGTTCTTTCAGCTTGTGAAATGTTGAGCATGTTTTTCCCTTTTGATTTCCTAACACCAGGTCTTTGCACATTTCATCATAATACAATCCTTTGAAATTTTCTGTCAACTCTTTAATTCATCATTTCTTCTATTTGCTTTAGCTATTTACATGTTCCAGTTTCTTGTGATACCCACATTGGTCTTTGCCATCATTCCTGTCTTTTTAGTGACCTTTTGCTTTCTTATGTATGATGTTCTTGATGTCATTCCACAAGCCATCTGGAAAACTCCTTAGTATTCAATGCATCAAATCTATTCTTGAGATAGTTTCTAAATTAAGCCGGGATATACTCACGGTCATATTTAGGCTTTTGTGGACTTGTTTTAATTTTATTTAGGTTCATCTTAAACTTGCATATAAGCAATTGATGATCTGTTCTGCAGTCAACCCTTGGCCTTGTTCTAACTGATGATATTGTATGTCACCATTGTCTCTTTCCACAAATGTAGTCTGTTTAATTTCTATGTATTCCATCTGGTTAGGTCCACACGTATAGTCACCATTCATGTTGTTAAAAAAAAGTCAATTCTCTTCTGCATCAGCCTTGTTGTTGTTAAGTGCCACTGAGTCAGTTCCGACCCATGGCGACCCTGTATAGGGTTTACAAGGAGCAACTGGTGAGCTTGAACCACCGACCTTGCAGTTCAAATGACTTTGCAGTCTGATGCATTAGCCCACAACACCACACCAGAATTCCCACGCCCTAATTCTATAGTCAGATGTCATCCCTTATGTGCCCCTCAAAGCCCGTTCAAGGAATCAACAAATACTGAGTGAATGGAAGAACCTCAAACTAGATTTGGCACATTTGGTTCAAGTTAAAGAATTGTGTAATAATCAACACTGTCAGAAATGGAAATTGGTTCATCCAGTGGTCATGAATTTCTTACTAATGAGGATTCTCAAGGAGCAGCTCTGTAACTTAGTGGCTGTGCTGTATGTAGCTAAGACTTGAGTATGTGACCCTTTCTGGCTTGTAATAATAACTTTCAAGCTAGATGCTCTAATAATAACATCAGTGGTTCTCACCTTCCCTTCTGTGTGTACACCATTCACATGCTCAATGTGAAGTAATTTTGTTAGGAGATGTATTGGGAAGGGATATAAGTAGTATACTTCATTTTCCTTGAGATTTAATGGGCTATGTGGTATCTATATCCCCATTAGTTTAGCAATTCTGATTATTCCTGACATCCTTTCTGACATTGATTTATCTTGACCTCAGAGTGTATGCTATGCCAATATAATCAGCCTACTGATAGTATGTTGGAAAGCCACTTTAATTTTTGTAATTAATTCAGAGCTATGCATAGCATTATTAGAGTTCTGGTATGGTACTATAGGATAAGCACTAGACTGCTAACCATAAGGTCATTGGTTCAAACCCACCAGCCACTCCTTGGAAGTCCTAAACAGGGTCACTATGAGTCGGAACCAACTCATTGGGGTATATATACATGCACACACACATACGTTTACTCTTGTATTTAACAACATAAGGAATGTGAGTTGTATTGTCCAAAGATGTGGTCCAATGTGGAAAAACTCACAAAACTAGCTCCAGGATGGGGGAACTGACTGGGATGCTAATTACAGCCCCTCTTTATTCCTTTTATGGAAAATGTTAAATAGGCTGTTTGCTATGAAAATAGTGAAAAGAAAGGAGAAAGAGTTAGGAGGAAGCAAGGAAAAGACTGCCAATGATAGCATTCATTGTTCTGAAGTCAGCGTGGTGCTCAGTACAAGCTCCTTTTCATAAAAATGAAAAAATAAAAACGTTTCCAAGCTTTGGAACCGAGGGTCAAAAACTGTGTTTTGCCAACCTGGAAGATTTACTTTAATAACGTTGTAGACATTGAGGAAGTAGAACAAAGAAATGGAAAAGTCAAGGTAATTCATACAACCCCACCTTCAGTGGGAAGCTGTGGTCATGTACCTTGGTTGTTAAAACTTTCTGGTGAGCTAGCAGAACTGGGGTTAGATACATCTTTTCTTACTGATGGTGATTAGTCTCCATGCACTTAAAAAAATTGTGGTGGCAATGGCCTGTAGCACTGACCTATTAAAAGTCCTATTTCAGAGTATATTCATTCCTTCAGATCTTTTGTTAATGGTCAATTTTGGCATAGGTTCCTAGGTTCCACTACTATTTATACTGTTTCTTCTAATCTTTAAAGGAGTCTTTTTGTTCTCATTCTTTGCTTTAGGTCTCAAAGCCACTCTCTACCTTTATCAGTTCCTACAGATGCGGTCTTGACTCTCAGAAAACAGGCTTTGTTATGGAGTTTGGAAGGAACTTTTATACCTTACATCTGTTTGTTTTTCTTGACTCACATCCCCTCAGTAGATTTAGAATATAATTGCCTTTTATGAATGTTTTTCTTCTAATATTTTCTCTTTGCTCATGTGCTAAGTAATTCAGCCTTGACTAATGACATTTCAGGCACTTGAAACACTTTGGCTTAGTTTCTAAAAATGAATACTTACTGTGTTTACCTCCCTCAAGGCTTTCATTAACCTTGTCAATGAGGCAGGGTACGCTAAGGATTCCCACTGTGGTTACTTCTAGCTTTGGATTGGGGAAATATTTCAGTGACTGGTCTTTGAGACAGAGAAAGAGGCAGCGAAGTATATGTTTCTGGGTGGTTGGTGAAGGTGAGAGTGCAAGACAAATGTTGAGGTGGGTATCTGAGTATCAATGGTCACAGGAACGACGTCACCGTGGGTTTGATAGAAGCAGGTGGGATCTGACCATGGAAACAAGCTGCCTTAAGAAAAAGGTAATGACCAGGGTTGGCATGAGGCCTTCAGGTGATAAAGTTGAGAGCTATTTATACAGGGATTTTTCTTCATTACCTCATTTAGTAATTTGGTAAATCCACTTAACATGAAGATAAAGTTTTACTTTAGCTTCATGAGAGCAGTGACTTTACCTGTCTTCTTTCCAGCTACATCTCCAACCTTTCAAATAATTCTGATTCATATTAAGTATTCTGTAAATATTAACTGAAGGGATGAGTGAATGGATGAATGAATGAAATAAGTGAAATCCTATGTCGATGTGCTACATTTTCAAAGTCTTTCATTTTTGCCTACCCTAGTTTACACACAATTTTTGTAGAGTGCTGATCTTAGTTTTCTTTGTAACCTTCTGATCTTAGTTTGTTTTGTTATTCACTGTCTTTATTTTTCCAAATAAGATTCTTTTAAATACATTTCTTTGATAGGAGAGTACCTTTAAGAAGCTTGTAGAATAATTGCATTATCTTATAATTCCATTTTCCATTAACTATTTGAAGCCACAGTGTATATTTCAGAGATGATTTAGTTTAAAGGTGCATCAACTATCACCTTCAAAGTGCATCAGTTTTATGTGACAAAATAGCCTCTCATAGCTGTTGAAGTTAGTCATATCAGTGGCAGCTGTTCCTTTGAGTGTAAATTACATCTCTAGAAATCTCTATCATGGACATAGTTGGGAGGTAGTATGTGAATGGAAAAATTCTATGGCAAAACAAAGGGATTGGCTATCTGATAATATGTAGATTTGAATTAAACATTAAGCTGGGCCTTTTCCTTTGGTTTTCTAAGGTTCCTCTATCCCTTTTCAGTGCTTTTAATTAATATACATTCTAAAACTTTGTCTAAACTTGTAAGATAGAGGAGGATCTTGTTGTTGTTGTTGTTAAGTGCCTTCGAGTTGGAGTCGACCCATAGCGACCCTGTACAGGGTTTCCGAGGGTATAAATCCTTACGGGAGTAGAAAGCCTCATCTTTCTCCCGCGGAGCGGCTGGTAGTTTCGAACCACTGACCTTAAAGTTCGTAGCCCGATTCGTAACCACTACGCTACCAGAGGAGGATCTTAAACAATGGTAATTGTTCTGACCACCTTTAGTATGTATTGTTGTTGTTAAGTGCTTTAGAGTTAGGATTTCTGAGAAGTGGCTGGTGAGCTTGAACCACCAACCTTGCAATTCAAACCAACCTTGCAGTCCAGCATATTAACCCACAGTGCCACACCAGGACTCATGCTTCTTATTCACAGAAAATCGGTTACCCTGCAACTTTAAAACAAGTGAGCAATAAATAATAGTATGAATACAAAAAGCTTCTTATAGATGGAATATTGAAAATCATTTATTTTTTCCTTCTTTAAATGTGTAAATTTCATGCACAGGAAAATAATTTTAATTTCATAGGTTAAATTAATTTTTTAGCTCCTTAAAAATAGTATGGCCTTTTCAAAGAAGAAAGCTTTAATTTAACTGTCTTCTTTACAAAGGTCATTTCCTCCATGTAAATGAGGCTATTTGTGCATCTGAGCTCACCCTGTGGCTTCTTTGTAGATGTAATTAACTTAATTGCCTTCTTGGTGCTTTATACTGGGAAAATAGAATATATAGCATCGGATCAAACAGTTTTTTGTTTTTCAGATATTGACATTTAGACTGTAATTAAGTTGTAAACAAAGTTCAGATGTGTTCTAATGCAAAAATCTGCACCATATGAGGCAACACAAGACATTTGAACTGAATTTTATCTGTACACTGTATAAAATCAAAGTAGTAAACAAAATTTATTTAGGCTGTCTCCATATTTTTGCTATTGTGAATAATGCTGCAATGAACATGGGTGTGCATATATCTGTGTTGAAATAATATGCACACCTATATTCAACACATTGAAGAATCCTGTTACCCACTCTACTACTTTCTGTCTCTTGATTGGTGCATTTAATCCATTGACATTCAGTGTAATTATTGATAGGTATGGAGTCCTGATGTGACCTTGTGGGTTAATGCACTGGACTGCAAAGTTGCCTGAATTGCAAGGTCAATGGTTTAAGCTCACCAGACATTCCGTGGAAACCCTATGCAGGGTCACTATGGGTCGGAACTGACTTGACTGCACTTAACAACAGCACTATTGAATACTGTCATTTTGTTGTGCAGTTTTTTGGGTTGTTTTATTTTGTGGTGCTGCTGGTTTCTTCCACATAATTTGCTATGCTAAGTTCATTTTGTTTGTGACTGTTCATTTTAATTTCTGTTTTGTTAATGATTACTAAATCTTTCCTGTTTTCCTCTTTTTTATTTTGATGTGACAGTATGTTAATTTTCTTTGAGGATATCCTGTAATTTATTAATTTTCCCCCCATTTAAAAGTCTGTTTTATCTCAAAATTGACTTGAATTCCTTGCCATTTGGAATTTATGTATGTACACTATTTCCTCTTTTTGCAAAGCAGAATGAACAAACAAGCAAATAGCAATGAAAAGAGAACATGACGAAGCAGAAAAAAATTAAAATAAGCATCAAACTAAAAAGAGAAAAGAGGGACAGGAAAAAGGATGTATGGAACAGATAAGAAGAGAGGAAATCAAAGGAAGAAGTAATTTTTACCAAAACCAGAAAAACCAGGGGAGGGAAGATGAAGAGCGTAAAGTAGTAAAGAAAGATCAAAAGAATAAAAGAAGAGGGGGAAATGTGAAAGAGAAGAAAAGGAAAAATGAAAGCAGAAATGCAAGGTATAAAATTCAAGGGAATGGAAAGAGAAGAAAGAATAAATATACAAAAACAATGACACAACAAAAGTTAAAAAAACAAATCCAAAAAATCCAGTGCAGCTGTTGGACCTGGAGAGGAGATAACTCTGGGGGGTTCTGCCAAGCTACCGGGTCAGGATGTGGGTGCGGGAGGGATGTGACACCTCTAAGTGGAGTTTCTATAGTTCTGTTATCTATGTTTAGGGCACTAAATTCAGAAATAATTTAACAAGATTTTGTAAAATCAAATATTATGATGAATGGCAGAAATTTCTGTAGCTGTATTTCTTTAGAATAGGGTAAAGCTGGTTGAGAGATCTGGTACAGTATTCACACTGACTAGGGCACATATCCTACCTCTGCCATTTTATAGCTTTGGCTAGTTCTTTAAAATATCAGAATAGTGAATGTATTATTTAAAATACTATTGTGAAGGGTAATATGAAATAATGCATGTAGAGTTGGATCCATTTACATATTTCATACTCAAGTGAATTGACAAGTGAAAACTGGAAGGTACAGGAACTGCTTTGTTGTTCCAGGTTTCATAAGTTTTCTGCCTTTGACAGATGCAATTATATCATTCGTCTATAGCTTGATTTAGTGGATTATATTTGAGTTTTCTCTAACAGGTTTCTGCCTTACAGAGGTTCTGGCTTTCATGGTTTTATTATATCTATGGCTTGTGTATTTTAAGTGGCTAAATTGCCAATTGGTCTAGGCTTTTTTAAAGATGTGTGTCAAATCTTTTTGTTGTTATTGTTAGACGCCGTTGAGTCGGTTCCAACTCTTAGTGACT
>NW_006408817.1:2021655-2022320 GCF_000296735.1 Chrysochloris asiatica
TTTTGGATGTGCATGAGAACACTCAGGAATATACAATCATTCAAACAGCCAAAGGGCACACCTTGCTCCCTGGCTGCCAGCACACATCCCCTCTCTCTGGGCAAATGATGCAGAAAGTGTCAAAAGAAGAGGAATACACAGAGTCCCTGTACCAAAAAGAAATGATTGATGTTCAGCTGTTTCAAGAGGTAACATATGATCAAGAGCTCATAATACTTAAGGAAGAAGTCCAAGGTGCATCGAAGGAATTAGCAAAGAACAAGGCACCAGGAATTGATGGAATAAAAATGGAAATCTTTCAAGAAAGTGAGGTGGCACAAAAGGTACTTACTCATCTCTGCCAAGAAATTTGGAAGACAACTATCTAATAAACTGATTGGAAGAAATCCATATTTGTTCCCATTCCAAAGAGAGGTGACCCAACAGAATGCAGAAATCATCAGACAATATCTTTGATATCCCACTCAAGTAAAGTTTTACTAAAGATAATACAGAAATGGCTGCAAGCATACATTGAGAGAGAACTTCCAGAGGTTCAAGCCAGATTCAGAAGGACGTGGACTGAACGATATCATTGCTGATGTCAGATGGATCTTGGCTGAAAGCAGAGAATACCAGAAAGATGTTTACCTGCGCTTTATTGACTACACAAAGGCTTTTGATTG
>NW_006408817.1:2023980-2032152 GCF_000296735.1 Chrysochloris asiatica
ATTTTTCTCTTTTCTTTCCTGCCTTTTTAATGACCTTTTGCTTTCTTCATATATAATGTTATTGGTGTCATCCCACAACTTTTCTGGTTTTTGGTCACTAGTGTCCAATGCATCAAATCTGTGCTTGAGATGATCTCTAAATTCATGTGAAATGTATCAAAGGTCATATTTTGACTCTTTGACTTGTCATTTTCGTCAGTTAAAGCCTGAACTTGCATATGAGCAGTTGATAGTCTTTTCCACAGTCTGCCCTGGCCTTGTTTTGGCCAGTGATATTGAACTTTTCCACTACAAAAACTTCACTAGATAGATACCCATGCTAGATTTAGTAGATATTCAGTTAAACAGATATTCTTATTTGTTCTATGTATGATTGAAAATGAATCTGTATTAGCTTGTAATATGAATTCCTTCATACCTTTTAAGAAGTTTTGTATTTGACCAGCATCTTTTCATCTTTATTAAAAATGAAATACATTTTCTATACACACAGTTCCTGCTATTAATATTGTATCATTTATGTTCCTGTATACCACTGATATGTGAAGGAACTTCAAAGAATTTGTGGGAAAATATTAATATATTTTTTTCCCATTTTTCAACAAGCTATTTGAAACTCCCCTTGTATTGTCTTCTTTATTTTGAACATTACTTTTTACTATGTTATTTCTCTCTAGTGTTAGCTGTTAAAATATTCAGTCATGGTTCTTGTACCTTCCTTTCTTGTTTTGTTGTTCTTAAGTGCCATCGAGTCAGTTTGGACCCATAGCGATCCTGTATAGAGTTTCCAAGGAGCAGCTGGTAAGCTTGACTAAATTCTTACTTCTTTTATAGAAATGAACTTGGAAGTAGATAGCATCTGATAGAATTTATAGTAAGCTATGCATACAACTGATTGGTGCTGTAGAATAATCACTGGAATGCTAACTGCAAGGTTGGCAGTTCAAACCCATCAGCTGCACCTTGGAACCCTTGTATACAGAATCTCTTTGAGTCAGAGGTGACTCAGTGGCACTTAAAATCATACAGTAGATATACAGCACTTGATGCTATATATTCCTGTTATATAAAGTAAGAGGGAATTTGTTATTTTCTGAGAAAGACTCCTAGTATGGCACTGTGAACTGTGAACGACAAGATCGGCAGTTCAAACCTATCAGCTGCTCCTTGAAAACCCTATACAGGGTCACTATGAATTGGAACCAACTTGATGCACTTAACAATAACATTTACTAAGCTGAGAAAAGAAGGTAGCAAGCCTTCAAAGGTCCCTGAGTGGTACAATCAGTTTCTGCTCAACTACTGACTGAATGATTGTGCTTTGAATCTATGCAGCAGTGAAAGGTCTGGTGATCTGCTTTTGTCAATATTACAGCCAAGATAATCTGTGGAGCTCAGAGTTTAGGTCTACTCTGTAACACATGGGTTACCATGAGTCACAACAGACTCATCTGCAATAGTTTTGGTTTGGCTTTAATAGCGCTGTAATGTTCAATTTCTCTGCTATTCATAAGGTTTAGCAGAGAAACTGAGCATTACAGCGCTATTAAAGCCAAACCAAACCTGCTGCAAGGAGCTCTGGTAGCATAGTGGTTATGAATCGGGCTGCTAAACTCAAGGTCGGCAGTTCAAAATGAGTAGCTGTTCCATGGGAGAAAGATGAGGTGTTCTGCTCCCATAAAGATTTGCAGCCTCAGAAACCCTGTGCAGGGTCACAATGGGTCAGAACCGACTCCACGGTACTTAACAACTATAACAACAACAACCCTGTTGCAGTTGAGTCTGTTCTGACTCATGGAAACCTCATGTATTACAGAGTAGACCTAAGCTCTGAGTTCCATAGATTGTCTTGGCTATAATAGTGACAAAAGCAGATCACTGCTGGGTAGATTCAAAACTACAAGATGGCCAAACTTTGTCTCTCATACTTCGGACATATTGTCAGGAGGGACCAGTCACTGGAGAAGGATATCATGTTTGGTAAGGTGGAAGACTGCCAACGAGATGGATTTGCCAAGTGGCAGCATGAATGGACTCAAGTGTGACAACAGTAGTGAGGTTGGCTCAGGATTGGGCAGTGTTTCATTCTGCTGTGTATAAGGTTGCTATGAGTCGGTACCGACTTGATGGCACCTAACAACAACAATGTTCAGTTGTGATCCATTGGGTTTTCATCAACCAGGTTTCAGGTGTAAATTGTCAAAGCTTTCTTCCTAGTGAGTTTTAGTGTAGAAGTCTTCCTGAAACCTGTCCACCTGTGCCCCTGTTGGTATTTAAAATACTAGTGACATGGCTTCTACTACACTATGAACACAATGCATAGCTACATGCAAGTCACCATATTATGAAAAACTAACAATGTAGAACTGGACATTATTTTGTTCCATTATAGTAAGGTTACCATGAGTTGGAATCAACCTGATGGCAGTTGACCTTAACAATAGCCTCATAACACAGGGGCCCCAAGTACAAAGGACATACACCACTCCTGGCTCTTCTTAGCAGTTGTGAAGTTCCCCTCCCAACTTCCCACTTTTTACCTTTGGAATGTCTCATCTTAAGCCTAGTAGAATGGCAAAACTGACCAATCCTCTTGTTAGGGTTCCAGACATACTATTTGCATAGTCGGGAGTTTTGGTGTGGCATTAAGGATTAATGCGATAGACTGCAAGGTCAATTTGAACCTTAAGATCAGTGGTTCAAGCTCACCACCCACTCCTCAGAAACCCTATGGTGGTGGTTATGTGCCGTGGAGTCGGTTCCAACTCATAGCGACCCTGTATAAGGTTTCCAAGGCTGTAAATCTTTATGGGAGTAGAAAGCCTCATCTTTCTCCTGCGGAACGGCTGGTAGTTTCGAACTGCTGAACTTGAGGCTAGCAACCTGACTCATAACTACTATGTTGGTCACTATGAGTCAGAACTGACTCAATGGCACTGAACAATAACAACAATCCATTCATTTTGTGGGAGCTATAAGACATGATGAGAAGGCCATATAAAAGTGATCCATCATACCATATCTGGTGGTGATGGCGTGCCGTGGAGTCGGTTTCGACTCATAGTGACCCTGTGTAGGGTTTCTGAGGCTGTAAATCTTTATGGGAACAGAAACCTCATCTTTCTCCTGCAGAACCTCTGGTAGTTTCGAACTGCTGACCTTGAGGTTAGCAGCCTGATTTATAACCACTAAGCTACCAGAGCTAGATAGAGTTTTATTTTATTTATTTATTTTTTTGATAGAGTTTTATTTTTTAATGTAAAATATTGTTAAGGGTTATTGTTGTTACGTGTCCTTGAGTCAGTTCCAACCCAGAGCAGCAAACCTGTATAGGGTTTCCGAGGAGTATCTAGTGAGTTTGAACCGCCGATCTTGTGGTTCAAACCCACCTTTTGGTCCAGTACTTAGCCTACAGAACCACACCAGAAGAAGAGGTTATATTCAGTGTAACTGTTACATTATAGTAGATAAATGTAGAAGGCACCCAGACATACCACAGGTCCCTGTTCCAGCCCTCTGCTATCTGTACAATCTTGCTTCAGTCATTTTGTAAAGAGTGACTCCCATTATGGCTAGTAGCCCTCTGTCTTCTTGATCGGTTCCATTAGAAATAAATGCTGTGCCTCCTAGTTAAAGAGCAGACCTCACTGGCTCGTTGGCCCTGGGATCTGGTCACTGTTGTTCAGCTCATTCCCCATCTCCATCTATTTTCAAGCACAGCCATTATCTTCAGAGTTCTGTCCTTGTTTGTAAATTGGCGTACTTCTCACAGTTTTTGCTCTTTGTTCTGACTAACAAAAGGATCTGTGAGAAGCAGAATATCAGGAAGAAAATCTGTTATTCTTGAAGAGCATAGTAATGGTTATTGTTAACTGCATTCCCAGGTGGCCCCAGACTCATGGTGACCCCATGCACAGCAGAACAAAAACAGTCCTGTACCGTTCCCATGACTGGTTGTGGATTAGACTTTTATGACCCATAGAGTTTTCACTGGCTGATTCTTCAGAAGTAGAATGACAGATCTTTCGTCCTAGTCCATCTTAGTCTGGAAGTCTTCCTAGTCCTGCTCAGCATGATAGCAACATGCAGGTCTCCCTGATAGACAGCTTGTGTCTCTGCATGAGGCACATTGGTTGGAAATTGTACCCAGCTTGTCCACATTGATGGCAAGTATTCTACCATTTTCATACCACAAGAGTGAATGATACTGTCTTCAAGTTGAGTTTTTTTGTTTTTTGTTTTGCTTTCAATTAAAGACATTTTGAAGAAGGAACAGTATTTATAAGGACCAGGCAGTGCTTTGTTCTGTTGTGCATAGGGGCGCTATGAGTTGGAGTCAATGGTACCATTGACTCGATGGTACCTAACAACAACAACAAAACAAAATAGTGTAACAAATAGTGATTAAAAAAAAAAAAATTGGCAGGCTGACTTTTGAGATGGAAAAGCTTGGTCCCTGCCCCCCATAAAATTCCACATAACTCTGAATCAAGTAATGATTTTTTACAAATTAAGTTTTTCTCTTTAAAGTGTTTAATAATGGCAAGGTTTGATATGAAATAAAAATAAGACAAAGACTTGGTGCTATAATTCAGGAGAAATGTTTACTATAATTCAGGAGAAATGTTTGTCAATTTGTGTGATACCTTCAATTCACTTGGTATGGTTTTTCTAGCCATTGTCTTTTTAGTTCCCACCAAGTGATTGAGTGGGATCATGTGAACAATGTATATAGGTCTCTAAGCTGGGATTGGTTAGTTTTGCCATCCAGTTGGATTTAAAAAGAGTCATCTCAGAAGCAGGAACAGATGATCCCAGGACCATCAACAAGGAAGAACATGATTGCAGCATGAGATCCCTAGCTAGAAAAGCAGTAATGGCAGAGGTGGTAGCATGGAGAGAGCAGCCGCAAGCTCTACGCCCATGGCCCGAGTAAAGCTAAGTGCCTATAGGCAGGAGACTGGCTTGCAGAATGTGTCCTTTGGCTAAGACAGCTTTTATAACTTTTGCACAAACAGGGCAGAGGTCAAGGGGCCACAAGGCTGAGAAACCGAAGATAAGAGCAAGGTGTATCTGCAGTTGGGCAGAGGAGAGGCTTTCTCCTTGGAAAACTGCGGCCTCCTGAGTTGGTTTTGATCTTTATATGTACTTTGTTCACTTCTCTAGTAAACCCTGTAATTGTGAGTATTGTTAAGAGTTCTGTGTGGCCATTGCAATGGATTATCAAATTCAAATGTGAAGCAGAGAGGGCTGTGGGAGGGATGGCTGGCATTATAGGAATCAGCCTTGGGCTGATTTTGAGTTTGATTCTCTTTTCCCCTTGTGAAGCCACAGGAAGTCAGATATGGCTCCCACATGGTTTTTGTAATTGGTAACAAATTTGTAAGTGCTTTCTACCAAATTGGGTAAAAAAAAAATACTTGAAATGGTGACATTATAAGTAAAACAATTAAAATTCTTATCTAGATATGTTTGACTTATTAGAACATCAAGAGCTCAGCAAATTACTTCTACAACAGAAGAGTAAAGGTCAATGATGAATAACCCACTGAATACATACCTTTCTCTAACATTTACCAATTGAAAATTTTTGGGTGTGTTCATAAATGGGCCATGAAAGAATGTGAGAAATATAAGATGTGAAGGTTCAAAAGTCCTCTAAGAGGGGAGGGGGACAGGGGGTGGGAGTGGGGGGGTGGCAGGGAACAAGAAGTGAGAGAGAGATAGGAAAGTGAATTTGTTAAAAAAAAAAGAAGTAAGTGTCCAGTAAATAAAGGCATTAGTGTCTAGTATTTTGAGAGGTTTCAGATTCTCTAATTCTTACAGAGGAGTCCTGGTGTGGTACTGTGGGCTAAAGTCATTTGAATTGCAGGGCTGGTGGTTCAAGCTCACCAGCTGCTCCTTAGAAACCCTATATAGGGTTGCTATGGATTGGAATTGAGTCAATGGCACTTAACAACAACAAAAATCCTTACAGACTTCTGGTGTGCCACTGTAGTATCAGCACTGGACTGTGAACTACAAGGTCAGCAGTTCAAACCCACCACTTCTCCTTGGAAACTGTATACATAAGGTCACTATGAGTCAGAACTGACTTGATGGCACTTAACAACAACAACAGTCTTTATATTCATAATATAATTCTTTTCAAATAAGTTTTGCATGTTTAAGGTTTGTAAAAGCCTATATTGAGATTCCCTTTTCATTTTATTTTGCTGTTTTTATGGTATGGTTAGTTTTTTAGGAAAGGTGAGTTTGTCTTAAAAAAGTCTAAGCTTTGACCATTGTTTAGGAATGATTAGTTTTTACACTTGTGATTGCCTCTAGTATACTGTTTGTTTGTTTTTTCTATGGGTAAGGACTAGAGGAAAAATCTCCACTATAAGTTTATAGAATAATATCTGCTGCTTTTTTTGGGTTAAAAATGGTAGCTGGAAGCATCTTTATTATACCTTATCTTTGGCACTGTGGGTTAATGCACTGGACTGCTGCAAGGTTGGTTTTAACCGCAAGGTCTGCAGTTTAAGCTCACCAGCTGCTCCTCAGAACTCACTATGAGTCTGAATTTACTCGACTGAGCTTAACAACAACAACATATCCTTTATAAATTGGCTATTTTGGAACTAACTTACACATCTTATCTTTTGATTGTGTAAAAAATTGTTTGGAAGTGAGGCATAATTTGTAACTGGGATTTGTCTTTTAATGCGAATTGTGGCTAAAATGTACATTATTTGCAAGGGACTAAAATTTCTTTTTTAAGCACAGATTCAAGACAGCTTCTTAGTAGGGACCTCTTGTCTGTGGCTTATTCAATAGTTCAAGAAAAGCCATAAATGGCTGAAGTTTTATGTAAATTTCCTAAATGGTTGCAACTGATTGTTGTTGTTGCTAAGTGTCATTGAGTCGTTGTACATACTGACCCTATGTACAACAGAACAAAACACTGCTCAAACCTGCGCCATCCTCACAGCTGCAGTTACACTTGAACTTCTTATTGTTGACACTATGCCAATCCATCTTATTGGTAGTATCCCTCCTTTTTTGCTGTCCTTCCACTTTACCAAGCGTGATGTCCTTCTCCAAGCGCTGGTTCCTCTTGATATACGTCTGAAATATGAAAGATGAAGTCATTTGGGCATTTTGGCTTCTAAGGAGCATTCTGGTTATAATTCTTCCAGCACAGGTTTGTTGGTTCTTCTGGAAGCCCAGGCAGTCCGTGATGCCTTTAATATTCTTATCCAGTACTGTAAATTAAATGCCTCAATGGTCTTACTTATTCGCCGTCCAATTTTCACATGTTAATTTTGTGGGCCAGACTAAACATGCCTTTAAACTGTATCCAGTGTGTGTGCTGTAGCCTGTGTGGTGTGGGACATGCTTCTGCTTCAGTAGAGAGACAGAACACAGGTCCTTGTCATACATTCTAGGATGTGGGAGTGTCTAGAGTGCTTAGAAGTACAAGAGACCTTCAGCTGAAGTTTTTAGGAAATGATCCTTAGAAGTAAGGGTTGGGTTTGGGCCCTGAAGCACTGGCAGGATTATAGAGGCATGTCAGTGAAGAAATTGCCTTCCTGCCCAGAGGTGGGAGTATTACAAAGTAGTAAATATTGTTACTCAGCCACGGGCTATAGATATAATTCAAGGGAGGAAAGGACAAGGGAAAGCCCTGCCCGTAGTCTGCATGAGCTTTCTTATATACTCGAACTTTCCCAAATGAGTCATGCCTTAATAGGTTAAAAGAATACTGGCTATGACTCAGTAGTGAATAATTGTTGTCATGAGTATTGCGACTGTCACAACTGTAAAGGTAGAAGTTTTGTATCAAAAAGGGGAGAGTAATTAACCTTATAGCCCAGGAACAGAGGACCCTAGGACCATCATGGGAGAAGAGCATGAGCAGAATGTGGGACCCTATCCAGAGAAGCAGTAACACCAGAGATGGAGGCAGAGATGAGGACATGGAGAGATAGAGCAGCAGAGGACTCTAGACTCATGGAAAGAGAAAGGCTGTGTGCTGGCGGTCAGGAGGCATGCTTGTAGAACATGCCCTTTGGTTGTTTAAATGATTATGTATTCCTGAGTGTTTTTGTGTTGTTGTTGTTAAGTACCATGGAGTTGGTTCCGACTCATAGTGACCCTGCACAGGGTTTCCAAGGCTGTAAATTTTTA
>NW_006408817.1:2032252-2034517 GCF_000296735.1 Chrysochloris asiatica
GGGGGGACTGCTGTTTCCATGAGTGCTGATTGTGGATCCAAGCAAAATAAAGTCTTTGACAGCTTCAATCTTTCTCAGTTTATCATGATGTTAGTTATTTGTCTAGTTGTGAGGATTTTTGTGTTCTTTACATTGAGATACATTTCATACTGAAGGCTGTAGGCTTTGATCTTAATTAGTATTTTAAGTCCTCTTCTCTTCCAGCAAGCAAGATTGTATCATCTGCATATCACAGGTTGTTAATGAGTCTTCCTCCAATCGTGATGCCATGTTCTTCATATAATATAGCTTCTTGAATTATTTGCTCAGCATACAGATCGAATAAATATGGTGAAAGTATACAACCTTGGCACACACCTTTCCTGATTTTAAACCATTTAATATTCCCTTGTCCTGTTTGGATAACTATCTCTTGGCCTATGGACTTGTTCTTCAGGAGCACCATTAAGTGTTTGGGAATACACATTCTTTGCATTGTTATCCATATCTTGTCATTATTCACATAACTGAAATCCTTTTCATAGTAAAGCACAAATAAACATCTTCCTGGTATTCTCTGCTTTCAGCCAAGATCCATATGATGTCAGTAATGATATCCCTAGTTCTACATCCTGTTCTGAATCCAGCTTGAATTTTGTGCAATTTCCTGTTGCTGTGCTGTTGTAATCGTTTTGTGTTTGCTTTTTTTTTTACTTTTTATTGTGAATTGAGTGAAGGTTAGCAGGGAAGATTATCAGAAGATCATCAACAAATGCTACACTTTGTTTCATCTCAATGATTGCAATCACCTCCATGTAACAGCAGTTATCCCACTTCCTCCCTGTGGTTCTTATTTCCATTCCACCCTCCTTCCCATCCCTTTTCAACTTTGTCCTTAGGTAAATGTTTCCCTTTGGATCTTGAATAATTGAACAATTATTGCTGAGTATACATTACTAGTGTTGTTGTTTCCCCTATATACTATTTACTGCTTGGCAGAAAAATTTTCCCACTCTTTCTGGAACCTTCTAATGTGAATCCTTTCAGAGCAGTTGGATATGGTAATCAGGTACCATCTAGTGCTTCTGTGTTGGCAGATTTAAAATTTTAAAATGTGTTGGCACACATTTTTAAATTACTGTCTGTGAAATTTTACTTTTATGTCATACTAATGGTATTGTTTGATGATCTCTACATTCTGTTGGGTCACCTCTCTTGGGAATAGATACAAATATTTCTTCCAATCAGTTGGCTAAGGTATCTGTGTTCCAAAAATCTTGGCATAGATGGGTGAGTGCCTACAGTACTTCATCAGTTTGTTGAAAAATTTCAATTTGTATTTCATCAATTCCCAGTGCCTTGTTTTTGCCAAGGCCTTCAGCGCACCTTGGACTTCTTCCTTCAGTACGCTTGGTTCTTGATCATATGCTGCCTCTTGAAATGATTGAACGTAGACCAATTCTTTTTGGTAAAATAAGTCTGTAAAGATGGCATAAGAAATTATACACAATGGACTTCAACAGATGGAATACACAGAAATCAAATTGACTGTATCTGTGGAAAGAGACGGTGGAAAAGTTCCATATCATCAGCCAAAATAAGGCCAGAAGCAGATTGTGGAACAGACCATCAATTGCTCATATGTAAATGCAGACTGAAGCTGAAGAAAATGAAAACAAGTCCAAAAGAGCCAAAATATGACTTTGAATATATTCTACCTGTATTTAGAGATCATCTGAAGAACAGATTTGCTACATTAAACACTAAAGACCAAAGATCAGAAGAGTTGTGGGATGATATCAAGAACATCATACAGGTAGAAAGCAAAAAGTCATTAAGAAGACAAGAAAGAAAGAAAAGGTCAAAATGGATGTCAGAAGAGACACTGAAACTTGCTTTCCAGCATAGAGATGCTAAAGCAAATGGAAGAAATTGGGAGGTACAAGAGCTGAACAGAAAATTTCAAAGGTCAGCTTGAGAAGACAAAGTCAAATATAACGAAATGTGCAAAGATCTGGAGTCAGATAACCAAAAGGGAAGAACACGCTCAGCATTTCTCAAGCTGGGGGAACTTAAGAAAAATATTCAAGCTTCAACTTTCGTTATTGAAGGATTCTCTGGGCAAATTATGATTATTTAAAGTTTTTATTGTAAATTCAGTGATAGTTTACATGGGGGAACATCAGTTCATTTCAATGCAATGATTACAATCCTCTGCATGCTTCATCATTCAACAATTCAACAATATTTGCTTCTGTTCTGTTCTATGTGTTTTTTTTTTTTTTT
>NW_006408817.1:2048877-2056782 GCF_000296735.1 Chrysochloris asiatica
ATGCGCGGAGGAGATTGTAATCATTGCAATGAAATGATGAGTGTAAAACTGATGTTCTCCCATGTAGATTATCACTCAATTCACAATAAAAACTAAAAAAATAAATAAAAGGAGAATGCTGGCTATGAACATGCAGCAACTGAACCAGTGTTAATTCTAAAAAACCTTCCATCCAGTGGAGCTGCTACTTGATAGTGGTGGTTGTTAGTGGCTATCTTGTTGACCCCCTCATGAGCTCTGGTAACTTAGTGATTATGAGCTGGGCTGCTAACCTCAAAGTAAACAGTTAAAACTACCATTCGTTCCATGGGAGAAAGATAGGGCTTTCTGTTTCCACAAAGATTTACAGCCTCAGAAACCTTATACAGAGTTGCTATGAGAACAAACTCCATGGCACATTACCATCACCACCAGTTGACTCCCTGGCTCATGGCAACCCAATGCATAATGGGATTAGACTGCTGTGACTCATAAGGTTTTCATTGGTGAATTTGGGGAACTAGTTCTCCAGGCATTTCTTCTTAGTCTGTCTTGGTCTGGAAACTCTGCTGAAACCTGTCTACCATGGGTGACCCTGGTGTTTGAAATACCAGTGGAATAGCTTCCACCATCACAGCAACATGCATGTCATCACAGTAAGACAACTCTGCATACTTCTCCCATCCCCATCCATTAGATCTTGCCCACCTGATGTATCTCTAGTCAGTGCATATTTTTTATAGATGATGACATTCACTGACATACCTGTGATACAGCCATCAAAATCAGTAAATGAGATTGATCTGTTACTCTCATCTAATCCTCAGGTCCTATTCAAGTTTCTGTAATTGCTGCACTAATGTCCTTTATGGCAAAGGCTCCAGTTCAGAATCAGCCATTGCTTTTAGTTGTTTTCATCTGTTTAGTCTTATACGGGTGGAAATAGATTTTCAATCATACTTTGTTTTCATGACCTTGACACAGTCCAAGATTAAAGGCCAGTTATTTAGTCTCTTAAATAACATATTTTGTTTTCCAGTGAATGTTTACACAGAAATTTAGGTTCCTATTCCACAATTTCCATACAAGTTGTTTAGTGAGGCTAGGATTACAACACATTACAAAATAAGGACTATAGTTAGAAAGGACTTCTGGTGTAACACTGTAGGATCAACACTGGACTGAGAACTACAAGGTCAGCCGTTCAAACCCACCAGCTACTCCTCAGAAACCCTATACAGGGTTGCTATGAGTCGGAATGGAAACTACGGCCCTTAACAACAACAATAATTAGAAAGAAGCCCTGGGTTTAAAGCATTGGGCTGCCAACTGAAAGGCTGCTGTTTCTAATCCACTGGCGGTTCCATGAGAGAAAGATGATGCAAATCTGCTTCCCACTAAGGAAGGGGTGCTATGAGACAGAATTGACTTGAAGGCAGTGGGTTAATGACTGTTGTTGTTAGGTACCCTAAAGTCAGTTCCAACTCATAGCGACCCTGTGCACAACAGAATGAAGTACTGTCGAGTTCTGTGAGTTCTGTGCCGTCTTCACAATTGTTATGTTTGAGCCCATTGTGTCAGTCCATCTCTTGGGGGTCTTCCTCTTTTCACTGATCCTCCACTTTACCAACTTGATGTCCTTCTCCAAGGATTGGTACCTCCTGATCACATGTTCAAAGTATGAGAGACAAAGTCGCTATACTTGCTACTGAGGATCACTCTGATCGTGCTTCTGGTGTTAATAGCTTGAAGGGTCATATTAAGTAATTCATGACAATTTCTTAGGATGATGCCTTTGTACTTCCCTGCTTTCAAAAATGCCTGAGGAGAAAGTTACTTATTAAGAACATTCTGATGTTCTAATGATAGCAATAACAGGGTTTTCTACTTTCCTGAACTGCATTCCTTTGGAGATAATTCTTCACAAACTAGTCAGTTGGATGGAAAACAGAACTTCCTGGATGTTCCTTTCTTGTGTAAACATCTGTGTTTTGTAGGTGGATGTATAACTGGTACATTCATGAACAAGTCTTGATTGATCCCAAGTTTGACTGTCAATAAACATGCTGACTTTAAAGTTCTTTCCATTTTGTTTCTTCTCTGCATTTTGCTATTGTTCTTCAGTGATTTGAGGAACAGTTTTATTGGAAAAAGGTTTATATCTTTACGTGTGGTGCACAATAATTCTTGTGAAATTGCCAATGTGTACTAGATACTATTGTACAGATATTATCTCTCCTTAGTAATAGATCATGAGATCCCTGAGTTTGCAGTGATTCACAGGCAGATTCTCCAAAAATCAAGTTTTGTGTCTTAAGAATGAAATGCCAGCAAGACAAATGGGAAACTACTGAAGTTATTAGTAAGAATATGGGTATATCGGTTTGTGAAGTATAATTACACTTAAGAGTAATACCAGTGACTCTGTAGGTGGACTCCAGAAGCAAACATAGTAGCAGAATAATTTCATTTGAACTTCTTGCTTTGAAATCTAACTCACTGTTGTTTAATGAGCCATAATTCTTAATAGCCAAAGGACATAACGTCTTATGTTACAGAATACACTAAATAAAACAATTTAATTGTATTTTACTTTTTATCAAAGATATGCAAGGAGAAAATAATAAGACCACCATTTACACAACAGTTATCAACATATGGCTAAATAATCTTAAATTATAGAGGTTAAATTTTTTAAAAATCCTTAAAAACAATTTTAATGAAACGGGATTTGTTTATAATAGCAGAGTTATTTGTAATAACAGAATGATAGTGGTTATGCCAGAGTTTTGGTGTGGCTTAGACTTCTAACTGCAAGGTTGATGATTCAAACCCGCCTGTCACTCCTAGGAAACCCTACATAGGGTCACTATGAGTCAGAAGCAACTCAATGGCATTTACAACAAAAACACAATTCCTATTTAATTTATTCATGGGTAAACCTTGTCTATCTATAACATATAGCAAATAAGAAATATCCGTTGGGTTCCCTTTCATCATTGCCTTGTGTCTTAGGCCAGGTTTTCTGCAGAAGCAAAACCAGAGAAACATGTATATGCATATATATAAAGAGATGTTTATTATCTTACAATTGTAGAGTCACAGGTTTCCAGGGGAGGAGTGAGTGAGTCCCTTCAATATGTCAATTTTATTGGGAGCAGGCTACACCCAAGGAAGCATCCCTTCAATTGATTGGCTGCTCATAGCCTCTCATTATAGAGCTAACTATGCCTGTATTAGGTTTCATCACCATGATAATAAACACATCACAACTGTTGTTGTGTTAAGTGCCATTGAGTCAGTTCCAACCCATATTGACCCTGTATAGGGTTTCTGAGGAGTAGCTGGTCAGTTTGAACTGCCAACCTTGCAGCTCAAAAGGCTTTGCAGTCTGCTACATTAACCCACAACGCCACAGGAAATCCTGATTTAGTCACATTGACACAAAACCCTAACCATTATACCTTGTTATTGTTAATTGTCAATAAACTGGCTCCAACTCATGTGGACGTCTTATGTAACAGAACAAAACCTTTCCCTGTCCTTCACCATCTTCATGATCATTGGTATGTTTTAGTCTGTTGTTGTAGCTGCTTTGTTAATCCATGTTATTTTTGTTGGCCCTCTACTAAATGTTAATGTTGGTTTCTAGTGACTGATTTTCCCCGATGTGTCCAAAGTAAGCAAGTCAAAGTCTTTATGTTTTTGCTTCTAAAGAATATTCTGGATGTATTTCTTCCTAGACTGATTTGTTCATCCACTGTATGTGCCACAGTATATTAAATGTTCTTTGCCAACACCAGAGTTGAATGTCAAAGGCGTCATTGCCTTTTGTTGTTAGCTGCCTAGCAGTTGGCTCCAATTCATGATGACTCTGTATAACAGAACGAAACATTTTTCAGGACAGTGCCATCTGTGTGACAGTTGGCATGTTTCAGTCCATTGTTGAATAAGCTGATCAGAACAGAAGGAAGAGAAGCAGATTTTAAACCAGTGCATTTTAGAGTCTGATCTTTTATATCATATTATTTTTAATTGGCCATTGGATTGGTGTGGTCATAGAAGGCTTCATGAAGAAAATGGCATTTGAGTTTAACATTGAAAGATTGGTGAGATTGAGATTGAGGAGGAAGAGATGGGAGTTGGGAATGAGATATTTCAGAAATACTAAAACAATTCCCAGTATACAATAACAGTCTTATTATATGGCTATTAGCTCTTTAAACTGTTGTTTACCATTCAACAGTAACTGTGAGAGGTAGGTATTGTTACTCTCATTTTCCATATACTACTAGTCTTCTTGGGACACTCCTGGTTTATGTACTGGAATGTCTTCCTATTTAATCTTTGTCCTGGATAAGTGTCCCCGTTTGGCTGACAAGCAGAGAAACAAAAGCATGTTCAGACTGATTAACTTACTTGTTCAACTTGCTTGGGAAGAGCCTAATCAGAGCCCTTTGTTTCATGTGATAATAAATAATACCTTCCCCAAACTGTTTTCCCCACAATATTATCACACTTGTCTGTTTATTTATCATTTGTTCACTACACTAAGATCTAGGCGGACTGGATCACATCTGTTGTATTTACTACCACACACTTAGTACCTAGCACAATGTCAAATAAATACATCAAAAGTATCTTTATAATAGGAATTTCAGGTTTGCATTTTAGGTGGCATTCATCTATTTGCTTCCCATCAAGGATAATTCCTAAGTGTTTCTTAATAAGTAGGTTTCATAATAAAAAGGCTGTTTCCTTCTGAGAGAGAGTACAGACTTGATCTGTAATGTATAAAAAGTTAAAGGTAAGATACACAATGATTATAAAAGGTGTCGATTTCCTTATCTGACAGTCAGTTATTGCACTCTCTTACTAGTGTTCAGTAGAAACAGGTATGTTGCTAACAGAAAGTGAAAGACAAATCCTTAGTGTTCTAGAAGTAGAGCAGTGCTCTGTTATTATCATTTTTAATATTTTATACACTGTGAATGAATAATATAGAAGCGATGTCAGGGAATAAGGGTATTTTTGTATTTTTCTGTTCCATTCATTAAAATGTTTGCATCTCCTACTTTGAAAAGCAGAACATCAACCAGTGAAAATGAACAGCTTCCTTTTTTCCTTGAGAGAAGTACTCCTTTTTCCACATGACAATTTGTGTTTTAATTAAAGATTTTCTTACAGCAAAGGATTTTATAACAAAGTTTGTTGTTTTAAGTTATTTAAACGATTTCAGTTTTGTAAGCACATAGGATGATTCCGGGTCACACTTTAAAGTCCACCATAAGTTCAGTGCATTACTTGAAATACTGAATCAGCAAGTACTCATGGTCGTTGAGTTTTACTGGTTTGTTTTCTGAATTAAATCACTCAGTTGTTTTATAATATAAAAGCATATTCTGAGTTTAAAAAGAAGAAACAAAAAATATTTTTTATTATCTGAGCAATAGCATTAAGTGCCATTGATTCGGTTCCAACTTATAGCGACCCTGTATAGGGTAATATTGTTGTTGTTACATACCATCGAGACATTTTCGACTCATAGTGAACCCGTTTAGGGCTTCCAAGGAGCAGCTGGTGAGTTTGAATCACTGGCCTTGGGTTCAAACCAACCTTTCAGTCTTGTGCTCATTCTACAGTGCCACACCAGGACTCCAGGGTGATATTAGCAAATCATAAAATCGTAGCTTGTAAAATCCTAGATTTCTTTTCACAAAAATTTTAAATGGGCTGTTGTTCAACTGCAAGAGGCTCACTCTTGTGTATTTGTCTTCCTGCAGTTGTAGAGATAACCTGATAAAATATTTAACTCCCCCCACTGCTATTCATACTGATGTAGATTAAATTTGCTCATACATGAGGTTTCTATTGTAGCACTACACATTGTTGCTGTTGTCATGTACAGTTGAGTCATTTCCGGCTAACACCAGCGTTTCAGGACAGAGTACAGCTGCCCCATAGGATTTTCTTGATTTTTATCTTTATGGGAGTAGATCACTAGATCTTTCTCCGGTGCAGACACTGGGTGGATTCAGTTAGGAGCTGAACTTTTAACCATCTGAGCATCCAGGGCTCCTTTTAGGATTACTCATAACCAAAACAACAGACCGTTAGCATTGCGTCAGTTCCAGCTGATACTGACCCTACTGGACAGAGCAGAACTGCCCCCATGGGCTTTCTAAGGCTGTAATCTTCGTGGACGCAGACTGCCACATCTTTCTGCTGTGGAGTGACTGATAGATTTGAATCACTGACTTAGCAGTTAGCAGCCTATCACTTAACCACTGCTCCACCAGGGCTCCTACAGCATTATGTATAAACCTTCTACCATCAAGTCAGTTCCAACTCATAGCGACCCTGTCTAAGGTTACCAGTCCAGTGCTTATCCTACACCAGGATTTCAGATTATGTATGTTTTTGTTGTTAAGTGCTGTCAAGTTGGGTCCGACTCATAGCCACCCTGTATAGGGTTTCCGAGAAGTGGCTGTTGAGTTTGAACCACCAACGTTGTAGTTCAATGCTTATCCTACAGCGTCACACCAGGACAGTTTTATGTGTATGTATGTTGTTGTTAAGTGCTGTCAAGTCAGTTCCAACTCACAGAGACCCCATTTAGGGTTTTGGAGGAGCAGCTGGTGGGTTTGAACCACCGACCTTGTGGTTATCCTACAGTGCTGCACCAGGGGATAAAAATACTGATCACAACAAATTTCTCATTTGAAACAGTGAAGCAAGAAGACAGAGTAACATCTATAAAGTACTGATATAAAAATCTATAAACTTAGAATCTACGTTGTTGTTGTTGTTAAGTGCTGTCAAATCAGTTCTGACCCATAGCAACCCTGTACAGGGTTTCCAAGAAGCAACTGGTGAGCTTGAACTGCCATCCTTGCAGTCCAAACCAACTTTGCAGTCCAGCATGTTAACCCACAGCACTACTGAAAATGTCTTTCAAAAATAAGGCAATTGGGGTCTTAAAATTTGCAAGCAGCCAAAAATTCTAGGCACAACAATTGGTCTGTCTTCACTTGGAACAACCGAGGAAGAAGGCGACTCAGGAACAGGAGACAGACATGGGGTGTGTGGCTAAATTGAACAACTGTCTTCTTTGCCATGAGAGCAAAAGAACTGGATGGTTGTCTGGCTACCATTACAGAGCATTTTAATCTAAGATTTCATAGAAAATCCTGATCAAAGGGGAAATGTGGAACAGAATTTCAAATTCTCATGGACTCTAGACTCTCTGGATCCCTGGAGCTTCAAGGACCCCTTGAAAATATTACCCTGAGATAATCTTTAAATCTTTAAACCTTAAAACCAAAAATATCTCCTGAAGTCATTTTAAAACAAATCAGTAGTTTGGTTTAACTAGTGAAAAAAACCTGTCTGCCTTGAGTTTTATGCTCTTTTAAGAACTGTCTATATATTATCGACCAACGAGATGGATTGGCCAAGTGGCAGCATCAATGGATTCGGGCGTGGCAACAATTATGAGGTTGGCCCAGGATTGGGCAGTGTTTCATTCTGCTGTACATAAGGTCGCTATGGGTCGGTACCGACTTGATGGCACCTAACAACAACAACAGATATAGGATCCAACTGACAACAATAACTCAAAAGATGAGATAGAAACCTTATGTTGATAATGGAGGAACAACTCAGAAAAGGAAGGTGAGAATGGTCGCACAATTTGCAGAATATATTCAGTGTCAATAAATTGTACATGTAGACATTGTTGAATTGGTAGATGTTTTACAGTATACTCAAGAACAGCAAAATAAAATTTAAAGGAAAAACCAAAAACAAATGAAAGAAAGGTGTTTTTCAGATATAAAAAGCTTAAAGAATTCATCATCAAATGTATGGACTTTCAGGTACCATATATGATTGGATACATTGATTGTTGTTGTTGTCAGGTGCCAT
>NW_006408817.1:2057957-2059237 GCF_000296735.1 Chrysochloris asiatica
ACTTCATGTCATATACCTTGGTTATTAGGAGGACCCAGTCCTTGCAAAAGGACATCATGCTTGATAAAGCAGAGGGACAATAAAACAAAGGAAGACTCCTCCCTCCTCCCCCCCCCCAAAATGGATCAACACAGTGGCTGCAACAATGACTCAAATATAGTTACAATTGTGAGGATGGCTAAGGAGTGGACAGTATTTGGTTCTGTTGTACATAGGGTCACTATGAGGCTGAACCAACTTGAGAGCGCCTAGCAACAACAAGAAGAAAAAGGCAGATCTCAGTCGGACCAAGAAGAATCTCCTCCTAGAAATGTTGAACTGTTGAACTTTGAATAGAACATTCAGTCTCTCTGACTGAACCATTATATTAAAATATGAACTTGGGACCAAATATGAATGATCATTTTTTACTTTCCTTGGGGACTGAATGACAGGGAAAGTTTTTTTGTGGGGGAGGAAGAATAAAGCCAGTGAAATGAGATCTAGAGGTAAGAACTAGCTCCTTTGGTTTCTGGTGGCCTTGCAGTTCCTAGTTCTTGTTCTTCTGATGTTACATTGCAACCCTGCATTTGTGTTTTGTGGATGGAATCATCCTTATGACAGACTCATCTCATTTTTAAGTTAACCCTAGATGTGCTTGGTTACTTGTTTAAAAATAAATTCAGTTTCAAAATTTCTTTCATAATCTATTTCAGTGTAAAAAATCATGCTTTTGAGGAGGTCGTATCTAGACCTAAGAATAGAACAAATGACTCATAGGCAGGATTTAACCTACAAAATGAAGAAATTATTGAATAATATCATTACTATCACGTGTAAGTAAAGTTTTGCTCAAGATAATTCAATAACTGTTGCAGTAGTACATCCACAGGGAGCTGTCAGAATTGAAGTCAGAAATTGAAGAGTGGAACAAGGGCTCTCATTGCTGGTGTCAGATGAATCTTGGTTGAAAGCAGAAAATAACAGATGTTTGTGTTTCATTGTGCAAAGGCATTCAGCTGTGTGGATAGCGCTTATAGATCGCATTGCAAAGAATGGGAATTCTAGAACATTAAATTGTGATCCTGAGGAACTGTACATAGACCAAGAGGCAGCCATTCAAACAGAACAAGGAGATACTACATGGTTTAAAATCAGGAAAGGTGTGTATCAAGGCTATATCCTTTCACCATACTTATTCAATCTGTATTTAGGTGAATAATCAAAAGGTCACCTCTATAAAGAATGGGACATCAGGATTAGTGTAAGGCTCATTAACAACCTGTGATATGCAGATGACA
>NW_006408817.1:2059672-2061068 GCF_000296735.1 Chrysochloris asiatica
GATGGACTCAAGCATGGCAACAATTGTGAGGTTGGCCCAGGATCAGGCAATGTTACATTCTGCTGTGCATAAGGTCTCTATGAGTTGGTGCCTACTCGATGACACCTTACAACAACAACAACAACATAAAGCAAAAATCCTTACAATTAGAACTATAAGCAACATTATGAGAAATGGAGAAAAGATCGAAGTTGTCAAGGATTTCACTTCACTTGGATCCACAATCAACATGGAAATGCACATGGAAATCCACATGGAACCTGCAGTCAAGAAAATAAATTACTGAATTGGACAATTCTACTGCATAAGACCTCGCTCTTTAAAGTATTAAAGAGCAAACATGTCACTTTGAGGACTAATGCACACCTTACCTGCTTATGCATGTAAGGAGCACTGGTGGTGGGGAGTGGGTTACACATTAGCCTGCTAACTTCAAGGTCAGCACTTGGAATCCATCAGCTCTTCTGCAGAAGAAAGATGATGCATTTAAATTATTGTATAGTCAAAGAATATTGATAGTACCATGAACTGCCAGAAGAAACAAATGAATCGATCTCAGAAGCGGTACAGCCAGAATGCTCCTGAGAAACAAGGGTGGCAAGACTTCATCTCATGTACTTCGGGCATGTTATCAGGAGGGAACATTCCCTGGAACAGATAAAGTAGAATGTCAACAATGGGCTGAAACATAATTACAGTTGTGAGAATGGCATAGGATCCTGGGCAGTGCTTCCTTCTGTTGTGAGCTAGAGCCAACTGGAGAGCACCTGGTGTGGTGCAGCAGGATAATGCGCTGGACCACAAGGTTGGCAATTCACACCCACTAGCTGCTCCTTTGAAACCCTATACAGGGATGCTGTGGATCGGAACCAACTCGATGGCACTTAACAACAGCAGCAACAATAGCAATCTATTTAGGTCCAACATCTTTAGGGTGATGGTTGTTTGATGCCATCTGGTTGGCTCTGATTACAATATGAATAAAATAACTATATATACAATATGACAAAAATGCCTGCATCTGTACCATCCTCATAATCGTTGCTATGTTTGAACCCATTGATACAGCCACTGTGTCAGCTCGTCTTATTAAGGATTGTCCTCTTTTCTGTTGACCCTCTACTTTACCCAGCACGATATCCTTCTCCAGCTGAGCTTCAAGGCCTTGAATTACTGGTGAGTTGTAGAGTAAAAAGTTAGATCCTTTTCTACTGTCTACAGTGCCTTGTTGTTAAATGCTGTTGCGTGTGTTCCAACTCATACTGATCCCGCTTAGGGGTTGCAAAGAGCAGCTGGTGAGTTTGAACTATCAACCTTGCATTAGAGTGGTAGCATAGTGGTTACGAATTGGGCTGCGAACCTTAAGGTCAGCGGTTCGAAACTACCAGTCGCTCCG
>NW_006408817.1:2062798-2096927 GCF_000296735.1 Chrysochloris asiatica
TTAGCAAAATTTTATTTACATGCAATATTAATGATATTGTCTGATGATTTCTGCATTCTGTTGGGTCACCTCTCTTTGGAATGGTCACAAATACAGATCTCTTCTGGTCAGTTGGCCAGATAATTGTCTTCCATGTTTCTTGACATAGATGAATTAGTGCCTCCAGTGCCATGTCAGTTTGTTGAAAGACTTCAATTTCTATTCCATTAATTCCTGGAGCCTTGTTCTTTGCCCATGCCTTCAATGCACCTTGAATTTTTCCCTTCAGTATCACTGTCTCTTTCTACAGATGTAGTCAGTTTGATTTCCGTGTATTCCATCTGGTGAGGTCCATGTGTATAGTTGTCTTGTATGGTGTTTAAAGAAAGGAATTTGCAATGAAGAGGTCATTGGTATTGCAACATTCTATCATGCAATCTCCAGCACCATTTCTGTCACCATGGCCATAATTTTTCAAATAGTGATCCTTCCTTTTCCCCCCCTAACCTCTGCATTCTAATCACCAGTAATTATCAATAACATCCTGATTTCATATTTAATCAATTTCAGACAGAAGAAGTTGGTAGAATTCCTCAATTTCATCATCACTGGCTTTATTGGTGGTTAGTATATAAATTTAAATAATAGTGGTATTAACTGGTCCTCCTTGTAGGCTATGAATATTATCATATCATAGACATTGTTATTTAAGACAGATCTTGGATTTTATGATGAATACAGTGCCATTTCTCCTCAATTTGTCATTCTTGGCGTAGTAAACCATGTGATTGTTAGATTCAAATTGGCTAATACCAGTCCATTTCAACTCACTAGTGCCGAGAATAGTGATATTTATGTGTTCCATTTCATTTTGACAATTTCTAGTTTTCCTAGGTTCATTCTTCATACATTCCATATTCTGATTATTAATGGACATTTATACATGCTTCTCTTCATCAGCAAATGAAGGTCCCGCAGGCTTTGTTCCATTTGTGTCATCACAGTCGACTCTACTTTGAGGAGGCAGCTCTTCCCCAGTCACATTTTGAGTGCTTCCACCATGAGGGGTTCATCTTCCAGTACTGTATCTTGACCGTATTCAGGTGCTCTTCAGAATACTGAATATTCTGTTGTTGACAGTGTTCCACTGCTATTCATAAAGTTTTCATTGACTAAATATTTGGAAGTAGTCCATCTCTGCTGAAACCTGCCCATGTGGGTGATCCTGCTGGTATTTAAAATAACCCATGGAATGAATAGCTTCCAGAATCACAACAACATGCAAGCTACCACAGTACAACAAACTGACAGAGGAGTGGTGGTGGAAACCCTATACAGGTCCCTATGAGTCAGAACTGTCTTCATGGCACTTAACAACAACAATCTGTTTTTCAAGCATTATCTAAAAGATATTTCTCTGCTCTGTTTGTTATTAGAATCTTTGATTTTTTTCCTTTTCATTAATCACTAATTTTCTAAAATAATATTTTTATTGATATGTAAGGAATAAACATTGGAATCAGGTATCTTTTATAAGCTCCATCTTTTGTATCATCAGTGTTTTGAAAACACTATCAGTATGATAGACCCCTGCTGAGTCATTCACACCAAGTGATTGTTTTAAACAAGTTTTGATTTCTATTTGTCAGTGTCTCTAACTTAGTAATTTTTTTTCTGTTTTTATAAATTTAACTCATTAGGGTCATAAGGATGTTTTTAACCAAACCTTTCATTTACTAATTTCCTTAGACTGAAGTTTAGAATCTCAGAACAGTCTCTTTAAATAATTGCCTTAAAAAAAAAAATAAAAACAACAAAACCACAAAGTCCTTGTTTTGAACTGTGTACCTTGTGATTTTTCTTTCTTTCTTTCTGGGTGAAGTGTCAGAGTTTAAAGTCTTTTATGAATGTTCTGGTGATTTAAATACTGTTTGGGGAAGCTTTGACCTACTTAGAATGGTTCTTTGTGCTAGAGAGCATGTTTATCCCCAGGATAACTCTGCTACAGAAATGCCCTGTTTGAATGCATTGAAACTTCCCACTTGCTAGATCTTTTATTATACAAAACACAATGAAGCAGCAGGCAGCCAAAGAGAAGTGAGGAAGATTGCATTGTATTTGACTTCCTTGAATTAAGAAGTTTTATTTATCTCAATGATTTTTACGGATTCTTGAACAATAATATTGTGAACAAGGACTTAGCAGCTACAGTTGCTTCATGTATATTGGTTTTCAGTGTTTGTTGTATTGAGAAACACCCTTATACATTTTGATAAATAGGACATTAAACTTACTGATACAATTTTACTTTATACTTAAAACTTGTTTTAGGCATGTCACTATTGTATGAAATATTGTGGTATAGTCCTTTTAGCTATTTTAACATAAACTGTCAGAATAATTGCATTTGCAGTAGATATTTTGAAATATTTACATTGATATTTCATTTATGAGATTGACAATAGGATATCTGTGTCATTTTCTCTGTTTCTTCAGGCTTGGGTCACTTGCAGTAGACTTAAACCTAAACATGTCAGTATTTTAATGTACCAGCCATTTAAGCTCACCAGCTGCTCCTCGGAAACCCAGTACAGGGTAGCTATGGGTCGGAATCAACTCAATGGCACTTAACAACAATAACACCTGGGATTAAGAAAAAAAATCACTTAGAATAATAAATAAGTAGGCCAATAAGTCTATGGTTTTTATCAAGACTTGAATTTCAGCCTAAAGGCTTTGTTGTAAATATAGATGTGTTTTTTATTTACCTTGACCTCTAGGAGGCAGCATGATCTAGTATAAAAATCTCTGGATTCTGAATAAAGGAATTTAGTCTATAGTTGTTTAGAGAATTTCCCTGTAATGAGAATATTTCCCCAGTGAATCATAAAGTTACACTGGGCATGAATAAAATAACAGCTGATAGTCACAAAGTTTTAGAGAAGATTTTGTGATCATCTTTGTGAATACTTAAAAAGGAAAAGGAATTACTGTGTGATTCCCAGAGAAGAAGCGTGACAGTTGAGAAATTTAAAGGAACTTGTACGTTCAGTGGAGAGTTTCTTTTTTTAGTTTGTGGGTAACCGTTTTCTGTATTACCATCTCAGTTCTTGTGCAAATGCTTTGTTTAGTAAATAAGGAACAGTGTCTACTTGTGCAGCTCCTAGGATGTTTTCATGAACCCAGCTCTTAAAGATTGCATTGTGTGGGTATATGTGCACGTGTGTGTTGGGCTTTTTAGTGAAATTTCATATTGCTGTCATAAGCAGTCAGTTTGAGGCTTTACTTCTGGCTGATTTTTTTTTTTTTTTTAAGTATGTTCAGTGTTTATTTAAAGGTAATTTAAATAAAATCATTTGCCTTTTTTTAGTATCTCCCACAGTAATTGCTAAAAACTATCTAAATAGGGTTGAAATTCAGTAAATTCATTATGCCAATTTTTGTCATTGCCATAATTTCATTAGAGATTTTTGCTATATAATCAAAGCATAGCCATGACACATGAATATTGCTGTAATTTGTAGCTTCTGGAGAACAGGGTTTGGGAATGTGTTTTAAGGGGGAAGATGGGACAGTGAATAATCAGGTATCTTTTAGTCTATTTTCTTTCCTTATCCGGTTTTTATGGTACCTGAATAATTGCTATTACTGACTTGCATGAAAATATTACAGTAAACTGATATGAAATTGCCAGTTTTAAGAGAACTTAATTTAACTCAAAGCTGAAAGGTAAGTTTGAAAAACTTAGGTGCTGGTAGGAGGGTTTATTTTCAACCATAATGTGAAATTGTTGTTGTTGGTATGTTATTAATTTAATTTTGACTCTATTTCAACCAAAACATCGTAAAGCTAAGGTTGTGTCCTTGCACTTTAAGATGTAGTTAATTCATAAAGAATTGACCATAATAATCAAAAGTGGTACAGAAAAGAATTGATTAATGTTTAGAAAAAATTGAAGCTCCTACTCTTTGTGGAACAAGCTCCCTGGACTTCTTTAGAATACGTGTTGTTGTTTAGTGCCATCGAGTCAGTTCGGACCCATAGCAATCCTGTATAAGGTTTCCGAGGAGCAGCTGGAAAGCTTGAACCGCTGACCTTATAGTTCACCAGCCTCTCCATGGAAACCCTATACAGGGTCACAGGGCCACTATGGGTCAGAACCAACTCGACAGCACTTAACAACAACATATATTCTAAAGAAGTCCAGGGATCTTGTTCCATAAAGAGAAGCAGTCCTTTAAAATGAAAGTCTGCACTTTCATGTTTGAGTGGTCTGTCTCCCTGTTACTGGGATGACTAATTACGTCTCAGCCCTGAAAAAGAGGACTTTTGCCTTCGGCTGATTAAGAATAGTCAGGTGATGCAGAATTTCCACATAGGCAAAATTTTATTATAGAAAAGAGGCTTGCAAACTTGAAAGCTTAACTCTTCTCTGTTCAGAGACTTCCTTTGTTATTGTTTAAAAGGTTTTAGGTGGGAAAAGGCATCATGCTTATTCATATGTTGTTGTTGTTAAGTGCCTAGAGTCGATTTTGACACATAGCGACCCTGTATCGGGTTTCCCAGGAGCAGCTGGTGAGCTTGAACCACCGACCTTGCAGTTCAAATGACTTTACATTAGCCCACAGCAACACACCAGGACTCCTTATTCATGTGAGTAGGTGGGAATTTCCAGGAAGTGGCTCATTTAAGAGGTGGTCGTGGTTTACCATGGAGTAGGCTCTGACTTAGAGCAATCCTGTACAGGGTTTCCGAGGCTGTAAATGTTTACGGGAGCAGAATGCCTTATCTTTCTCCCGCAGACAGCTGGTAGTTTCAAACTGATGATCTTGAGGTAAGCAGCCCAATTCGTAACCAGTACGCTAAGAGGGGCCTTGATAATTGGGGATGTGTGCATAGCGTTTCTTCAAGATGGATTGCACTGGAAAGGCCTCTGCTAGAAATACACTACTCTGGTATGTTGAACATGCTTGGTTCTTCAAGACTCCAGTTCAATCTCTTCCCAGGGGCTGGTGTTTTGTTCTGACTCCAGTAAAAGCTCATCCTTTAAAGTTACAACCTAGGGCACTGAGTTAAACTAATCTAGCCAATAAAATACACTGTAGTGAGTATAACATTGGAGGGAAATTTATACTATCTAATTACTAGGTCATTTGGAAAAAAAGAAGGTCTTTGATTTGACCACATATTAGTAGCCACCTAGCCCTTAAACAACCAGATGATCTTTGTTGAATTAGTAAGGAAGTGTATGCTGATGTAGCTTCTAGGATGTCTTCACTAAATCCAACACATATGAGGGGACTTCAAAAATTCTTGTAAAAATAGAATGAAAGATAATAGATTTTTTCCATAAACTTTTTGAAGCTCCTTCATATCTGTTATGTGCCAGTGTATATGTGTACTGAGATACTTTATTAAAATGGCCAGCTTTTCAGAGCATTGTTGAAAATAGTACATTGTTATTTATGCCTAAACAGCATGTAGTTATGATGTGCCGTGGAGTCAGTTCCGACTCATAGGGACCCTGTATATGGTTTCTGAGGCTGTAAATCTTTACAGGAGTAGAAAGCCTCATCTTCCTCCCGTGGAACAGCTGGTAGTTTCAAACTGCTAACCTTGCAGTTCGCAACCACTACGCTACCAGAGCTCCTTAAAAAGCATGTAGTATGTGCAAATAGAATGTAAACTGCAAAAGAAGCCAGTTAGAGTTCCAGGGTTGAAAGGGACTACTGAGAATTATTAGTCATTGGTCCTCCAGCTCTGCTAGGGAACCAGATCTGTTACTGAAATTAAAAGAATTCAATGATTTATGTATAATGGAATTAAATAATGACAGGATGTTATTTTATTTTGTTGTTTAGCGCTGTCAAATTGGTTCTGACTCTTAGTAATCCTATATAGGGATTCTGTGGGTATATATCTTTGCAGGAGCAGAAACCCTCATCTTTCTCCCACAGAGTGATTGATGGCCTTGAACCACTGACCTTGTGATTGGCAATCCAGTGTTAATTGTACAGAGCCACCACACAACCCTTGTTTTAATTAGACAAATAAAATTTCCTCATTATTATTATTTTTTAATTTACTTTTAGCTTTTGTCTACTTGGGAGTAGAGTAATACACGAATCAAAGGAAAAATAATAGGTACAAGTGAGTGAAAATGAATAGAAAAAACTCAGACAGCTCATTTTTTGTGACCTTGTATGTTTGTGGCTGTGATTCTTACTGCTAACATGTATCATATAATTATTGTTGTTGTTGAGTTGGCCCTGGATTCATGGGGGCACCATGCACATGAGAACAAAATGCTCCATCCCCATGATCAGTTGCAGATTATACTATTGTGTGGTCCACAGGGTTTTCATTGGCTGATCTTCAGAAACAGATCACCAGGCCTTTCTTCCAAGTCTTTTACTCTGGCACCTCCCCTGAAACCTGTTCAGCAAATCTAGTTGTCTTCTAATAAGTTTCCCCTATGTGCAATAGTAGTGAGGTTGGCCCAGGATTGGACATTGTTTCGTTCTGTTGTGTATAAGGTCGCTATGAGTCGGTGCTAACTCGATGGCACCTAACAACAAACAAAATGTGCAATAGAAAGGAGCTCTGGTAGCATAGTGGTTATGAGTCAGGCTGCTAACGTCAAGGTTAGCAGTTCGAAACTACCAGCCCCTCTATGGGAGAAAGATGAGGCTGTTTGTTCCTGTAAAGATTTACAGTCTCTGAAACCCTATACAGGATCTCTATGAGTCAGTCTGACTCCACAGCATACAACCACCACCACCACCACCTCTGCCACCACCATGTACAATAGAACTGAGCTTAGTTGGTAAGTCAATATTCACTGTGTCCCCCAACAAACATGTTCTGTAAAAGACATCATGAATTCCAAGTGCTTCATCACCCAAACAATTATTAGAATTCAGATCCAGTCCAGTATCTTTACTTTACTTCTGAGCACCAGAGAGTTTAAAGGCTTGCTTAAGGTCATACAACAATTTAGTAATGATGTCAGGGTTCTATTACTTTATATTGCTAACCATAAGGTTGGCAGTTCAAACCTACCAGATGCTCCATGCTAGAAAGATGAGGCTCCTGTAAATATATACAGCCTTGGAATCTCTATACAGGGTAGTCAGAATCTGAGTCAGAACCGACTCCATGACAGGTAACAACAACAAAGTTTCCATTTATTGTTCTAGATACAATAGCAAGAATCTGCAGATATAAGTAAACTTGGAGGGAGCTTGTTTTATTTATGCAGCAGTCACCTATTCTTTGTTGAAATTGATGTTTACACTCAGGTGAGTTTTACAGTTAAGGAAATTGAGGCTCACTGTGTGATTGAAGTTTCCCTAATTAATTAAAAAAGAAACCAAGTCTTCAATTACATTATTGCTCCTTTCCTCCCATAACTAGTTGTGGTGGTGGTGGTGGTGGTGGTGTGACGCAGAGTCTGTTTCAACTTTTAGTGACCCTGCATAGGGTTTCCGAGGCTGTAAATCTTTACAGGAGCAGAAAGCCTCACCTTTCTCCCACAGAATAGCTGGTAGCTTCAAACTGGCTAATGGTAGGAGGGAAATTATCAAAAGGAATGATGATACTTTTAGAAATTCCTTTAGTCAGAAATGTTTCCTCATTAAAATGAAGAGTTTTTCGAGGATTTATGAGCTAGAAAGAGGTGGGTCAATATATACTTGAGAAATCATTTGAAAAAGATTATCTATTTGATCCATAAATTGTAGTTATTTGAGGGGTATCAGGCTATTGTATTACAAGGATTACAAAAATTCATTTAGGCTATTTAATAAGGTATACAAACTTGGCATTTGGATTTATGTCTTTCAACAAAAATAAAGATTTGAGATAGCAAGTATATACATACAAATTCTAGAAGTATTTTCAAGGAAAAAATATATTTGCTTTGAGATAAGTTAGACAATTTCAGATCAGTATGAGAAATTTAAAAATTAATTATGCAGCTTCTTTAATTTAACAAGTCTAATTTGTTCACAAAACATTTTCCTGGTATACTTTTTTTGTTCTTTGAATTCTTGTTCTGAAATTATTGGAAAGAAAAAGTTCATAACTTTCAAAGAAGCTCACTCCAATGGTTAAAAACTAGCTTTGCTTCCATAGTGTCTGAATCCAGATGGTCATATGTGGTAAGCTAAGAAACCCTTCTTGACTTCAGGCATTCATAGTCATTTATGTAAATCTTTGTAAGAATCCCTTCCACATGGTACTGTAATTTTATTTAATTGCTGATTATCTTTCTGGGAGACTGAACCTTCTGGGGCAAGAAAAGTGTCCTAGGTCATGGTGTGGTGCTATATATAGGTTAAGCACTTGACTGCTAATTACAGGGTCAGTGGTTCAAACCCAACAGCTGCTCCTATGAAACCCTATTCATTGCTGAGTCGGAACCGACTAGAAGGCACTAAAAAACAACATTGCTTGTTATATTTTGGTGGTGGTTATGTGCCGTGGAGTCAGTTCCGACTCATAGCGAACCTGTACAGGGTTCCCGAGGCTGTAAATCTTTATGGGAGCAGAAAATCTCATCTTTTCTCCCATGGAGCAGCTGGTAGTTTCGAACTGCTGACCTTGTGGTTTGCAGTCCGATTCATAACCACTAGGCTACCAGAGCTCCTTAGGCAGCCAATAAGTGCTTGCTGAATGATTGAAGGTATGAAAGACCATATGTGGGAAGCATCTAGCAAATTGCTAGGAATCCAGAACAAGGAATAGTGTAGGCATTTGTCAGAGGTGAAGTTGGGGATACATGAGTTTGAAGCTTGACTTTTAATGTAATACGTTGACTCCCCCGACCCTAATATTTTGTTTTTCAGTTGAAAGTTTACACAGTGAATTAGGCTCCCATCTGACATTTTTAAAGCAAGTTGTTCCATGATATTAGCTACAGTGTTCACAATGGCAGCATTCCCATTGTTTCCTTTCTGTTTGATCTGTTTGCATTCTTTAGCTTCTCTTCCCCACCTTCTTATCTTTGCTTTTGGGCAAATGTTGACTGTTTGACTGTTTTTGGTACACATTACTCAAAGGTGTTATTGTTCATTTTATAATCCAATCTACTGCCTGGCTGAAAAGTTTGTGGTTCCAGGTTTCAGTTAAAGGAGTATCTTAGGACTCCTCTAGTCTCTATAAGTCTGGACTTTTTTTTTTTTTTTTATGAATTTGAGTTGTACTCTATGTTTTTCTCCCATTCTAACTGGAACCTTCTACTATGTCACTAGTTGCTGTTGTTGTTGTTAGGTGCCATTGAGTTGGTACCGACTCTACAGTGACCCTGTGCACACCAGAATGACACATGGTGCAGTCCTGCACCAACCTCACAATTGTTGCTACATTTGAGCCCATTGCTGCTGCCACTATGTCAATCCATCTCATTGGGGGTCTTCCTCTTTTTCTCCCACCCTCTACTTTACCAAACATGATATTTTTCTCCAGGTACTGGTCCCTCTTCATAATGTGTCAGAACTATGAGACGAAGTCCAGCCATCTTGGCTTCCAAGGCTCACTCTGGCTGTACTTATTCCAACACAAATTGGTTCTTTTGGCAGTCCATGGTAGCTTCAATAGTCTCCTCCAACAGCGTATCTCAAGTGCATCAGTTCTTCTACAGTCTTGCTTATTCACTGTCTGACTTTAACATGCTATGAGGTTGTTGAAATAACCACGGCTTGGGTCAGACGCACTTTTATGCTCAAACTGACATCTTTGCTCTTCAACACTTTAAAGAGATCTTGTGCAGCAGATTTGCCTATTGCAATGCATCATTTGATCTCTTGACTGTTGCCTCTTTGAGTATTGTTGGTTGATCCAAGCAAAATGAAGTCTTTGACAACTTCAATCTTTTCTCCATTTATATGGATGTTATTTATTGGTCCACTGGTGAGGACCAGTAATCTTAGGAGTGTCACTAGGAAAAATTGTTCAATTGTAGTAGCTGGACACTCTCTAGTTCTTCTGATCTGAGGCTTTAAAAGAGTTTGTGATTTATGTGACCTGTTAGTCTTGTGGACTAGTGAGTCTTTCTTGAGTCTTTGGATTCCTTCATTCTCTTTTATTCTGAAGGTGTAGACACAGTGAATTAGGAAGACCGTAGAAAAATTGATGCATTTGAGTTATGGTGTTGGAGGAGAATATTGAGAGGGCCACGGGCTGCCAAAGGAACAAAGCCATCTGTGTTGGAAGAAACGCAACCAGAGTGCTCCTTGGAAGCCAAGATAGCCAGACTTCATCTCTCATACTTTGGATATGTAATCAAGAGGGGACAGTACCTGGAGAAGGATATCATGGTTGGTAAAGTGGAGGGTCGGAGACAAACAGTAAGACCCCCAACGAGTTGGATCGCACAGTAGCAGCAGCAATGGGTTCAAATGTAACAACAATTCTGAGATTAGCGTACAACCAGGCAATATTTGGTTCTGTTGTGCATAGGGTTGCTTTGAGTCAGTACCTACTTGATGGCATTTAACAACAACAACAGAGACCAATAGTTGTATTTTAGATGGCTGCTTCCAAACTTTTAAGATCTAAGATGCTACTCACCAAACTAGAGTATATAACTTTAACTTTATGAACTATTTGTGCCAATTGACTGTGTTATTCCATAAGACTATGGTCCTAACACTTGAAATGAGTAAACTAATTCCATGAGTTGTTTAGATATATCTAGGAAGTCTGTGTGTCCTCTCTGTGCTTTATTATATCTATGGATGTACAAATCTATATAACACACACAAATATGTATTTATATATGCCTATAAACCCACCTGGACTCTTGACGTAGCACTGTAGGATCAGCACTGTACTGAAAACCACAAAGTCAGCAGTTAAAACCCTCCATCTGTGCCTTGGAAACCTTATGCAGGCTCTCTATGAGCCAGAACTGACTTGACAGCACTTAACATCAACAGCATAAACCCACATATATCTACACATGATGCACTGACATATCCATTCTTATAGACCTGTATGCAGACTCGTCTACCTATATAGCCACATACATATTTTTTGGGGTGTTATTACTTCCATAGGCCACGCTAAAGAGTTTGCATATATCCTGTAGTCACTGAAGTGTCATTGAAGATTTTTTAAATGGATGGATGGTGGTGGCAGTGCCATGATCAGATTCATAATGAACAAAGGCATAGTTATAAGGAGTGTGGGAGAAGAGTCTGACAGGAATTTGGTTTAAGAGTTTAAGGGCAAGTGAGTTGTGCATATATAGAGATTGTGCAAGACAGTTAAGGTGTTGAAATAATAAAATACTAGAACGTCTACTTATTAAAAATAAATTAATAGAGTGGAGAGTGAAGCATACAGCTAATAAGAAGAGAGGGCATATGCACAAGAACACCCACACTTGCAGATATACCCACTTGACCTGGCTTCAATGACTGGATGATCAGAGCTCAACTAGAAGAAGGAAGAAAGGAAGAAAAGAGTAATCAGATACAATTTGATGAGCTTGACCTACACCTATGGATGCAGTAGCTCAAAAGAGGGAACAAATCCTTACAGCAAGGATCATTCCCACCCCCTCCATACACAGAGTAGACAGTGATGGGCAACTTGGACATTGGCTACACAAAATAGGGGGGGCTTCAAAGGCAAGAAGTGACTGGCTTCTAAGTTTTCAAGAGGGAACCTAGATCCAGAGGGCATGGAGGAAGGTAGAATCTCCCGTGAGTAGTATCTAATCTGTCTAGGTGGGGCTGATGAAAGGAGATGGGGATAGGTCTCTTGTGATACAATAGTGAATAATTGTTATCAGGACTGATTGTGAGGGTTGGAAATGTAAAGGTAGACGTTTTGTAGCAAGGAGTGGAGTGATTAACTTTGCAGTCTATGAGTGGAGGTCCCTGGGACCATCAAGGGAGAAGAGCGGAGAGCAGGAACCTACTCAGAGAAGCAGTGACACTAGAGATGGAGGCAGAGATGATGACGTGGAGAGATGGAGCAGCTGGGGACTTTAGACCCAGAGAGGGAGAGGACCTGTGTGCTGACGACTCAGGGGGTAGGCTTGCAGTTATGCCCTGTGGTTGGTTAATGATGCATGGAGGGGATTGTAACCATGGCAATGAAATGTTATATGATAGAATGAAACTAATGTTCTCCCATGTAAACTATCACATAATTCACAATAAAACATTTAAAAAAATAAATTAAGCCTCACATTCATTGGGGTTCTGGTGCAGCGCTGTAGGATAAGTACTGGACTGCTAACCACAAGTTTAGTGGTTCAAACCCACCAGCTCCTCCTCAGAAACCCTATACAGGGTCACTATGAGTCTGAACTGACTCGACAACATTTAGCAGCAACAACAACACCATTCATTAAGGAACACTGGTTGTATAGTGGTTTACACATTGGGCTGCTAACTGCAAAGTCAGTGATTTGAATCCACAAGCCACTCTGCTGGAGAACGATGAGGCTTCCTACTCCTGGAAAGACTTGGAATTTTGTAAACCCTACACAGGCATTGTTATGAATTGGAACCAACTCAACAGCAGACGACAACATTTATTGTATGATTGAAATTTTTCCTACTAAAATTTATCATTTCTGCTCATAGTCACTCCCTGGCTTGTAGATGAAGTGCCTAGAAAGGAGAGGTGATGTCATTGTTGTGTTACTTACTTTTAGCATTTTGCTAATCCTTGCTTGATTAAATATGTGCTTGATTTATTAAATACATTGTCTAGCTTTAAGCTGTCACAAAAAATTATATAAGAGCTTCAAAATACTTCTTTAACAAAACCACATTTAAAAAATAAATCTAACAATATAAGTAAACAAGTAAATAATAAACCTGAAAGGTTGGTGATTCAAATCCACTTAGTGGCTCTGAGGGAGAAAACACCTAGGGATCTGCTCCTGTAAAGATTACAGCCTAGAAAACCCTATTGGGCAGTTCTGCTCTGCCACATGGGTTCATCAGCTACCCAGAGGCATCGGCTACCTGATGTACAGCTATGAAGAAAAAAACCCTGGGTGTTTCCACTGTGAGCTAGGAAATAGGCCCTGCTTGGAAGTGGCCAGGAGACCCTGGTCCCTTGGTCCTAAAGAGTCCTGCCTGCTCAAGTTTTTGGTAAGAGAGCATGCTGGAGGCCTGGGTCCTGAGATTGTGGAGGCCCCCTCCTTATCATGGTGCAGCCCAGGACTGCAATTTGTATCTGGCCTGGATTAAGGAGGTATTCTGTCGGTTCAGTGGTGAGTGTGCAGAGAACCATGAATAAAGCAATGGTCTCTGCTAGGCATGTCAGGGACACTGAGTGTAGGAGGGCAGCTAGGGGCCTGGAATTACTGGGTCCAGAAGGGGAGTTGGGACCCCTGGGATTTCTGAGTATAAAAGGGGAGTTGGGATCCCCGGGTCCAGGAGGACAGTTGGATGTTTGTGATCTTTGTGTCTAAGAGGAGACTGGGCAGCTAGGCTGAGTCCAGTGAGGCAGCTGGGTGTTTAGGATCCTTGGGACTATTTGGGAATCAGGGACCTTGGGTTTCTGGATCCTGAAGTGGAATTGGAAGTCTGCATGCTGCCTGAGTGTAGGAGATGAATTGAGGGCCTAGAATCAGAATTTACAGGAAGGCAGAGGTGGCTGTGTGGGGATTAGAGGTCAGGATCCCTTGGCCCTTGAGCTCAGCAGTGAAGCTGAGAATCTGGGATTCTATGAGTCCTGGGAGAAAAGTGGGAGTGCTAAACTTCAGAGTCAGCAGAGCTTTAGGGGCCACCGTACTTCTTCTCTCCCCGAAGCACCTGATCTCCAAGGCCTCAAGCTGGGTTCTAGCCATAGTATCAAATGTAATTCCCACCAAATGACTTTTTCCTGATGCATCTGGGTAAGAGAAGGTGGGGGAAGATGTTGACAGGATTATATGATTCAGTTCTGAGTAATTGCTAATGGGGTTAATTGGGATTGTAAAAATTTGGAAATTTAACAAGAGGGATTTGTCATCATTCTTGGTTTAAAATGAACCATCTCTAGAGAAGGAGAAGGGACATCTTGTTACCACCAAAAAAGAAGAGCCAGGAGTGGAGCACATCCTTTGGACACTAACATCCCTGCGCATTGACTGTCCCTGATCCAGGGACAGAAATCTGTGACATCAGAGCACAGGATGGAGGGATGGCCTTCCTAGCCCACAGAGCAAGTAAAGCTGAGTGCCTTAGGGCATGAGATTTGATTGTGGGGTGGGGTGCCTCCAGGCACTTAATCTGTGTGGGGAGCTGAGTTTGACCCACTGAGCTAGAGCCTTGTTGTTGTTGTTGTTAAGTGCCATCGACTAGAGCCTTAGACAGGTTTATAATGCAGCGGAGTGTTCTTTGGGCATTTCATGATTTCCTGAAAGAGTAACACTGATCAAGCAGGACAGAAGCCCAAGACCTGTGGGCAAACTTGGGAAGAGGCTGTCCTGATTGGAAGAATGTGCCCTGAACATTTCTCATCCTAAATTGTAACCTGTTAACTTTCCTAATAGACCTCATAATTGTGTGTAATTTTTGTGAGTTCTATGTAGCCATTGCAAGAAGCTCTGGTAGCTTAGTGGTTATAAATTGGGGTGCTAACCTCAGGGTCAGCAGTTCGAAACTACCAGCTGCTCCATGGGAGAAAGATGAGGCTTTCTGTTCCTATAAAGATTTACAGCCTCGGAAACCCTGTATAGGGTCGCTATGAGTCGGAACTGACTCCACGGCATATAACAACAATGTAGCCATTGCAGAGAATATCGAACCTGGTATGGACAATTGGTATCGGAATTGGTAAGAAAATTTGGAAGGTGGAAGGCATGTGGGCCATAGCCTCAAGAATCTGCTAAGGGCTTCCGTCTGGTAAAGTTAGAAGAGGTCAGACACTGATGGCCCCATGCCTTTATTACAAGATATGTGTTATCTCTTTCAGGAGTCCATAACTTATTCATCAAGTTCAAAGGTAATTTTGACTCTTCTAAGTTTGTGTTTAATAATAGAATATTCAGTTAGGAAAAATATTTTTCTCTTGGGAAATTATTATAGTTTGAATAAGAAGCGTGTGAAAAAAATATTGATATTTTATTATTCAAGCAATTAAAGCTGATATAGATACTAAATGTATTGATTTGTTTCTCCCTCTTCTCAGATGAAGGCTTTCATAACCCCAGACTAGTAACAAAAGCTTTCAAGTAATTGCTTCTGGTTTTATAAACTCAGAAAATGAAGAAAAATGCCTTGTATATAAAACTCAGAAAAAAATTGCCAACCAAGAATCATATACCTAGCAAAACTGTCTATAAAATATGACGGTGAAATTGGGACATATCCAGCTAAACAGAAGCTAAAGGAATTTGTAAAATCCAGACCAATCTTACAAAAAACAATAAAGAGAATTCTTTACACAGAGAACCAACAACAGCAGACAATTTGAGACTAACTTAGTTTGCAATATCACCCAGAACTCAACCCAGATAAAGAAGTAAAGCAAATCTAACAAGACTGAAAATAGGGAACCCAAGATACCAGTTTGCAGTGACAATATACAGGGCCACTATGAGTTGGAACCAACTTGATGACACTAAATACCGCCACCACCACTTAAAAATAAGATTACAAGGGCCACTGTATTTGACAGCCTGCAGAAAAGGCAAAATGTGGGATAAATTGCAGACACTTAAGGCTGCCTCCTGGAAAATGGAAATGCAATTTTTCTACCACTTTTCCTATCATAGAAATGCAGTGTTTTCTTGTTATTAATAACCTGATATTATACAGAAATGAAATCAAATCCCTAACTAAAAATCACAGTTAAAAATCTATAAAAAAAGATCAAAAGAAATGAAAATAGTTACAGGACAAAGGACATAAACTGTGAGAACAACTGAGGCATAACAAAAATCTCACTTAAGTACATTCTTTGAATTTCTAAGGAAGGTTTCTGTTTGCTTTGTAGCATCTCTCAGTGCTCTATGAAAATACATAGACTAAAATTTAACTTCTACTAATTGTATAATTTCACAGCAGATAAATAAACCACCTAGAAGAAAGAGATCCAAAAAGGTAGAAAAACAGATGAGTAAATGAAAATTCATCAATTCTTTTACAGTCTTCCTTCTAGAATGCTCCTTGGAAGCCAGGGACCAATATCTGGAGAAGAATATAATGTTTAGTAAAGTGGAGTGTTGGAGAAAAAGAGGAACACCCCAACAATTAGCAGTGGCAGCAGCAATGGACTCAAGCTGAGTCCAAACATGTATTCTTCTCCAGAGATTGGTCCCTCCTGACAATATGTCCGAAGTATGAAAGACGAAGTCTGGCTCTCCTGGCTCCAAGGAGCTATGCTTCTTCCAACACAGATTGGCTTATTCTTTTGGTAGTCCATGGTACTTTTAATATTCTCCTCCAACACCATAACTCAAATGCAGCAATTCTTCTACAGTCTTTCTTATTCACTGTCCAGCTTTCACATGCTTATGAGGTTATTGAAATAACCATGGCTTGGGTCAGACACACCTTTATGCTCAAACTGACATCTTTGCTCTTCAACACTTTAAAGAGGTCTTGTACAGCAGATTTGCCTAGTGCAGTATTTTGTTTGATTTCGTGACTGCTGCTTCCATGACTGTTGACGGTTGATCAGAACAAAACAAAGTCTTTGACAACTTCAGTCTTTTCTCCATTTATATGGCTATTGTTTATTGATCCAATAGTGAGGATTCTTGTTTTCATTACATTGAGTTGCAACCCATACCAAATGCTGTGGTTTTTAATCTTCATCAGTATTTTAAGTCCTCTTCGATTTCAGAAAGCAGTCTGCATATCGCAAATTGTTAATGGGTCTTCCTCCAATTCTGATGCCACATTCTTCTTCATGTAATCCAGTTTCTCAAATTATTTGCTCAGCATACAGAATGAATAAATATGGTGAAAGAATACAACGTGGGTGCACACCTTTCCTAATTTTAAACCATTTGGTGTTTCCTTGTTCTGTTCGAATAACTGCCTCTTGGTCTATGTCTAGGTTCCTCATGAGCACAATTTTTGGAATATTCACTCTCCTCAGTGTCATCCATACTTGTCATGAAATGACAATGAAATGTCTTTGCATAGTCAGTAAAGCACAGGTAAACATCTTTCTGGTATTCTCTGCTTTCATCTAAGAGCCATATGAAATCAGCAGTGATATCCCACATTCCACATCTTAATGCAGTTTGAACCTCTGGAAGTTCTCTGTTAATGTATGGTTGTAGCCATTTTTATTTTATTTAATTTTTTTAATGTTTTATTGTGAATTATGTGACAGTTTACATGGGAGAACATTAGTTTTACATTAATTCTATCATATATCGTTTCATTGCCATGGTTACAATCCCCTCTATGCATCATACAACCAAAGGGTATATACCCTGCAAGCCTGGCCCCCTCCTCAGTCATCAACACACAGCCCCTCTCCCTTTCTGGCTCTAAAGTCCCCAGCCACTCCATCTCTCCACGTCATAGTCTCTGCCTCCATCTCAGGCATCACTGCTTCTCTGGGTAGGGTCCCGCTCTCCGCTCTTCTCCATTGATGATCCTAGGGACCTCTGTTCCTAGACTGAAAAGTTAATCACTCCCCTCCTTGTTATAAAACGTCTACCTTTACATTTCCAACCCTCACAATCAGTCCTGATAACAATTATTCACTATTGTATCACAAGAGACCTATCTGCATGTCATTTCATCAGCTCTGCCTAGACAGATTGAATACTACTCACTAGAGATTCTACCTTTCTCCATGCTCTCTGGATCTAGGTTCCCTCTTGAAAGCTTGTTAGCCAGTCACTTCTTGCCTTTGTAGCGCCCCACCACCACCACCACCATTTTGGGTAGCCAATGTCCAAGTTGCCCATCCCTGTCTATGTGTGGAGGGGGTGGGAATGATTCTTGCAGCAAGGATTTGTTTCCTCTTTTGAGTGGTTGTAGCCATTTTTGTATTATCTATATCAAGATTTTACTTGCATGCCATTTAAATGGTGTTGTCTCATGATTTCTACATTCCATTGGGTCACCTCTCTTTGGAATGGGTACAGATATTTACCTTTTCCAGTCAGTTGGCCAGGTAGTTGTCTTCCAAATTTCTTGGCATAGATGAGTGAATGTCTCAGTGCTGCATCAGTTTATTGAAAGATTTCCATTTGTATTCCATCAATTCCCGGTGCCTTGTTCTTTGCCAATGCTTTCAGTGCCCCTTAAACTTCTTCCTTCAGTGTCATTAGCTCTCAAAATGGTTGAACATAGACCATTTGTTTTTGGTACAGTGACTGTGTATTCCTTCCATCATCTTTTGATACTTTCTGTATCATTCATTATTTTGCCCATCCTTTAATACTATAAGTCAAGACTTGAATTTTTGCTTCAGTTCCCTTCCCTCAGCTTGAGAAATGCTGAGCGTGGTTTTTCTTTCCCTTTTGGTTTTCTAACTCCAGGTCTTTGCACATTTCATTATAATATTTGAATTTGTATTCTCAAGTTGACCTTTGAAACTTTATGTTCAGCTCTTTTGTTTCCTCATTTCTTGCATTTGCTTTAGCATTTCTACAGTCGAGAGCAAATTTGAGAGTCTCTTCTGACATCCATTTTAGTCTTTTCCTTCTTTCTTGTCTTCTTAATGACTTTTTGCTTTCTTCCTGTTTGTTGTTCTTGATGTCATCCCACAACTTTTCTGTTCTTTGGTCTTTAATGTCTAATGCATCAAATCTGTTATTTAAATGATCTCTAAATTCAGGTGGAATGGAACCAACTCAGTGGCACTTAACAGCAACAATGTTCAAGGTCATATGTTGGCTCTCATGTACTTGTTTTAATTTTCTTCAGCTTCAGCCTAAACTTGCTTATGAACAGTTGATTAGTCTGCCCTGGTCTTGTTTTGGTTGATGATATGGAACTTTTCCATTGTCTCTTTCTACAGACGTAGTCAGTTTGATTTCTGTATATTCCAAATGGTGAAGTCAATGTGTATAATCATTTTTTATGTTGTTTTTTAAAAAAAGTTTTTGCAGTGAATAAGTCATTGGTTTCACAAAATTCTGTCACAGGATCTCCAACACTGTTTCTAGAACCAACACCCTATTTTCCAAACACTGCTCCATCATTTTTTTTCCCAATATTTGCATTCCAATCACCAGTAATTATCAATACATCTTGATAGCATGTTTGATCAGTTTCATACTGAAGAAGTTGATAGAATTCTTTAATTTCATCATCACTGGCTGTAGTGGTTGGTGTGTAAATTTAAATAATATTGGTATTAACTGATATTGCTTTGTTGTTAAGTGCCATCAAGTCACTTCCGACCTATAGTGACCTTATATAGAGTTTCTGAGGAGCAGCTGGTGAGCTTGAACTGTCGACCTTGCAGTTCAAACTGACTTTGCAATCCAGCGCATTAACCCACAACACCACACCAGCACTCTGGTCTTCCTTGTAGGTGTATAGATATTATCCTATCACAGACAGCATTGTACTTCAAGACAGATTTTCATCTGTTCTTTTTGATGATGAATATCATTCCTAGTGTAGTAAACCATGTGATTGTCAGATTCAAAATGGCCAATACCAGTCCATTTCAGCTCATTAATGCCTAGTATATTGATGTTTATGTGTTCCATTCAATTTTTGACAATTTTCCTAGCATAATACTTCATACATTCCATATTCTGATTATTAAGGGATATTTACATGTTTCTCTTCATTTGAGTTGTGCCCCAAATGAAGCTTCCAAAGGTTTCATTCATGGTCAACTCTAGTTTGAGGAGGCAGCTCTTCCCCAGGTGTATTTTGAGTGCTTTCAAACCTTAGTGGTTCATCTCCTGGCACTGTATCTGTCAATATTCTGATTCTCTTCATCATGTTTAAACATTCAATATTCTCGTGCTGACAGTGTTCCACTGGTACTGCTAAGGTTTTCAGTGACTAAATATGCTAAACTAGTCCATCTCTCCTTCTTTGTAGTCTATGTCTTCCTCTGGAAGCTCAGCTGAAACCTATGTACTGCTGATATTTAAAATCCCATGTGATTGTCAGATTCAAAATGGCCAATAGCTTCCAGAATCACAGCAACACTCAAGCCACCACAGTATAACAAACTGGATATTGCCAATGAACAATTCTGGTTGAGATGAAAAATATTACAAATAATTTTTTTAAATATCATTATCTTTTTCTCTCAGGCAAGAGGTTTTTCAAACTGTGTTTTCATCCTAATAGTGGGTCATGAGGAGAAAAGAAAAGAAAATATCAGAATGTTTAAACACGTAGTAGTGATGCTTAGTAAGTGTGGGTGCCTTTCTCCCTCCCTACCGGGATCTCTTAACCATTTGCCTTTCAATGAATTAATTAAAAATAAGATACAAAGGAAATTAGCATCATTGTTCCACTTTGTAGCAGAAGAGGCAATTTGCGGAAATGAAACATGTTATGTAATCTGGTTCTTTGTCCCTTTTTGGCTAACCATGTGGGGACCTCTCACAGAGGACTTTTTCTGTTTTGAATGTAGGTAGAAGCCAGCCAGTTCAGAGCTTTGGAAAGTCTGACACTGTCTTAATGGCAAGTGTTGTTAAAGGTTTTCTTCAAGGATTGAAAAACAAAAAAGAAGCATTTTTAGAGCTTGGCTTTGCATAAACCCAGGATGCTGCTGACCATAAAAAGTGTTAAAGGAGAGTTTTGGAGAGTGAACTGGGAGATCCATTGAACAGTGATGAGTTTCATCAGGGTCCATCTGAGGTTCCTGGTGTTACACACCTCCATAGGATACAATTCACCTGTCCTTGGATATAAGGGTCTGATTCCCTTATTCCCCCAGAGTTACATGGAGTTATTAAGGTGGCTTTGAGTCTAATAGATTGATTCAGTCTGAAATACCATCCAAACCTGTAGCCCCTGTGTCAGTTCTGTTAGAACAGAGTTGAGCTCCATAGGGTTTTCTTGGCTGCAATCTTTATGAAAGCGGATTGCCAGAGCTTTCTTCTGTGGTACTACTGGGTGGGTTTGAACCACCAACCTTTCAGTTAGCAGGACTATAAGGCTTAAGGAGAGATGATTTCTTTCACTTATATGGGTCTTTGAAAAAAACCAAGCAGTTGTCAGTGAGTTGATGTCAAGTCATTGATAGCCCATGTATGTCATAGTAGAACTGTAAATCACCAGGTATCTTTTCTGAGGTATCTCTGGGTAAACTGGAACTGGCCACTTTTTTGTTAGCAGCCAAGCACATTAACCATCTTTACTAGTCAAGGACTTTAAAATCCCACAATGTTATATTTTATGATGATAAAAAATATTTGCATATATAATGTGTTCTCAATTGATGATTGCTCTGAAGTCTTCATAATAAAGACAGTTTGGTGAGGTAGGAATATCTTCAAGATGGAATCAAAGGAGATGGTTCCAGTGTCTTGGCTTGTGTGCAGCAGCTGAGGACGTAACTTTGTTGACTCAGGGAATACTATACATTTCTCTCTCATGAACACAAGGGGGCAACATCTAGTCCATAATGATGTGAATCCTTCTGTCGCTAGATGGCAGGATGAAGGCAAGAACTTGCCCAGGCTAACCTGTAAGATTAGGAAACCTAGTCAGCCATACCCAGAGGGCTGGAAGATAAGACATGGAGAGCCAAAGTGCCCTTGAGTTTATTTATTGGTCACTTATTTCAGGTGATAAAATTCACTACTCACAATGTGTCATTTTAACGGCACCAATCATAAAACTTGAGCTGTTTGAAACTTTGCAGAGCTCTGCTGTAAGACAGGAAAGATACTATTTGTTGTTGTTTAGTTCCATGGTGTCCGTCCCAACTCATAGAGACCCTCCATAGGGTTTCCAAGGAGCTGCTGGTGAGTTTGCCGACCTTATGGTTCAAACTGACCTTTCGGTCTGGCTCTTTATCCCACAGCACCACAACAGGACTCCAAGATTTTATTGTTGTTGTTGTTAAGTGCTGTCAAGTTGGTTCCGACCCATAGTGACCCTGTATAGGATTTCTGAGGAGTGACTGGTGTGAGCTTGAACCACCGACCTTGTGATTCAAACCAACTTTACAGCCCAGTGCATTAACCCACAGCCCCACATCAGGACTTCAAGATTTTATTAGGGCCTTTTTTTTTTTTTTTTAAATGTACACTCAGGTCCACAGATGTTGGCTCTTGCAAGATATTACAACTAGTAACTGGAATGGCTTACGTTTTTAGTTTAGTTTTATGCCAATTAACCTGTTGTTTAAAATGTCATCCATTTATGAAAAGATTAGAGACTGGAAGATGCTGTAGATGCTACTTCTATTTTCTACAATATCTAGGTTCAAATTCAAAATGAGAAGATGACACCTTTTTGTGCTGTGGTGGGTCACTTTTTTATTGCTTTATTCACTATTTTCTTGTAACTTCCACCAAATGATTGAGTTGCTGTTGCTAGTCCAGTCAGTTCTGACTCAAAGTAACCCTGTATAACATTTCTGAGGATCAAACTGTGCATATCAAACTGACCTTGAGGTCAAGTGCTTATCCTAAAGCACCACACCACTATGCAAATGAGGTACTTATTGCCCAATAAGGGAATTGGACAGCTTGCTAATAATGCAAATAAGATGCATGGCCCTCTTGTAAGGGTCAGCGGGTTGTGTATCATCCAGTTGATTCCCACTCATAGTGACCTTGTTCAGGGTTTCTGGGACTGTAAGTCTTTACAGGAGCAGAAAACCTCAGTTTTCTTCCACAGAGAAACTGGTAGATTTGAACTGCTGGTCTTGTGGTTAGCAGCCCAACTCATCATAATCCACTATGTTTCCAGAGCTGTTGTAAGGGTGGAACCAGACAGATAAGGAAGGAGTATGGTGCCTAATGAGGGGATTGGTCAGTTTTGCTATCCTGCTAATCCCAGAGACAGACAAGGGAGACTTTACCATCAGTAGAGTGCCATGGGAGGTGCAGCTCATGTCAGAATAGGTAAGAGGTCAGAGAGAGGATCTGATGTCTGATCTCTGCTTCGTAGGAACTGGCTTTGGGTGTTGACGTTGATTCCGCTTCCCATTGGTGAAGCTAGAGGAGGTCAGACAAAGCCTCTGTGCCATTTTTACACTCTGTGAATGTAAAGTTGGATTCCAGACCTTCGTGCTTTATGTAGTGTTTTGACAGCACTGAAATTGTCACTAGCTCATCCCACATTTACTTGTGCCAGTGCTATAGTCGAAAGCAGTGAGAACTGAAAGAAAATGCAACGTAAGTACTGTGAGTCACAGGTGACAGCTCTGCTAAAGTTCCTCTTCTTGCTGTGAGTAGGTTTTTTACCTAATGTCTTGAAGTTCTTGGATCAGTGGGTTTATATTAATTCATATCACCTAGTGAATATATTAAGATAATTTAAGAAATCCAGGTGTGAACTCTGAATGAAGCAGACTGCTGCCTCAGATGCTGATTGAGTAGAGAAGCCAGTGTTGACGAGATGCCTTCTTGTTTATAACTATGTGTATATGCTTTCATTTACTCCTCCTAACCATCCTGTGAGGAAGAAAGAAGTGGAATTGTGTTCTTCAAAACAACAACCAAATAATAAATAAGGAAAAAAAACCCAGGGGTTCAAGACATAAAATAGTGTGTTCAAAGTCACATAGCTAGTAAGAGAGAGGAAATCTTGACCATAGTTCTCCCATAATACTATAAATCTTACACCAAACCCTTTTACTTTATATAATTAAGTATGCCAATATCTAGAAACTTTTGTTGTACATTAAAATGCTAACTCTGTGGGATACAATTTAACTTAGAATATATAGGAAAATAAAGAAGTTTTCAAAGTACCATTGTTTTGAGTAAATAAAGAACTTATTATTCTCTACTTTTAACTTCAAAGATCTAAGGTATCTTCATTTACAGGAACATTGCTACAGTCCCCACAATTTTTTTTTTTTTTTTCCATTCTGGTAAGGCAGTGGGTGGAGGTATAGATCAAATAAGAATGGTAGAATGGTGATCACTGTTAAAAAGGTACATGGGGGAGAGTAATTCATTATAATATTCTGTTGACTTTGTATCTTTAAAATTTTCATTTTATATATATAAAATCTTTGGTTAGTTACTCTGCATTTTCTACCATCTTTATTCTGAAAACCTGTCAAGAAGGGAGGCCGGTGGTATCATTGTTGGCAACACTGAGGTCTGAAAATCTTGTGTGAGAGTTTAAATGAGAGTACCCATCTCCTAAGGACCTGCCCCATTTCCTCACAGAAGCATTAGTTGATGTGGGCCACTGTTGGGTGCCATGGAGTCAGTTTCAACTCAGAATGATCACATGTCCCCTGGTGGAACTGCTCCATGGAATTTTCTAGGCTGTAATCTTACTGAGTTCTGGTAGCTGCGAACCTTAAGGTCAGCGGTTCGAAACTACCAGCTGCTCCGCGGGAGAAAGATCAGGCTTTTTACTCCTGTAAAGATTTACACCCTTGGAAACCCTGTACAGGGTCGCTATGGGTCGAAACCAACTCGACGGCACTTAACAACAACAACAACAAACAACAATCTTACTGAAGCAGATTGCTAGAGCTTTCTCCTATGGAGCCTCAAGGTGGGTTCAAACCACTAAACTTTTGGGCAGCAGTCAGGAGATTAATCATCGGCACCATCAAGCTCCTAGTTCACATAAGCAAAGGAGTTCAATATTGTGGGTAAAGGAACAAGGTAAAAAATGGCAGTGTAAGAAGACCATATAATGTGTCACTATTTTGGTGTGGCACTGTAGGATAAGCAGTAGACTGCTAACCACCAGGTTGACAGTTTAACCGGCTGGCTGTTCCTAGGAAACCCTATATAGGTTTGCTGTGAGTCAGAATGGACTCAACAGCACTTCACAGTTATTTTTATTTAGGATGCAGCCATGCAGAGATGGTGTTGCCCGTGCCTTAGAAAGTGATCCCAAGTCGGGGAAAATCATTGCGATTTTTCACTTTGATTGTTTAAGGTAGCCAGTAAGTAGTCAGTCCACCAGAGAAAAATATTCTCTAAGTTCTGGTTTCTTTCTGTCCCAATTTCTTTTAAAGTTCACGTTATTTGCATTTGGCCCAATAAAGCAGGCAGGTTAATTACAAAGTGGATCAGTAATAATTCTTAAAATGTGTTAATTTCTAGGTTAGCAGAAATCACATGATTCCATAAGACATTAAATAAAAAGGACAAATATGAATGGGCATAGTGAATGAAAGGCTGGTTTGATAATCATTTTAGATAATCAGGTATAGTTTGAGAATTTACAATGTACCCGACAGTATCCTAAGTGTTTTTTTACCCATTTTATCTCATAAAACCTTCCCAAAACTCAAATGAAGTTAAGTCTGTTATTATCCTAATTTTTGCAAATGAGTAAGCTAAGGAACAGATTTAATATTAAAGGTTCTTAAGTTCTGACTCAAAATCCTACACTTTTAACCATTATGTTATACTGCTTCCGTATGTAATAGGGCATTAAACTAGACTCCCTCTCCCCCCAAATCCACTATCATCCAGCAGATTACAACTCATAGCGACCCTGTTGACAGAGTAGAACTGCCCCTTACAGTTTCATCTAGAAACTTTTATGGGAACAGATAGTCTCATCTTTCTCCCATACAGGTACTGGTGGGTTTGAACCACCAACTTTGTAGTTAACTCATTAGGGCTCCTTCACTAAACTAGAGTTAATGGAAAATAGGACCACATGGTAGTTTAACATTCATTTATAGTCTTGTCTTGTACAAATCACTTCACCTGTCTTTGTCTCTGTTTTCTCATCTGTCATTTATAAAAAGGATCAAAGCCAGGGTGAATTAGTTGCTATAAGGATAGGAATCCTTATGGAGCTATTGGATTAGCACTGGACTGCTAACTCCAAGGTTGGTGTTAAAACCCACTAGCTGTTCCTTGGAAACCCCATGAGTCAGAACAGCACTTTCAAAAAAAAAAAAAGGATAGGATACAGTGTGGGGGGAAAAGAGGAGGTAAGGACAATAGCTGTCCCTGGGTGGCTCAAAGGGTTTGCTCTTGGCTAGTTACCTAAAGTTTGGTTAACCTGCACCATGGAAGAAAGACCAGGCAATCTACTTCTATGAAGGTTACAGCCAAGGAAACCCTGTTGTGAAAGACAGTCCTACACAGAGTTCCATGAGTCTGAATGGGCAATGGCAATGGGTTTAACAGTAATAGACGGTGGTAGAATTGCAGTTAGAATTGTAAGCAAGAAATTAAAAAAAAAAAAAAAAAAAATTGGCTTGGTGAAAGAAAAACCGTTTGTTGCAAGTATGTAGATTGTGAGGGCACCCATGGGAAGACGAGTGGGGCGGGTCATGAAGGTAGAGCCTGCAGAAGTAGCAGCCAGTTATGACTGTTGTTAGGTTTGGTGCCATCAAGTCTATTTCAACACTCAGTGACCCCATGTGGTAGCAAATAAATGGCTCATTGGGTTTCCTAGGCTGTAATCTTTATGGAAGCAGATTGTGATCTTTCTCCAGTGACTCCTCTGGGTGATGAATAAGAGGATGGATCTAAGGGACACCCTGTAGGAACTGCTGCAGAAGAGTAGTGAATAGCAGCAAGATGAAGTGATGCTGTTGTAATTAAAGGATAGAATGAAGCATAACCACAAGGTGGTGCAGTTACAGAGGCAAGTGTGTGATGAGGAGGGAGGGTGAGAAGTGGGTTGAGAAATACCATAAGTATTTAGCTTGGTAACTGGTAATAGTGAGGCATTTTGAGGCAAACATGAGCTATTGAGCCCTTCATAATGGAGGGAAATGTGTATGATGTGCTGAATCAAAGATCAAGAAAGGTCATTTTGCTTATCTGTCCATTAGGAGACTTAAAAAATATTTGTGTTTTGAAACTTCAAGAGGAGAGTATGAACTGTTTTCCCAACTCTTGTCGCTTCTTAGGAACCTAACAAGCAAGGGGTAGTAGTAAGGTATCCCTGGCTGTACCTATTCCAGAGATATTCATGTATCCCCAAACAGTCTGGTTTATAGAAAGCACCATGATAGGAAGAAGTTAGACAGAAGAGGTCATTTTTGTCTCTCACCGAGTGGCTAGTAGTAAACTGCTGGGAGCTCTTAGCTACTAATCTAATGGTTGGCAACTTGAACCCACCCAGCAATGCAGTCAAAAGGTCTTGAGATGTCCTTCTAGAAAAATTACAACTGAGCTAACCTTATGGAGCACAATTGTACTCTGTTACACATGGGAGATCCTCACCCCTATGGGATGGGCTACAGGCAAGGCCTTCTAAGAGGATATCAGCTTTCACCACCTGACAAAGACCATATTTTTATCTCCCCCATAAAGATTTACAACCTCAGAAACCCTATACAGGGTTACTATGAGCCAGAGCCGACTTGACGGCACCTAACAATACAGCATCTTTTATTAGGGAGTGTAATGTCTCTGTAGGATAAACACAGGACTGCTGATTACAAGGTTCAAGGTTCAAGCTCACCAGCTACTCCTTGGGAGAAAGATGAGGCTTTCTGCTTCTGTGAAGATTCAGAACCTTGAAAACCCTATGGATGATCGCTAGGAACCAACTACGTGGCACCTAACAATATGATATCTTGTGTTAGGAAGAAACCCTGAAATGTGTTTGGATCAAATACATTAATAAGAATATACTTTTAAAATGGCAACACTTGTTATACATGTGAGGAATTTAGAGACGTGGTGAGTGAAGAGGGGTGAATAGAGTTCATTATAATTGGGTGGAACACCACCTGTCGTCAGGATTATGGTTTGGCAGCAGAACACTAAACCCTTTCTTCTCCTTGTGATTGGAATGCACATTACAATGATGTGGCACTGTAGAATAAACACTGGACTACTAACTGAAAGGTTGGCAGTTCAAACCTACCAACTGCTCCTTGGAAACACTATGCAGTTTCATTATGAGTCAGAGCCGACTCCATGACACTTAACAATAAAAACAATATGGTGAGGGCCTTCTTATAACCTCCCCTTAGATCAGCAGGAAAAGTCACTTTTCATTGAAGGCAAGAATGACTTGATGAGACCAGACCTTAGGAACTCTGTGGTCAAATTCTCACCTTCTTTTGCTGCGACTCACTCATGAGCTGGAGGATTGGATAGATGAAAAATATAATTTAAGTTTATGTAACCATATTGAGCTATATTTTTATATAAATTTTGTTGTTGTTATTAAGTGCTGTCAAGTTGGTTCTGACTTGTAGCGACCCTGTAAAGGGTTCCGAAGGAGCAGCCTGGTGGGTTTGAACCACCAACCTTGTGGTTGGCAGTCCAGTGCTTATCCCTAGTGCTTATCCTACAGCATCACAACAGAACTCCTTTGCCTTCATGTTAATTACGACTCATGGCAGCCCCATGTGTGCAGAGTAGAACTGCTCCACAGAGTTTTCAGGGCTGTGCCCTTTAGGAATCAGTTAGCCAGGCCTGTCTTCCGAGTGCTCTGGGTGGGCTGAACAGCCAACATTTTGACTAGTATTTGAGTATTACCATTTCTGCTATTCAGGACTCCATATAAACTTCAAGAGAATCTAATAAAGTTTTTGCTTGCTATTCATGTTTGTAAATGGAGTATACATGATTTTTGTACATAGTTGATTTAAAGAAAATTTTCTCTTTCTGTGTTCTTCCCTTTTTCTATCACTTCTTATTTTTCCTCAGTCCATATTTGAGTGCTTACCACATGAAGAATGCTTCATATAGTAGTATTTTTTAAAGACAGATAGAATATTGATCTGTTCCTTGAGGAATTTTTAACTGAAGTAAATTCATCTTTATGTCAGGGTGACAATAAAGTACTTAATGTAAAATACTGTATACCATTTACTACATTTTACAAGTGGAGTACACATTTTAGAACTCATATTTTTTTTATTGCTTTCCTTTTAGAACACAAACCTTTCTTCAGTTTAACTTGCAGACACGGTGACATTTTCTTTTGCAGTAAACTCTTACAACAAAATGTTCATTAATTAAAAATAGCTACCCAATACAGGAAGCAGCTCATGTAGCAACTCTGACACGTCTAAAAACAGACCTGAGCTCCTTGAGTGCTAAAGGGTGAGTGCTGGAAACTGTGAGAACAAATTCAGGTAAAAGCATGTTAATGATTAAGAAAAGCATGGACCTTTACAGTAATGGTTTTTTAAATTATTAAGTCATTATGTTTTATTTAATAAACAAGAAAACATTATTGTAGTAACTTATATAGAAAGAAAAATTTTCATCCAAGTTGTAGTGTCTATTTAATCTGGTAGTTTCTGCCAGGTTTTTTTCTATGCATTTACAAGCTATATCCTTATTTTTTTAATGGAATTATACTATTTTCAGTATACCATTCTAATTGTATAACTAAGGAGGCTTAAATTTTTTTAGAAAAATTCCATTATCTTTCAATTACCTTTTCCCATGACTTTTGAAGCCCCCTCATATTGCATCGAATCCTTCAGAATCCTTTTATGTTTTTTTTTTAAGGCAGCTAGTATTTCACGGTATGTTGTTGCTGTTGTTAAGTACTATCAAGTTGGTTCCTGCTTGTAGAAATTTCACTGTATATGCAATTTGCTTAGATTAGTTGTTGACTGAAAACTATTTCCTTGAAAGTCATTGTTTTAAAGAGCCAGGTACATGTGTCATTAAACAAATTTACCAAATATAATACATTAAGGGAGTCCCTGGTAGGACAAGCAGCACTTGGCTGCAAATTCGAGACTAGAGGTTCTAGTCTACTTCCAAATGATGCTAGCTATTGATGGCAGTTGGAGTCCAGGTATGGCGCTGTGGGTTAATGTACTGCAAAATTGGTTTGATCAGCAAAATCAGCGGTTCAAGCTCACCAGCCACTCTTTGGAAACTCTACAGGGTCGCTATGGGTCAGAGCCAACTTGAAGGCACTTAACAATAACAACAACAACAAAAATTTGATGGCAATTGGCTTTTAAATATATTGGTACTATAATATTTTGGGGAGTTTACCATGTACCTGCTACTTTTCTAAGCAATTGTTGTTCTTGTTAAGTGTCGTTGAGTTCGTTCCTACTCATAACAATCCCATATAGAGTTTCTGAGGAGCAGCTGGTGAGTTTTAATTGTGGACCTTGCAGTTCAAACCGACCTGGCGGACATGTAAAAAAGAAGAATTAATGCAACAGTATTATGAGGGAGTTATTTTTATTGTCCCTGATGATATAGTTTGTAGAAAACCTCTGAGCTCTCCTATAGCAGTGTTGTTTGGGTGAAATTAGGCATTGTCAGGAGTCCTGGTATGGCACTACACTGGACCACAAGGTCAGTTTGAACTACAAGGTCAGTAGCTGCTCCTCAGAAACCCTATACAGGGCCTCTGTGGGTCGTAACCAACTCGATGGCACTTAACAACAACAACAGTGTAGAAAGGAAGGTCATAGGTAGGACCCTGAATTGGAGAACCTCGGATGGCTCTGCAACAGTTAACGCACAGTAGTTATCTGCCATGCATGCATCTCTACTGACGGTTCTATCAATAAGTTGCTAAGTTGGGGGAGAAAGTTTTATGTTTTCCAAGTCTGGTTGTGTAATGAGTTGGCATAATACATTGGAAAGAACAATGGCTTGAGAGACTTCTATTCAATCTCCAGTGCTGCGTTCGCTAGCTGTGTGACTTTGGAGGCTAATGTAACCTTTGGACATCATTTTCCTCCTTAGCAATCAGTGTGCAATGACATTCACTTTACCAGTTATTATGATTATTATTATAATACTAAAAGAGCAATTTTCCTGTCTACTCAGCAGCTAGTAGGGCCTCATTTATGATGAGTTATTAATTGCCGTTGAGTTGATGTGAGTCATGGTGGTCTCATGTACAATATAATGAAGCATTGCTTGGTGTCCTGTGCTTGAGTCCATTGGTGTGGCCATTGTGTATTTTCCATCCATTCCAACCTGGGTGTGCGGCTCATCTTCCAGTGCTAGACTGCATGATTTTGTGCTGTGATCCATTTGTATTTTTATTGACCAATTTTTGGAAGTAGATCTCCAAGCATTTCTTTTTAGACTTTCATAGTCTAGAAGCTCCACTGAAACCTATCCACCATGGGTGCCCTTTCTGGTATTTGACTACCTGTGGCAGAGCTTCCAGCATCACAGAAACACACAAGCCACCATGATACAGTAAATTAACAGATGGGCGGTGGTATGTTATAGTAGCAATTGTTATCATGGCCACCATATTATGATTAATTAAAAAAATTACCTTACATGCTAAATATGGCTTCACAGTTTTCAAAGAATTAGAAAACAAAGCACACTTGAATGGTAAAATTAAACACTTTCTACTTCAGAAGCTTCTTTTATTGCCTTCCGGTGCCGCAAGGCCATCATTTGAGCATGATCCTTTTAACAAGTATTAGTTTATTATGAAGCTAGAATACGTACTGCATGCAAAACATTTAGCACATATAAATCTCTAATACATTAGCTATTACTATGAACTGGCATAATTATTAAACTAAGATATTCTGAATCTTAGAACGTTTACTGTTTTCAATTGAAAATGGAGAATCTGACATTGTCACCGTTACTAATGGGCTCAGGCTCTAAGATCTGTCTTTAAGATGCCCACTGCCATCAATTCTGACTCATACTAGCCAGATAGGACAGGGCAGAACTGCTCCTTAGGGGTTTTCTTGACTCTCCCTCAATCTTTATGTGAGCAGCTGGTAGATTTGAACCATAAATCTTGTGGTTAGCAGCCTAATGCTTAAACCACTATGCCACCAATCCTAGTAATTTCTAAGGTAAATTCTAAGAAAAGCCTCCCAAGTCTTAGCACTTCATTTATTTAAGTAAAAGTTGACCTAATCCTAAATTTTCAGAATAAAAAATATATATACAGTTTGCTTCATATTACATTTCTTAATAGGTAACTAGCCTGTGTAGAAGTGAAATTTTAAATTCACTTTAAACAAATTAGAACCTGAAATAATTGCTGAGTAATAAACCACACTAAAACATAGTAGCTGAACACATCTATTTATTATCTCTCATGCTTCTGTGGGTTGACCTGGCAGTTCTTCTGCTTCATGTGGTGTTGGCTGGTATGCTGGAATGGCTTGAGGTCATGCTGAGGCTTGGATTAGAGCTCAGCTGGAACCCAGTGACTGCTTGATTTGCCTTGTGGAATGGTGTCTGGGTTCTAAGAAGTAGCGTTCCAAAAGGGAGGAAGTGGATGCTGCCAAACCAATTAAGGGCTAGACCCAGCATTGGACAACATCACTTCCGTAATCTAGTGGTCAAAGCAGGTGATATGCTGATCCCAGTGTCAGTGTGGGAAGAAACTATAAAAGGATATGAATACTGGAAGTACAGTTCATTGAGAGTGATCTCAAAAGTCACAATTTATCAGTGTACTCTATGACCTTACCCACATGCAAACTATACTAAACCATACATTGTTAACTTGTTAAGTGCTGTCCAGTCAGTTTTGACTCATAGTGACCCGAATAGGGTTTCCAAGGAGCGACTGGTGGGTTTGAACCATCATCCTGTGGTTAGCCATCTATTGCTTATCCTACCCCTGGAATTCTACACATAAGACCCCCATAACTCTCATTCTATTACTACATCAGCTTGAAGTCCAGGATTTTATCAGCTCAATCAAGGTTTAGATGCAAATGAGTCTCCTTGGATGCAGCTAATTTTAAACTGAAGACTTAAGACCTAAAGGGTCAAATGATGTGTCCTTCCTTCTACACTAAGCCCACAGTGGTGAGGCAGGGACAGGAAAATTGCAACAGTTATTCCCATTTAAAAAGACAGAAGGGGTTGTGGAGAAACTGGAACCCTTCATACACTGCTGTTGGTAATGTAAAATTGTACAGATACATTGACAAACAGTTCCTTAGAAAAGACTAAAAATATTCTAAATATATGACACAGGAATTTCACACCTACGTCTTTACCAAAGAGAAATGAAAACATGTCGACACAAAAACTTGTTCATAAATGTTCATGCAGCATTATTCATAATAGTTAAAAGGCAGAAACAACCCAAATGCCCATCAGCTGATGGATAAACATAAAGTAGTGTATCCATGCAACACAGTATAATTTCGCAATACAGAGAAATACAGTATTGAAACATGCCACAGTATAAATGATGGCACGTAAAAACAGCAACATACACATGGACCTCACCAGGTGAAATACACAGAAATCTAATTGAGTACATCTGTAGTAATTGCTGTTGTTAAGTTGTTGTTAAGTGACATCTAGTTGGTTCCAACCCATAGCAACTCTGTATAGGGTTTCCAAGGAGCAGCTGATGAGATTGAACTGCCGATCTTGCAGTACAAATCAACTTTGCTGTCCGGTGCATTAACCCACAGCACCACACCAGGACTCTGAGGTAATTGTTCTTGTTAGGTGCCATCAAGTCACAACCGACTCATAGTGACCTTATGCACAGCAGAATGAAATATTGCCCTATCCTGGGCCAACCTTACTATCATTGCCATGCTTGAGTCCATGATGCTGTCACTTTGCCAATCCATTTCACTGGGGGTCTTCCTCTTTTTATCTGACCCTCCACCTTACCAAGCATGATATCCTTCTTCAGCAACTGGTCCCTCCTGACAATATGTCCGAAGTAGGAGAGACGAAGTTTGGCCATCCTGGCTTCCAAGGAGTACTATGGCTGCACTTCTTCCAACACAGATCTATTGGTTCTTTTGGCAGCCCATGGCACTTTCAGTATTTTCCTCCAACAGTATAACTCAAAAGCCTCAATTCTTCTACCATCTTCCTTATTCACTGACCAGCTTTCGCATACATATGAGGTTATTAAAAATACCATGGCTTGGGTCAAGCACACCTTAGTCCTCAAACTGACATCTTTGCTCTTCAACACTTTAAAAAGGTCTTGTGCAGCAGATTTCCCTAATGCAATATTACATTTGATTTCTAGACTGCCGCTCCCATGAGTGTTGATAGTTGATCCAAGAAGAATGAAGTCCTTGACAACGTCAATCTTTTCTCCATTGATAAGAATGGTGTTTATTGGTCCAGTGGTGAGGATTTTTGTTTTCTTTACATTGAGATGCAATCCATACTGAAGGCTGTGCTCTTTGATCTTCATCAGTAAATATTTTA
>NW_006408817.1:2100217-2110940 GCF_000296735.1 Chrysochloris asiatica
AGAAAGATGAGGCTTTCTACTCCCGTAAAGATTTCCACCCTCGGAAACCCTGTACAGGGTCGCTATGGGTCGGAACCTACTCGACGGCACTTAACAACAACAACAATATATGATCTTCCGACCATAGGAATATGGTACTGAAGGAAAAAGTCCATTGGTGAGGGCATTGGTGAAAAACAAGGCTCCAAGAATGGATGAATACAAATTGAAATCTTTCAACAAACTAATAAAGCACTGTAGGTACTCATCCATGCCAAGAAATATGAAGGACAACTACCTGGCCAACTGATTGGAAGAGATCTATATTTGTGCCCATTCCAAAAAGAGATGACACAACAGAATATAGAAATCATCAAATAATATCATTAATATCGCATGCCAGTAAACTTTTTCGGAAGATAATTAAAAAATTATTGCAACATTACATCAACAGGAAACTGTCAGAAATGCAAACTGGATGCAGGAGAGGATGTGGAACTCAGAATATCATTGTCAACAGGAGACAGATCTTGACTGAAAGCAGAGAAAACCAGACAAATGTTTCTTTGTATTTTATTGTACTTGTACTATGTGAAGCCTCTCGATAATGCCAAACTATGGATAACATTGTGAAGAATAGGTATTGCAGAACACTTCTTTGTGCTCATGAGGAACCATACATGACCAAGAGGTGATTGTTTAAAAAGAATAAGGGGATACTGAGTAGTTCAAAATCATGAAGAGTGTGTGTCAGGATTGTATGTTTTCACACACTTATACAGTCTGTATGCTGAGCAGTTAATCTGAGAAACTGGATTATGTGAAGAAAAACATAGCATCTGGATTGGACGAAGACTCATTTACAATTTGTGATAAGCAGATGATATAACATTGCTTGCTGGAAGTGAAGAAGACCTAAACTACTTTGATAAAGATCAAAGACTAAATACAGCCTTCAGTATGGATTGCACCTCAACGTAAAGAAAACAAAAATTCTCACAACTCAATCAATAAATAACGTGGTAAATGGAGGAAAGACTGAAGTTTGTTGAAGATTCATTTTGCTAGGATCCACTATCAACACTCATGAAAGCAGCTGTCAGGAGATCAAATGACATGTTGCATTGTGCAAATCTGCAAAAGTCCTCTTTAAAGTGTTCAAAAGCAAAGATGCAGTTTGAGAACTAAGGTGTCCCTCATCCAAGCCATGGTATTTTCAGTAGCCTCATATGCATGTGAAAGCTGGACGATGAATAAGGAAGACCATAGGAGAATAGATGCGTTTGAGTTTCGGTGTTGAAGAAGAATATTAAAATTACCATGGATTTCCAGAAGAAAACAGGTCTGTGTTAGAAGAAATACAGCCAGAATTCTCCATAGATACCAGGACATGCTATCAGGAGTGACTAATCACTAAATAAGGACATTATGTTTGGTAAAATGGAGTATCAGTGAAAAAGAGGAAGACCCTCAACAGGATGGATTGACACAGTGGCAGCAGCAATGGGCTGAAACATTGCAACAGTTGTAAGAATGGCGCAGGACTGGGCAATATTTAATTCCATTGTACATTGGGTAGCTTTCAGTCAGAATCAACTTGATGGCACCTAACAACAACAGGGCTGGTGAAGGGTGGAGGAAATTTAACGATTTAAACTTAGGAGATTTCTGTTTGAGGTGATGAAAATATTCTGTTGTCTGGTAGTGTAGTGGTTACGAGTAGCGTTGTGAACCGCAAGGTCAGCAGTTCGAAACTACCAGCTGCTCCACGGGAGAAAGATGGGGCTTTCTGCTCCCGTAAAGATTTACAGCCTCGGAAACCCTGTACAGGGTCACTATGAGTCAGAATCGACTCCACGGCACATAACAACAACATACTAAAACAAATGGGTGAATTGCATGGTATGTGAATATATCTCACTAAAGCTGTTACAGAAAAAGAAATTAAGGCAGGTGGAGGGCAGTGGGAGCACATACCAGGCACAATGGCCCACAACATTTCTAAAATCTAGCTTAGTATCAACAGTTCCTTGTTGACTTGCTAGTCATTTCTTTGGATCTTATCCCTGTCCTTTAGGCTCTTGACTGTGTTCTCTGAATTATTTTACTTTCCCCAAGTACTAGCTCCTGTTTGCAGCCAGACTGAATAAAGTTGAAGTCCCGAGACTTCAACGGTTCACGCTGAACTGTCTCGTCCTTTTAAGTCTAGGAGATGAAGGTGCTTCAACACGTATATTTTTATGAAAAAGTTGGGTTTCCCCATGGGTCTCTTTGGGGTTCACTCCATTAGACAAAAGTCACTACCACAGATCTGTTCACCACAAACCTCTTTGACACAGGTCTCTTTCAAATTAGGCTGCCTCTTAGAGTGGATGTGCCAGTGCCTTTAAGAGTTTTAGAAACTCAGCTGTTTGAGGTGAGCTCAGTGATGTTCCAAGTGTTGTAACTATACCAGCAGTATCAGTATCTCTTGAGAATTTACTACCTAGTTTAGAACTCATCTGAACTCTGAGGCTTGAGTCCAGCAATTTGTATTTTAACATACCTCCAGCTGATTTGGATACAGACAAAGTTTTAGAATCCCTGGTCTACCTGAAAGAATCTATGAGGAATCATATAAAATTTTCATGAGGGTTTTACAACCACATTCTTGAAGCCATATTTTACTGGTTTGATCTTTGCACTGAGGCCATTTTAAATAAAAAAAACTTTGAGCCTCTTTTGCTAAGAGTCGGAAATATGAGATCGTTTTATTTTTGAACCCACAAAGTCTAGTTTTTTGTTTTTTTTAAGAAAATGTTTCCTCTAAATTCTATTCAAAAGGGAACTGAATGGTTCCTTTTTTAAGTTCATTTTGCTACTCCCTTATTTTATCAGAGGCAGCTATAACAAAGTCAGCTGACGTTCTTAAGAGTCTTCCTGAAAGTCTCCTCAGCCAGATCCATAAGCTAAATATCTGTCTTCTACATTACTGCCTGAAATTAATTTGCTAATTATACTGCTATTACATATTGTCATACACATATTAGTTCCCTTTTTCTTAGGTCACCAATAATGTCTCAAATCTTTTCATCTTCTGTTCACTCTCTGACCCCCAAACAAGTACATATTTTTAGGTATTTGTTATAGTAGATCCCCCCTTCTAGTATCAAATGTAGTTTGTTGATCTTTAACTGCATACCTTGTTATTTGTGATTGAGTTTATTCTGACTCATAATGACCATATGTTATTGTGTTGAGTCATTTCTGACTCATAGCAACCATGTATAGGATTTCCAAGGAATGGCTCATGTGTTTGAACAGCTAATCCTGTGATTAGCAGTCCAGTGCTTATCTTATAGCTCCATACCAGGACTCCAGCTTTTAGTGACTATATGTTGTTATTAAGTGCAGTCAAGTCAGTTTCGTCTCATTAGTGACCCTGTACAAGGAGCTCTGGTAGCGTAGTGGTTACGAGTCGGGCTGTGAACCTTAAGGTCAGCAGTTCGAAACTACCAGCCGCTCCGTGGGAGAAAGATGAGGCTTTCTACTCCCGTAAAGATTTACACCCTTGGAAACCCTGTACAGGGTCGCTATGGGTCGGACCCGACTTGATGGCACTTAACAACAACAACAACATAAGGTTTCTGAGGAACAGTTGGTGAGTTTGAACCACTGATCTTGTGGTTCAAATTGACCTTGTGGTCCAGTGCTTATCCAGTAGCACTACATCAGAATTTCATGGTTGCAGCTCACTTTCAGCTATAGAATCTGTTTTCCAGCTGGATCACTTACATATGAGTGGCAAGTTGATGTTGGCTCTTGGCTAGAATTTTAGCTGGACTTGTCAGTTGTGGACTTGATTGTCCTTCATGTAGGCCTTCACATGACTGCTTAGGTCTTCTTACAGTATGCTATAGTTCAAAATGGACCCAGCTTCACTTCTGCCATTTCTGTTGGATACAGCAGTAATAGTGCAGCCTAGATTCAAGGAAGTGGAAAAATAGGACCCACTCTTGGTGGTGGTGGTGGTGGTGGGGTGTTAAGTGCCATCAAGTCGATTCCAACTCATAGCAACTCTGTATAGAGTTTCTGAGATGGATCTTATGAGTTTGAACCAACGACCTTGTGGTTCACTGTCCAGTGCTTATCTTACTGCGCCACACCAGGATGACAAAGAATTTGCAGCTACCATTGGTGTGACGCTGTAGGATAAGCACTGAACTGCTAAACATAGGTCAGCAATTCAAACACAACAGCTAGGGTCACTATGAGTGGGAACCGACTCAACAGTACTTAACAACAACATAAGTCTACTACAAATAGTAAGTTTCTTTTCAGCAGTACTGAAATTGCACACTAGGTTGGAGGTAGGTTATGTGTTGGTAAAAAGTAATCGTTTATTACTTAATGAAAGTTTTCAAGATATAAAAAAGGTTAAAGAAAACTAACCTCTTTTGATATCTCTATTTATAGAAATTTTAAATGCTATATGCCACAGATGGACATAAATATTTTTTATTGTTGTAGAGTTTAATTTTCTCACCAACAGAATAACTTTCTCCAGTGCCTCTGCTCACGTCAAGACTTGTATGTAACACGGAAGTGAGAAGGCATTTATTATTTGGCCTTAACACTGAATCGTTTATTTTTAGTGAAGATTACTTTATATAATATTGAGTGTAAAGGAGAAATAGTCCCCTTCCACAAACTCACAAAATAGGGACAAATTGCTAGTTTAGAGTTGGGAACAGTGAAAGGTGGCCATGTCTGGATGGATTATAGAAATGATTGTGGTGAAGGCAGATAGTGAATAATAAAATAAAAGAATCCCAAGGCTTTTTCTATCATTTCAAACTTTTGTCTGCAGCAGTTTCCAGATGAGTAAGATAGGAAAAAACCAATGGCAACAGAAATTGCCTCTGCTTTTACTCATTCACCCGAATCATCCATTAGGTTAGCTTATACAGGTTAGTAAATAGCTTCTTACATTTGTTATGCACTTAGGTTAGTAAATTTCTACCTATGCCTTTTGGAGTTCTATGTGAAAATTAAAGCAAATCAAATGACTGGTCTATTACCATCTTGATTCAAAGAGATTGAATCCATTTTGTTCATAGTATAATATCAATATGAATCTTTGACCTATGCATTTATTTATTTAATTTTATTGTCCTTTCATTTTAATGCTTCTGAATTTTGGTTATCCATTATGCTGATAGTTGAGATAGTTGTCACTGAGTATTGAAATAAATTGAAAAATTGTCTTCATTTTGATTGGTTATTAAATGTTTATATTAAGAAAGAGCAATATTACATTGCCTTGTTAAGTTGTTGTTAAGTACCGTGGAGTCGGTTCCGACTCATAGCGACCCAGTACAGGGTTTCCAAGGCTGCAAATCTTTACGGGAGCAGAAAGCCTCATCTTTCTCCCGTGAAACAGCTGGTAGTTTCGAACTGCTGACCTTGTGGTTCGCAGCCTGATTCATAACCAGTACACTACCAGATCTCCTTATTACTTTGCCTTACTTGCTTTTAGTTTTATTCTTCTGCATTTGAGTAGTTCTCAAGTATGACTGATAATGTGCTTTGTTCTTTTTCCTCGGGTTTCCCATTTGTGCTTCTCTTTTCTATCTTCCTCATTCCCTACAAAAGGAGCTCTGGTAGCATAGTGGTTACCAGTTGGGCTGCCAACCTCAAGGTCAGCAGTTCGAAACTAGCAGCGGTTCAGCAGAAAAAAGATAAGGCATTCTGCTCCCGTAAAGATGTATAGCTTCAGAAACCATGTGCAGGGTCACTATGAGCTGGAACCGACTCCATGGTACTTAACAACAACAACATTCCCTACAAAGTCTGGCAGAGTTACATGTAGGAGTAAGGAGAGACATGATCAAGAATGTGGAGTCCTGGTATGGCGCTATCAGATAAGCACTGGACTGAAAACTGCAAGGTTGGGGATTCAAACCCACCAGCCACTCCTTGGAAACCCTATACATGATCACTATGAGTTGGAACTGAGTTGAAGGCACTTAATAACAAAAGGTGCATGTATATGTAATCCTGTATGAGGCATTCTTCTAACTTCTTCAGATTGCTGTATCAATCCCAATGTCAAACTTCCTTGACATAGTATCATTACCAGTAATTTAAAAAATGATGTCCACACTCCTGGTTTTCAGAAATTATCTTCTTCCATCTCTCAAGAAATTATCATTAGATTTGCTTTGGAATGTACACATCATTCATTAACTCATTAAACAGTTATTGTATGTGAACTAACCAAGTGTTTGATAAGGATAGAGGTGAACAAGACATTGTTTTGTTTGTTTGTTAAGTGCTGTCGAGTCGGTTCTGACCCATAGCGACCCTGTACAGGGTTTCCAAGGGTGTAAATCTTTACGGGAGTAGAAAGCCTCATCTTCTCCTGCGGAGCGGCTGGTAGTTTCGAACCGCTGACCTTAAGGTTCACAGCCTGATTCGTAACCACTACACTACCAGAGCTCCTTGAACAAGACATGGTCAGTGTTAATTTGTGTCTGACTTCCAGACTTCTCATTCTTTCACAGTCAGATTTGAAAGCTGGGCATGGTTCTCTGAAGGCTCAGATTATACACTTGTAGAATGTAAAAGCATTTCTGGGTTATTGTGATGTTCTTTTGTCTTCACAAAATATCCCCATTAATAGGACCACAAGGTCAGTTTGAACCACAAGGTTGGCAGTGCAAATTCACCAGCCACTCCTCAGAAATCATGGGTTGAGTCAGAACCGACTCGACAGCATTTAGCAACAACAACTTACCTCAAGGTTTGTACAATCCACTATGTTTTCACTATTGTACAATGCTTATTTTTGTTCTTGTATCTAATATTTGAATTGTCCTTTATTTCCTTTGGGTGGTATCATAGATTGAATTGTGTCCCACCAAATTGAGTCTGGGCCATGGTTCTCAGTGATTTGCAATTATGTCATGATCCCCCATGTGGTAAACACTCAAGAGGATTAAGGGTAGGCTACAATACCCTTAATTCCATCACAACCCTGATCAGATGTAAGGGAGTTTCCCAGGGGTGTGGCTTGCAACACCTTTTATCTTGCAAGAGATAAAAGGAAAGAGAAGTGAGCAGAGAAGAAGGACCTACCACCACCAAGGAAGAAGTGCTGGGAGTGGAATGTGTCTTTTGAACCTGGGGCCCTTGCACTATGGAGACTCCAGGTCCATGAAAACATTGATGCCAAGACACATGGAGATTTCCAAGGAATGCTGGGCCTATGATACTGAAAGGAGGCACGGACCTTTCTCCAAAGCCAGTGCTCTGAATTCAAACTTCTAGCCTCCCAAAGCACGAGAGAATAAATTTCTGTTTGTTCAAGCCATCCACTTGTGGCATTTCTATTATAGCATCACTCGATAACTAAGACAGGTAAATACCTAACTTTCAGATTATCTTTCACAACTCTCATTACTCTCATAATGTTTATTTTCTAAATGTTTTCCCACATATTTCATTTTCTACATAGCTTTAGTAAATTGTCCAAATAGTTACATCATTGACTAATCAAAAGAATTATTTTTTTCTGCTCTCTTAAGTTGATAACTAAACAGTAAAATTATTAAGTCATTATATTCTTCCTTTTAATTAAATATGTAATTAATAACTTGCTGTAGGATTGAAAGGGACCTTAGAAATTAAATAATGTAGACCTCTTGTTTTACAGTAATGTATTTGCACACTTAGTGCACATTTTAATATACAAGTTGATATACAGAATAAATATAGTAATCTTAAAAAGTAAAAAATGTAAACAGTGCTGCATATAATGAAGGATACTCACTCTATCTTTCACAGGTCCATCTGCCCTGTTTACTGTTTTAATGATACAAATTTCTTGTGGTGACTTATTTCATTTCTTCATAAATTTGGCAAAGTCTTTCTTTTAGCATCATCTGCTTATTTGCCCCATATGATTATATTTATGTTTGTCTTGAATTTTTGCTTCAGTTAACCAAGATTATTTTGACTTTCTGTTTGTTGAAACCATAACTATCTATTTTGGTAGCATCTGCCTGTGAAAACTACAAAATGCTAATGAACGGAATCAGATCTTAATAGAGAGGCATGCTGTGTTCATGGATTGGAAGACTCTCAACACAGTAATTGGTGTGCTATTGTTGTTAGTTACCTCTGAGTTGGCTTGAACTCATGGCAATATGATGTGTAACAGAATGAAATGTTGCCTCGTCTTAGGCCATTTTCATGATTGTTGGTATGTTTGAGTCCATTGTTGTGGCTACTGTATCAGTCCATTAATTGAAGGGTTCCCTTGTCTTCACTGACCCTCTACTTTATCAAACATGATGTTCTTTTGTAGCAGTTGGTTTTTCCTGATGACATGTCCAAATGAAGTGAGTAGAAATCATGCCATCCCTATTTCTATGGAACATTCTAGTGTATTTCTTTAGAGGTTCTTCTGGCAGTCCAAGATATATTTAGTAGTCTTCATTAGCACAACAATTCAAATGCATCAGTTCTTCTGACTTGTTTTTTCATTGTCTAGCTTACCCATGAGTATGAGGTGATTGGAAAGACCATAGCTTGGGTCAGGTGTATGTTAGTTGTTAGGCTTTTTTAAACTTTAAAGAGTTCTTTTGCAGGCTATTGAGCTGGCATCTAAAGTGCAACTTCTGATCTCTCTGTGTGTGGAGTAAAGAAAAGTGATGAAATTGAAGATTCTTGGAATCAGTTAGTCCAATGGACAAATGATGAACATGTAAACATCAGTGCCCATGATCCTGAGACCAGAAGAACTCAATGGTGCCCAGCTACCACTGCCAACTGTTCTGAAAAGCATCACTTTAGAAGTTCATAGATAGAGTGGAGAAAAAATGTTTAATAAAGCTCAAAATTATTTAAAACAAAACAAAACAGGCCAAAAAGAGACGGTAGGAACCCAAGAATATGGCCTTGGTCACCCTTCAGGTTTGACATTGAACACACCCATGTGGCTCAATGTTCAGCCAAGCAGTAAATAGGTATATAGAGGGTACAGCAACACAAATGCACTGTGCACACCATAAAATGGTCAGCCTTTCAAGATAGAATAGGCAGCATTTACCTAAGGACAAAATTCGGATAGGTTAGGTAAGAAGAAAGAATCAAATCACAGGGAGGATGTAAGATAAGTGATATTATATTGAGGGGATTGTTGTCATTGAGAAGAAATGAAGTCTATGTTTTGTTAAATGTAAAACTGATGATCTGCTCTGTAAATCTTCACTCAATTCACAATACAAAGTTTTTGTTTTTTTAAAAAAGGCCTTTGACAGAAGATTTGCCAAATGGATAAATTGGTTAACAAATTCATATCAGTATTCCAGCAAGATTTTTTTTTTGTAAGTTTTTATTGTGAATTATGTGGGTTTACATGTGAGAACATCAGTTTTACATTTATCCTGTCATATTTCATTTCATTGCAATGATTACAATCCCCTGCATGCATCATCAAATAACCAAATGATATACCCCACAGGCCTGCCCCCCGGCTGTAAGCTCACAGCCCCTCTCTCTACCTGAGTCCAGTGTCCCCAGCCACTTCATCTGTCCATGTCATCATCTCTGTCTCCATTTCTGGCATCACTGCTTCTCTGGGTAGGATCCTGCCCTCTGCTCTTCTCACTTGATGGTCCCAGGGACCTATGCTCCTGTACTACAAAATCAATCACTCCCTTCCTTTTGTTAAAAAACATAAAAAGCATCTACCTTTTACATTTCTGACCCTCACAGTTAGTTCTGATGGCAATTATTTACTATTGTACCACAAGAGTCTTATCCCCATCTCCTTTTATTAGCCCTGTTCCAACAGATTAGAAACCATTCAGTGGAAATTCTACCTTCCCCTGCCCCATCTGGAACTAGACTCCTTCTTGAAAGCTTGTAAGCCAGTCACTTCTTGCCTTTATAGCTCCCCTGCTCCCCCATTTTGGGTAGCCAGTGTCTAAGTTGCCCATCCCTGTCAACTCTGTGTACCAAGGGGTGGGAGTGATCCAGCAAGATTTTTGTAGATAAGATTTTTCTCAAATGTTTGTGAAGAAGCAAAGGGACCGGAGTGCATAAACAATTTTGAAAAAGAAGATTAAAGTGGAAGGAATTACTCAACTTCATTGTTGCTGCTGTTAAGTGCTGTCGAGTCCATTCTGACCCATAGCAACCCTATCTAGGGTTTCTGAGGAGCAACTGGTGAACTTGAACCACCAACCTTGCAGTTCAAATGGCTTTGCACTCTGGCACATTAGCCCACAGTGCCACACTAGGAGTCAACTTTAGGAATCATTAAGTAACTACAGTACTCACAGTTTTGTGGTATTTGCAGAGGGATAAACACGTTGATCAAATGGAACAGAATAGCAAGCCAAGAAATAGTAAACTCACATACACACAAGTATGGCTGCATAAAATAAGGAACTACCCACCCCCTCCATACACAGAGTAGACAGGATGGAAAACTTGGACATTGGCTACCCAAATTGGTGAGGGTGGGGGCGCCTAGAAGTGACTGGCTTGCAAGCTTCCAAGAAGGAGCTAGATCCAGAGGACATGGAGGAAGGTAGAATCTACACTGAGTAGTATCCAATCTGTCTGGGCAGAGCTGATGAAAGGAGATAGGGATAGGACTCTTGTGGTACAATAGTGAATAATTGTTATCAGGACTGACTGTGAGGGTTGGAAATGTAAAGGTAGACATTTTGTAGCAAAAGGAGGGGAGTGA
>NW_006408817.1:2123015-2131854 GCF_000296735.1 Chrysochloris asiatica
TAGAAGGTCATAAACGTATCCTCTGTGCCGCCTCCGCTGCCCAAAGCCCCGCTCTCCCCAGAAGCCTCCATTTCCCTAGCCCAGCTGCTGCGTCTCAGTGTTTTTGTTTTTTTTTGATGGACATATAAATTATGTTGGGTATGCGTGTGGGTTATATTCCCAGGTATTTTTCTACTTTAACTTAACTCATTAAAGACTATAGGATTTATGATTTTAAGAAAAAAAGTAGAATTGATCTTTAGCGCTGTAGGATAAGCAACCTACATGGTTGGCAATTAAACCCACCAGCTATTCCTCAAAAACCCTATACAGGGACACTATGAGTTGGAACCTACTAGAGGGCACTTAACAACAACATATATATGTGTATATATATATACATACACATAAGTAATGTGTGTGCTTATGTATGTGAGGAACCCTGATAGCGCAATGACTAAAGCACTTGGCTATTGACCAAAAGGTCGGTGATTTGAACCTACCAATGACCCCACAGGAGAAAGAGCTGGTGATCTTCTCATGTAACAGCCTAGGAAACTCTATGAGGTGATTCTACTGTGTCATACAGAGTTACTATGAGTTGAAAATGGATTCAGTGGCACTTAACAACGACAGCATGTATAGATGTAAGAATGTATATATCAAACCCAACCAGCTGCTATCTAATCACTTATGAACTGACAAACTATTATGAACACTTGGGTCTGCTATCGCTGTTTCAGTTTTCAAGATTAAAACTCCGTAATGTGAGCTCATCACAATGAGGTTGGAATTTGGACGACTGCTAGGCTTAGGTCCTGAGGTGAAGTCTCCATCAAAACCAAGGAAAGTGGAGATCTGGCTTCAAAATCAGTAGGCAGTCACTGTCCAGCAACTCTGCAGGACAAAAAAGTAATAGTAAGATGTGGGACTGGGGGACTAGGAAAGGAAAACCTCACAAAGTATTTCATCTGATTTACAGTTTTACTAAGGCTAGAGGGTGTTATTGTTTGCCTTGGAGGCAATACTGACTCACAGCCAGCCTGTGTGTGTCAGAGTAAAACTGTGCTCTGTTGGGCTTTTAATTGATGATTTTTCAGCAGCGCACTCCCTGGCCTGCCTGTCTTCTGAGGTGTCTCAGTGTGGGTTTCAGCTGCCAACTTTACAACTAGCAGTCAAGCATTTAACTATTTGCATCACCCAACTGTCGGCCTCCCCTTTTCACGTATAAAGCCAGTGACCTATTAGATCCTAGGCTTCAAGATCTTCCCTTTGCTCCTCTCTTGTGGTGGAAAAGTGTAGTATTCTGATAAACCAGGTTCATCAGTCCTGGGTCATCGGTGTACTGCAGGCCAGTTCTTGGAAATTGGAAGCACACCTGCCTTTACTTTTCTCAGAGACATGTTGCTTCAGTTCCTCAGGAACTTCTTACCCACCGTCTATCCCAACAGCTGAGATGGGTTAGTAACATGGCTCTATGGTCATTTCATTGCCTTCATTCATTCCCCATCATTTTTGCTTTTGTTGTTCTTTTCATTTGTTCTTCCAGTAATGATTTACTGGGCACCTACTATGTGCCAAGGAGTTCTGGTATGGCACTGTAGGAAAAGCACTGGACTGTGGACTGTATGGTAGGAAGCTCAAACCCACCAGCTACTCCTCAGAAACCCTGTACAGGATTGCTGTGAGTTGGAACTGACTTGATAACACTTAACAGCAACTATGTGCTGAATGGTTTAAAATTAGGAAAGATGTGTCCAGGGTTGTATGCTTTCACCATACTTACTCAATTTGGATGCTAAGCAAATAATCTGAGAAGATGGATTATATAATGATATCAGGAGTGGAAAAAGACTAACAACATGTGATAGGCGGATGATACAACCTTGCTTTCTGAAAGTGAAGAGGACTTAAAATACTTACTGATGAGGACCCTTTGGTCTTCATCAGTAAGTATTTAACTACAGCCTTTAGTATGGGTTGCACCTCAATGTAAAGAAAACAGAAATCTTCACTATTGGACCAATAATTGACATCCATGTAAATGGAGAAAAGATTGAAGTTGTCAAAGACTTCATTTTGCTCAGATGAACAATCAACACTCATGGAAGCAACAGTCAAGAAATCAAATGACATACTGCATTAGGCAAATCTGCTGCACAAGACCTCTTTAAAATGTTGAAGAGCACACATGTCAGTTTGAGGACTAAGGTGTGCCTGATCCAAGCTGTGGTATTTTCAATAACCTCATATGCATGCAAAAGCTAGACAGTGAATAAGGAAGACCATAGAAGAATTGATGCATTTGAGTTAATGGCGTTGGAGGAGAATATTGAAAATACCATGAACTGCCAAAGGAGCAAACCAAGCTGTGTTGGAAGGAAGTACAGTCAGAACGCTCCCTGGAAGCCAGGATGTCCAGACTTCATCTCTCATACGTTGGACATATTGTTAGGAGGGACCAGTTACTCAAGAAGGACATCATGTTTGGTAAAATGGAAGGTCTGAAAAAAAGAGGAAGACCCCCCCCCAATGAGATGGAGTGGCACAATGGCAGCAGTGATGGGCACAAATGTAACAACGATTGTGAAGCTGGCACAGGACCTGGAACTGTTTCATTCTGTGGTACATAGGGTCACTATGAGTCAATTTTGACTCGATAGCACCTAACAACAATATGTGCCAGACTTTGGGGATTTCTTGGTGAGCAAGACAAAGCCCCTATCCTTATGGATTTTACCTTGTAGGATGAGAACCAGAAAATAAAATGAATGAAAAAAATATATAATATTGGGCAGTGATGAGTGTTGTGAAAAATAAACATGGGGACAGGATAGCTAGAAAGTGATAGAGGTAGAAATGATAGTGTTGTTTTAGATGAGTGTTGAAGAAGGAGAGCTGTGGTGGTGTAGTGGTTAAAGCACTCAGCTGTTAACCAAAAGGTTGGCAGTTTGAATCAACCAGAAAGATGTAGTAGACTGTTTCCATAAAGTTTTACAGTTATACACTGTCCTATGGGATTGTTGTGTATCACAGTGAACTCAATGGCAATAGGTTGAGTGAGTTGAAGAGAAGACACACCCAGCATAGTAGTGGCATCATCTATGTACAAACTTGAATGAGTTGTTTATAGAAAGAAGAAGATCATCAAATACCTATACATCTGTTCAATGGACTGAGTTGTCCAAGATGGTAAATATTTTCACCTTTCCCATCCCCAACTATATGTAACCAATTTTTAGCTTTGTTTTCTCAGTTGAAAGAATTAAAAACTTCTCTTTAGAGAGAAGCTTTCCATGCCTGAAAGGATAACCTCATTTTGCAAAGGAATTACTATGTAATATATATATACACACATTTACTTGTGATAATCTACTTTGATGAAAGTAGATTACCAGTGAGTATCTACTGATCTTTTATCAGATGGACTTCCAGCTAAATGAGGGTACCTTACTTATTATATGCGATGGAAGGACAAGGTGGAGAAAAGGGACCAAAAAGGAGTTGTTGGAGAGAGACCTGGCAGACCAGAAGAATTGGTCCTGTAGGAGCCAAGGAGAAGAGAAAGTGTGAAGGAGGGCATGGTTAGTTCTGTCTGATGCAACAGAGAAGTCCAAGGACACAGAACATAAGAGTGGGCTGTGCTTTGGCATTTGAGATGTCACCACTGGCCTTAGAGGGAGCAACGCCCATTGCATATTCACAGAAGTGGGTTGAAAGTGACTGAGAAATGAAGAAGTAGGGACTATGACAAGACTGTCTTCACCCTTTTGAGAAGTTTAAATGTGAAAAGAAGGAATGAGATGAACTTGACAAGAATATGAGGTTCTGTCTGTTTTTGAAAGGCTTCTGTGTTTTATTCAAGTGACAGGAAATCATTGTTTGCCATTTTTTGACTCACAGAGTAAACACAGCCCCCTCTACCAAACATGTTTAAAACATCCTGGTGTGGTACTGGGGGTTAATGAGTCAGATTGTAAAGCCGTTTGAACTGCAAGGTCAGCAGTGCCAGCTCACCAGCTGTTAACCTCGGAAATCCTATACAGGGTCGTTATGGATCAGAATCAACTCAACAGCACTTAGCAACAACAACAGCTGTATAAGGGGCCCTGGTGCCATAGCAAGTTGTGGAAGGTCAGCAGTTTGAATGTACCAGCCACTCTGCAGGAGAAAGAGGAGGCTTTCTACTCCCGTAAAGGTTTACAGCCTCAAAAACCCTATACATGGTCGCTATGAGTTCTCGATGGCAGTAGTCTTGCAGCACATGGGAGGGTAACAAATATACAGTTGTCATGATGTTCAAGGAGATTTCATCTACATATCTAATTGGATCCTGTTTCTTAGATGAAGGCTTCAAAGTTCAGAGGTTATAGCGTGGGTATCAGAATACCTTATCTAACCTAGAGTTAGTGAATCTGTACTCTTGGCATTAATTAACCAGAATATATTTTAACCCATAATCTGTTACAATTTGGCTATCCCAGAAGAGAAACCCAAGGAGTTTAGAATGAGAAAATTGCAGAGTAGATTAAGAAGCTTTTCAGAGACTCCCTTTACACACACCCAGTTCCACACATCCTCACACAACTCTGCTTCACATCCCTGCCATATACTTCCATACAAATCCACACATACAATCTCACCCAACCTGCATGCACACGTCTACAATAGCACAGACACATAACCCCTACTCATACACCTTCCAGTTTTCACAATTGGATACACCTCAGTCCATTGTCAGGAGACCCTGCTCCCAAAGCTGACATGCCACCTTTTCCCAATACTTTCCTCTGGGGTTCGGACTTTGTAAGGGAAAGTACATTTCAGTTAGAGAGAATTGATTTTACAAGGCCAGTTGAGAGACAATAAATAAATCCTTGGATATCAACAATAAGAGTTCAGTTGATCATTAAATTTTTCTTGAATTTGCTTTCTCTCCACACAGAAGAAGCCCTGTAGAGCTTCAGCTCAACCATTTTTGTATGAATTTGATCTAAAGCTGCAGATGTCTGCAATTTTGGTCCTTCAAGACATTTTTTTTTTGAGCTACAAGGGTTGGTTTTTCTGCATTGGATCTTATTAACATAGCACCTGTTGTTGTTTTTGTTGTTGTTGATTGCTGTCGAGTCGATTCCAACCCATAGCAACCCTGTATAGGGTTTCCAAGGAGCAGCTGGTGAACTTGAACCATCGAACTTGCAGTTCAAATGACTTTGCAGTCTGACACATTAGCCCACAGCGCCACAACATAGCACCTAGATAGTCATAATTCTCATTCTGGCCTGCTCTCAGCGCCTGGAATATAAAAGAGAAGGTTTAAAAGGTTGATATTTCAATCATTTTTGTGGAAAGACATCCATGTAGCGTATCTGTGATACTTCACTGACACTTAGCACTTACTGCTATATCATGTAAGTCCCTGTCCCTCCAACTAAATGCAAATGTCTTTTATTTTTTTCCTAAAACTTATTAAAATCTGATCAAGAGATAAGGACCACTATCTCCTTTCTGGTCTATGGAGTTTAGAATGGATCTTTGCAAATTGTTTCTGAACCCAAAAAATTATTGGACTTGTCTTTTCCCACTTGTCTTACCTTCTCATAAATAATTAGCATGAATACAATATGCTCACACATGAACTCTCTGTAGAGAATGCTCATGTTCAGATAATTCAGAACCTTAGACTGAAAAAGATGGAAGAATGAAAATATCTGGATTTTAAATATCTTTGACTGTATCACTTCCTAAGAAAATATGGGAAAGAATGAAGAGAGGGGAAAGCAACAGATTAGGATCCAGATGTCCCTATCATTTTCTCCCACCCCTGTTTCAAAGTCAGTACTAAGGAATGTTGAATGAGCAGGGAATATAACTCTAATGAAGATAGTAACAAATAGTCTAATGACGTGATGAATTGAATCACATCATTCTCATTTGACTAAGACATATTATCACTCTGGTTTTTGTTTTAAAGAGATATATATACTTAGTGCATTGGAGGACCTGAGTTAGAGTGCTGTTGGTTGGACTTTGATGGAAAGGTGTTGGTAGTATGATACCTCTGACATAGACTTATCCTGTTCAACTAACATTGCTTTCTTTGCATGTGGTACCTAGGTGGTAGTGGTGGTGGTTATATGCCTTGGAGTTGGTAGGTCCCCAGAAAGGCAAGTACTTTTCTGAAGTGCTAACATATCAGGGAGTCTCTGGGTGGTACAAACAGTTAATGCACTTGACTGCTAACCAAAAAATGACATTTCAAGTCCACCCAAATGAGCCTTGGAGGAAACACCTGATAATCTAGTTCCAAAAAATCATCCATTGAAAATCAGTGGAGCACAGGTCAATTCTGACACACTTGGGGTTGCCATGAGTCAGAATTGACTGGAAAGCAACTAGTAACATAGTAGTAATCACATCAGAGGAGTGATGAGTGATGTTTTTTGGTTTTCCTGCTTCTATCAAATTAGACTAGACTCTTCATGACCTCATTGGGTCCTCTAATACTCATCTTCACCCCTTGCAGACTAAACAGAGACATTCCAGTTATTTCAGTATGTTCTGTTTGGTAAATTTGTTTTTGCTCTAAATCACTTTTATGAAACTGTTTGCATAAGGGGAAAAATAGCCAAATTAAAAAAAAAAACACCTTACAGAATATTAATAAAAAAATATTAAATTCTTGGTGGCACATTAAACAGTGTCTAAGGAAATGCTATGTCTTTGCAACTGTGTTTTGTGGTTCGGTGCCCGAGATTGGTTAGCTCTTTTGTTTAGTCTGGTGCTTTTTAGGCTTATGTGATTAGTTTGGTAGGTCATTTGAGTCTGTCTCATAGTCACAGACTGAGATAAGTTTGGTGTCCAGTTAGGGTAGGTCATTTGGGTCTGTCATAGTCACAGACTGCAACCCTAAATGTATCTAGTTACTTCATAATATATAACATGTATCAAGATGGCACATCAGCAAGAATGGAGCAGAACACAAAAGACCAATGGCACCAGTAGCAGAGCTATTGGCGGTGTTCCTCAAAGCATACAGTACTTGGTTAATTGTGTATAAGTACAATTGTTATCTTACCTGTTACTTGGGTAGCACCTTCCACTAAATCCTTTCAGTCATAACACACCCAAGGCTTGTACCCAGAAACTTGTAATATGCCATTTACTCCTGGAAAATATATAAATACATTTTCTTGTCTTTCCTTGCTACTCCAACCCTTTTCCCTTTCCTCTCAAACCAATGAGAATAAGATCAAACCTGCCTTCCTCTAACATCCATTCTTAGTGTAAACCTGTAGCCATCACCTCCATTTCAACTCATAGTGATCCTGTAGGATAAGCACTGGATTGCTAACCACAAGGTCAGTGTTTCAAGCCTACCAGCCACTCCATGGAAGAAAGAGGAGATTTCCTGTTCCAGCAAAGATTTAAAAAAACAAAACAAAAAATGCTTCAATAACTCTATACAGAGTCACTATGAATCGGAACCCACTTTATGGCACTTAACAACAACAGCTATAGTCTTTAGGAGACCACACTGCCACATCTTTCTCCCCTAAAGTGGCTGGTTGGTTAGCAGCAGAACACTTAACCACTGTGTAGTCAAAGCCCCATATTTTTAGTGGGGTAGCACTGAGTGGAAAAAAACAACTTTGGAGCTGACCTAGTCTAGGTCTCTCATCTTGTGACAGAATCACTTAGGACCAGAGACAGTAAATTGCTTGTCCATGTCACACGGAGTCCACGTTTTTTTTTAATTTTATCTCAATAGCTGAGTTTTCAAGGAGCCTTGGTAGCATAGTGGTTATAAATCAAGCTGTGAACCTCAAAGTCAGCAGCTCAAAACTACCAGCTGTTCCATGGGAGAAAGGTGAGGCTTTCTGCTCCCATAAAGATTTACAGCCTCAGAAACCCTGTACAGGGTCGCTATGAGTTGGAACTGACTCCATGGCACATAACCAGATGAGTCTTTAGAAATACTTTTCCAACTCACAAGGTTTCCATCTACGTGTTGTTTTAAATCTTTGATAGAAACACAGCAGCACCTTACCAGCTCTAGGTAATTCAGTTTTAATAGTTTGTTGTTAGCTGCCATTGAGACAGCCTCTGACTCATGGCCACTCCATTCATAATAGAAGGAAATGCTGTCCAGTCAGTCCTGCACCATCCTAACAATCGGTTGCAGATTTAATTGTTGTGATCTATAGGTTTTCACAGAGTGATTTTTGGAAGTAGGTTTCCAGACCTTTCTTCATAATCTGTCTTAATATAAAACTCGACTGAAATGTATTCGATATCATACGTAGCAATTCATACCTCCAATGACAGGCAGGCCGTGGCTAAAGAAATCCTCGGTGAAAATCAATGTGGAACCCATTAGTAGGTAGTAATGGTTTTAAATGAAATAAAAATTTTAATATTTCTTGTAATTCTCAAACCAAGCTAGATTTAAAATATTTAGTAGGTGGTTTGTACCTAACCACTTAATAAATTGAATTTTTAGGTATTTTTGGGGGCCTGAGGCACCATGAAAAAGTTACAAGACTTCATGAGAAGAGAAAGTTACCAAGAAAGAAGGACAGAGGTATAAGGGTAAATTAAAGAGGACAAATTCATTAGTAAAGGGCAGTAGAGTGACACTCAAGGTTATCTCATCACTGCTTAGCTGGCCTAATGGCTGCTACAGCAAATAGGACTCCTGGTGTGGTATTATAGGAGTAGCACTGGACTACGAACCAAAGCTCAACAATTTAAACCCACCGTTAGCTGGTACTGCGCGTTAATGTGCTGGATTGCAAAGTTGGTTTGAACCTCAAGGTCAGCAGTTCAGGTCCTCAGAGAGACCCTATACAGGATGACT
>NW_006408817.1:2131954-2145405 GCF_000296735.1 Chrysochloris asiatica
GAGCAGGGGACTCTAGACCCAGAGAGGGAGAGGGGCTGTGTGCTGATGACCGGGGAAAGGGGGGGGCAGGCTTGCAGGGTATACCCTGTGGTTGGTTGATGATGCATGGAGGGGATTGTAACCATGGCAATGAAATGATATACGATAGGATGAATGTACAACTAATGTTCTCCATGTAAACTGTCACATAATTCACAATAAAACATTAAAAAAACAAACACCAAAAAACTTAACTGTAAAAAAAATAATAATAATAAGGAACTAAACCATCCTCCCACAACCCCTTTCTCAGCTAGGTTCGATAATTCGTGGCAATACAGAACTCAGTCACTACATTCACAGTCACGGGGCTTATTAGGAAAGTAAATGGGTTACAATACAGGATCATAAAATGAGCAGGACACAGTTGGTCAGTCAGCTGCTGATAGATGCCTACACAATCCACCATTCCTCCATAAGCCTCAGCCTGAAGGCACGTGGATCTCGGTGAGCTAACCTAGCCTACCCAGTTAAGTACCTGGAGGCAGTCCACTCTTCAAGCAGGCTTCCTGCCCAGTCACTCAGCTTTACTTGCTCCATGGGCTGGAAGTCCAATGCTCTGTCTTGTGCTCTGGTTATTGGTTCTGCTACTGCTGCTGCTCTGCCATTCCTCTGGTACCACAGCTTTCTGTTCCTGGATCACGTAGACTCAGTGTGCAGGAATCTCAGCACCCAAAGAACACACTCTCTTCCTGGCTCATCTTTGAGGGTAGTAAGTTTCCTTGTTCTGAGATGGCTCATTTTAAACCCATGTTAGAATTTCAAGTTTTTACAATTCTAGTGAACTCTGCTAACAACCACAGCTGAATTATGTCATCCTTTTGCTATCTTCTCCCACCTTCCTTAGCCAGACACAGCAGGGCAGACATGTTGGGTGGGAGTTTCATACTATGAGCAGAAGAGACATTAGATAATTTACTACACCACAAGCGTCAAATGATTTTTGACAACAGTGCAAAAGTAATGAATGGAGGAAGGATTCTCTTTTCAAAAAAAGGGTCATGGAACACTGGGATATACATGGGCAAAAAAGTGAACTGCAACCTAAATCTCACACCTTATACAAAAGTTAACTCACAGTGGATCATTCATTTAAATATAGAACTATAAAACTTCTAGAAGGAAGCAAAGTAACGAAAATCTCTGGTCTCTAGAACTTGGTGAAGAGTTCTTATCTATGATACCAAAAGCACCATCCACATCAAAAAAAAAAAAAAAATTGAACTCCATCAAAATTTAAAACGTTGTCACTGCAAAAGATGAAAGACAAGCTAGACTGAGAAAACATATCTGGAAGCCATATATTTAACAAAGAATTCTCTGGACTATATAAAGAACACTTGAAACACAACAATAGATCTAATTAGAAAATGCAAGGCAAAAATGACAGGTTTTATCAAAGAGCGTAAACAGATGGTAAATGAAAAGTACTTGTGGAAATTTATCATATTACCTAGTGATTATACTTCTGGGCAGTTATCCAGAGAAATGAAAACTTAGGTCCGTACAACATGTACATGTTTGTTCATAACAGTTTCATTTTTAATAACCCAAACCATGAAACAACTAAAGTATTCTTTACTACTCAACCTGCGGTAATTCCATACTATGGATTTACTCGGCAATGAACAGGAACAAGGTAGTGATACATGCAAAATCTGGACCAAGCACTGTACTGAGGGGCAGGGAGTGGGAAAGTAGTCTCGAAAGGTTACATACTGTATGATTTAACTTATACAATATCCAGTAAATGATAAAATTAGAGGGTTGGAGAACATATTCATGGTTTCCAGGGGTTAGAACTGGTAGGGAGAAGTATGCCTATAAAGGGATAGCGTAAGGGAACTCATTGTGGTAGTGATACATCATTCTGTACCTTGAGTGTTGTAATGATTTTACAAATATATGCAGGGGAAAAAATGACATAGAACTCTATACATACATTTTACCAATGTCAACATCCAAGTTTTGATATTATGATCAGTTGCCATCAAGTCAGTTCTATTTATGGTGATCCCGTGCTTGTCATTTGTATCTCTTGTAGACTTTTCAGTGGCTGAGTTTCCAAATTAGACCTTTATTTTGAAGCACATCTGGTTGGACTCGAATAGCCAGCCTCTCAGTTAGGAACCAGTTGTATTAGCCATTTGCACCGCCCAGGTAGTCTTTGAAATTATGTGATAGTGTCCTATCAAATGTAATTGTTGGGGAAACTGGAGGAAGGGCACACTGGAACTCTTGGTACTCATTTTGTAATTTCCTGTGCATTTATAATTATGTCAAAATAAGTTAAAAGAAAAGATATATCCAAAAATTAGACCTATGATGCCCACTAGGAGCATGTGATTTCTATAATTAAAATTGAGTTCTGTCCTTTGGTCACAACAGCCATGTTTTAAGTGCTCATGTGGTTTCTGTCTCATACAGTGAAGATAAATATGTTTACATGACCACAGAAAGTTAATTGGGCAGCACTTCTTTAGTTGAACCCCTCTACCATGGCAATTGTCACGTGTCCATAGGTACATATTTCTTAGTGAACAGCCTTATATTTTTAAATTGTCTATAGCAGTTAAATAGAAGCAATGGATTTAGCATGCATTTTAAAAAATATTAAGAGACTTTTGAGGCTGTATTTCATATTGTAATAAGCAAAGGAAATGAAATATTTGCTTCATGTTTGAATAATAAGATTACTTTCCTTCTATGTTAAGACAATTTTAGTTCTTCCATAATCTAATACAGAATATACAGAAGATGAACAGGTAGAGGAAAGAGAAATCAGTGTGAAAGGTATTTTTAAATATCCCATACCTTTTGTTCTGTTGTGTTTCTTAGTGGCTTAGCATTTTACAGAGGAAGCGTGGTTTAGTAACCAGAATTTAGACTAGTCGGACTAGAGGTCTATTTCTGGCTCACAATGACCTTAAGGAAGTGACAAATTTACTCTTCTCTTTGTGTTTCACAGCCAATAAGCAAACTAAGATAAAAAAGACTGTTGCTGGGGTAGGCTATAGAACTCCATTATCCTGGAGTACAAATGGTGTCTGGGTTAGATTGTTGACAAGTAGGAATTCACTTCTGAAAGGAATGACATGAGTAAAAAGAGGAAGTTTACTAAGTACAAAGGGTTTAGATTTTTGACTTTGGGGAACAACAAAAAAAAAAACCACAAACACACACACAAAAACTCAGACATAAGGTAAAACTTTCATTATTGCATCCTAGGTTAGTAATCTTGGCAAGACTTTGAGAGAATAAGCAGATGGTTTCATTTGAGAGATGGGATTTTTAAATTAATAGTCCAGGATTTGAATTTCAGGTTGGCACTTTACTATGTGGGAAAATTTCTTAACAACTCCATGTCTCAGTTTCACCATATATAAAAGTGAGGCTAATAACACCATCTTATTAGGGTGGTTATGAGGAGAGTACATAATAAGTTTATAATTGTTGTTACTGATAATAATATTATTAATTTTATTAAGACAAAGCATAGAATGATAACCCACTAAAATCCTCTGCTGTTGAGTCATTTACAACACACCCCAACCTTGTAGGACTGAGTAGAACTGCCTCATAGGGTTTCCAAGCACCTTTGTGGACAAAGACTGCCTTACTGTTCTCCTACAGGACGACTGATTGGTAGGTTAGAATTGCTGACCTGGTTAGCAGCCAAATACTTAACCACTGTTCCACTCGGGCTCTTTAGAATGGCATGATGATGGTATTATAAGCAGACAACTTTTTAACTTTTTATGATGATTTACTTTTAATCTCATAGCTATCTTTCAACAATCTAACCTTTATGAGAAACTGGTTGAAATTGTAGTTCCCAAAGGCATCCTGAATTTAACCAAAGGCAGGTGTGTGCATACATGCATGCATATTGTTGTTGTTGTTAGGTGCCATGGAGTTGACGCCAACTCATAGCGATCCTATGCACGACAGAACAAAACTGTCTAGTCCTGTGCCAACTTCGCAATCCATGCTACACTTGAGCCCATTGCTCTTGCCACTGTGCCAATCCATTTTTTGGAGGTCTTCCTCTTTTTTCAGTGACCCTTCACTTTACATAGCATGATGTCCTTCTCCAGAGGCTGGCCCCTCCTGTGTGCATATGTGTGTGACTGAATTGATCAAAATTACTTGACATAAAGCCAAAAGGGCTAAGTCTGTTTTTATAAAATCTAGCACAACAGAATATAAGCTGTGAACTCAAAAGATAGTACAAATTTAGAAGAGAAATTTTATTTTAGTGTACATAATTCCTGCAACTTGTCTTTACAGTTATGTGTTGTTGTATATGCTCAAGAATAAAACACTTGTTTATTTCTGAATGAACAGTTAAATGGTTTAGTTAGTTATAAAGATAATGAAAATCTTCTAATGCACAATGTCGAATCATAAGAAGAGTTCTCCATGTGCATTTTCTTCTTACTTTGCTTTCCAAGCTATGAAAATATTGAAAAAAATATCAAGAACCACTGGAGCAAAATGGGACAGTTCCAGTTTTAACCAGTAGTTCTGACATGTGGTCAGCTTGACGTTTCCTGCTATACTCCTCTGAGCTAGAGAGAGGGAACCAAAATTGCTGATATCCTGACCTGACTTCGTCACCCATTCTTGAGCCATACACACCAACACATCCTGTGCACAACCTACTCTGCCTCTGTGGAGAATACTCCCAGTTGTCAGCTGACCTGCATGGGAGGGTAGCTTCAATTGTTAAATGTTAAGACACCACCACACTGTATTAAACTGTTAATTTTACTGTTAATTTTACTTCATAGAGTAATTTTACATCATTGTTAATTTCACTTCATAGAGATTGGCTTTTAAAGTTCTAGTAATGACGTTCATTGACAGCAAGTGATTGTTGCGGGCTGGTTAGTAACTAACAAAATTACCACCTCATGGAAGTATCATACAGGATGATAACACATCTAAAAAATAAAGGATTGTTTAGTACTATGATGCTTTGGATATTGTACTAGAAAATCTATCAGAAGTTCTGAAGTGTATATGGCTTGTCTCCTAATATCCATCCTGATAGATTTTTAGAACTTCTGAGACTGTGGTGCTTTCAAGTAAGCACTGGACTGCTAACCACACTCTAAGCAGCCACTCCTTGAAACCGCTATACAGAGTCACCATGAGTTGGGCATCCTAACTTAATACTCTTGGCCTCAGTTTTCTAAATCCATACAATTGGAACATTTCTTAATTTTTTAGATGCCATCATTTTAATATGTAGACTTCTCTAAGTAGACTTCTCCACATGTCCACCTGTTGGTTCATGAGTTATAGTAAATGTTTAACGCGCATCAAAATTTCCACAAGTATTTAAAGCAATAGTTTAAGGTAATTGAACATTTTCAGTTGGTTAGTCTTTCAGAAACACAGTGATGTAAAGAAGTGATAATGTAAAATTGAAATGAGTGTACATATTATAGCGGGTTGTATGTTGGGCTGTTAACCGCTGGGTCAGCAGTTTGAATCTCCAGCTGCTCCTTGGGACAAAGATGAGGCTTTCTGCTCTTGTAGAGGATAACAGTCTCAGAAACCTTATTTAGGGTTTCTATGCGTCAGAACGGGCTCATTGGTACACAACAACAATATCAACAAACATCATCTAAACATCAGATGAGAAGATCAATGAAAATTTTGATTATTATAGAAACACTGTGAATGTACACCATAATAGCCTTTAGGTGTTTCCAGAAGTCTGTTACGTGATATATCAGCTAAATCATTCCTTTAACCAGCACTTTCCTTTTATAAAACAAACATAGCAAGAGTTTAAAATGTCCTTATTGTTGCCCTTCTTCTTTTAAGATCCTGATATGTTTTTATAAATAAGTTCTTCGAGATTGCTAGGAAGGAACTGGAAAGCTCCATTGCATCTGGAGATGCAATAAGAAAGCTTCCATGTGCTTTAACAATTAAACATTTCTTATATCATTTCTTATAACTTCATAATGGACACGAAAACAATTCTAAGATTCTATAGCACCTGGTTTTAAGAGAGAGTTTATTACAAATCTAAAGTTTAACTACAATGAAAGCACACTTCATTGGCAGTGTCCTTGCCACTCTGCCCACACTTTTCTTGCGCTCTCTCACTCCGTTTTGAAATACCTTTATGGAATTTTGAAATGCATTACTTGCGTAGTTCTTTGAAGCTGCATCACAACTACCAGAAGAGTTATGAAACATAGCTCTGCACTTCCCATTAGTTAGTGCTTGAACATGTTGGCCCCAAGATGCGTGTATATCTGTTGCCTAGGTACAGTATGGTATAGATTTTCACTGTAAATCATAGATACAAATAATTTCACAAGCAGGAAATAATTATGACTATTAGAAGAATACAAAGAATCACTCACTGGATCTTGTTTGGAAGGAATCCCTTATGGGGGGCTGTGAGTATTAACTGTGTTTTTATCATTTCCATTTCTGAAATGTTTCAGCTTAAAATTTTTAAATGCTGATTCAACAAAGTGTAAGCACAGCTAACCTATCTGCTTTGCTGTTGACTAAGGAATAGTAAGAAATAATTTATATCATTATTGAAAAATTATTCTGTATCTTGGCTATGGCTTTTGAATAAAGGTGTGGTTTTTCAGGCAATTAATTGAAGCTTGTGTCTTTTTGTGGAGTTCAAAGTACATCAGTGTTCTTTGAGAGCAGTGACAGTGACCTGTGCTTCAAGTGCCATCAATGTTGACCTTTCTCACCTGAGTCTTTTTAGTATAACCTCTGTCTTCCTATCTCTAAATTTCATTTTGCTGCCTTTCTTTTGTTTCTAATAAAAAATGTAGGCCTTTCTCAATTCATTAAAACTTAATTTGTGTCCATTATATTCTCCAAGTTGTCAGGATAAAATCCTTTGTACTTGTAAAGCATTTACAACATATATTGGGAATACATACATTTAGCAATTTCTTGAAATAATGTTATTATAACCTGAAGTTTAATTGGCTTGATAATATAGCTACAGTAATCCTTCCTTCATTGTAACTTTAATATTTCATATTCTTTTTTATTCAATTTTAAAGTCAATTTTAGATGAATGTTCAAAAAAACCTGTTTAAATCACCAGGTATTTTAATTGTATTTTTGTTGTAAGGGAGAAAGAAAATAACTATTAACCATAATCATACCATCTAAATGTACATACTGTTGACATTTTGGTGGATTCCACTTGATGGAATTTAACAACAACAATCCTCTTTGTATTCTTTTGTTTGGTTAAGCCTTCATGGGTTATTGTGTTTTGCTCCTTTTTTTTTTTTTTCTTTGACTTCAAGATGTCAGGGAATTTTATCTTTTCTTTGCCCTCACACAGTCTTCCCTTTGCTAGTTTAGCTGGTAATCTAACTTTTAATGAACTGACTTTTCTATACATATGAGTATAAATTTTATTGAAAATATACTTTATGCAGAAATAATTATTTCTGTTAGATTTGGGGGAATTTTTAAATTAAGGAATTGGTTGCTATTCATTTTCAGATTATTTAAATTTTTATTTTGAAAAGAAGTCAAAGTGATGTTTATTGCAGGACATGTTTTATTCTCTAGTAACAAATGTTGAGTATATTCATTTTAAGACAAGTAGAAAACTAAGAATTAGGCTAAAAACCATACTAGTACTAGCCTCTTTTATGTATCTGCCCCCATTTTTTCTTTTTGTATTTCATGCATCTCAACCTGCCATATGCTCCTCTTCAGAGTGGGTATACAGTGTACACAGTGTTCTAAGGATCCACTTTGAAGTGGAACCAATTGGACAACTGCCCTGCCGTTTATACCCATCTTGTCATTTCTCTGGCCATTTGCTTAATCTTTCGGACTCATTTGGTCTTCTGGCATTGGAGCTGACAGCTGCAATTAATTGCATATAGGATTCACCAAGTAGCTTACTAGTAAAATGCCATGACCAAGGTGTGGGTGGTTTCCCTGGTGACTGACTTGACAGTTTTGTTTATAGTATCACAGTGGGAATGAGTAAGTGTATGAAGTCTACATTGTAGAATTTGTATAAAATCCACATTGTAGAATTGGCATAGTGTTTTAAATTCCCATACAGAAAAGATGCAGATTTATTTAACAGGTTAGGCAAATATATTTATTTTATTAGAGTGGAGTTTATGTATAAAAGGGTGATAGAAATGACATTACCTAAATTCCACTGAGCACCTATCAGAGACAGTGTTTTTTTCTATAGACATTATTTCTAATCCTCAAAATATCATTGTAAGGTAAGTGATATAACTCTGTTTTTCAGAAGGAGAAAGCAGGCTTAACGAGGTAATTTACCCACATCCATATATATTATTGGAGTCCTGGTATGGTGCTGTAGGTTAACGTGCTGGACTGCAGAGTCATTTGAACTGCAAAGTCAGTGGTTCAAGCTCACCAGCCACTCTTCGGAAACCCTGTACAGGGTCACTATGGGTCAGAACCGACTCGACAGTTCCAGTTTGTTTTGGCTCACAGTGACTCTGTATAGAGTTTCCAAGGAATAGCTAGTGCATTTGAACCACCAACCTTGCAGTTAGTAGTTCAGTGCTTTTGTACAACACACCAGGACTCCTTCTACATACATAGCTGATACTGTAGGATAAGTGGAGTCCTGCTGTGGTGCTGTAGAATAAAGTACTGGACTGCAAGGTCAGTTTGAACCACAAGGTCAGTGGTTCAAACCCACCAGCTACTCCTTGGAAATTCTATAAAGGGTCTCTGTTTGTTGGAACTGACTCAGGACACTTAATAACAACAACATATAAGTATTAATACTACAATTCAAGCTCAGGATTATCTAATTTAAAAACTTGTGGTCTATCTACTGCGCACTGTATTTTATTTTTTTTTAATAATAAATAGTATTTCATTTCCATTTTTCTATTAATGAACATCGGCTATTTGACTGAAGATGGTGGTGGTTAGTTAAGTGCCGTCGAGTTGGTTCTGACTCACAGTGAATAGGGTTCACGAGGAGCAGCTGGTGGGTTTGAACTGCCAACCATACCAGGACTTCAGGTACTGTCGTGTTATTGTACATGTTTTTTGCTGTAATATTGGGACATAGGGTAGCATATGTTTAGCTTTAGAAGATGTCACCTAAAAGTTTCCATGTTGATTCTAATTTATGAACATTCCAGTTGTCCCATGTCCTTGCCAGTATTTTAAAAAATTTTTAGCCATTTGGTAATTGTTTAGTAGTATGATTTTTTTTTTTAAAGTTTTTAATATACTTGTCCCTGGTAATTGTTTTTATATTCTTATTAAATAGGTTGTAATGAAGTAAGTACTTAATCATATCTTTTGAACATTAAAAAATTTAGCTGCCTTGCTTATTTGGCAGAGCTTTTTATCTTGACATTAAAAGAATAATGAAGGATTAATCTGAACAAACTTATGCCAATAAATTCTACAACTTCATAAAATAAATCAATTCCTTGTAAGACAAATTTAACAAAATAATACGGAAGAATAAATAAAAAATTCAAGTAGCCCTATATCTACTAAATAAATTAAATTTGCAATTACAAGTCTTCCAACAAAGAATGCCATGCTGCTGCTGACCTGGGCCCATCTTTCCAGAACTACTATTTCAGGCCATAATATTCATGAGGGCTCACAATGACTTCGAAGCCCCATTTGATCATCTACACAAGACATAACATTTTTGGTAAATATTTGTTGAATGGAATTAATTGAGTGATACAATATCTAATGTGGAAAGGTCCCTTACCTTAACAAATGTAGTTGTTTTGTTTTTTTTACATTCATTCTTTGATAAGAAACTTTTGATCTGCCTAATTAATTTCAGACAATGTATAGAGCCACTCATTTAAGAATGTTGTTGTTGTTGTTTAGTGCTGTTGAGTTGGTTCCAATGTATTGAGACCCTGTATAGGGTTTACCAGGAGCAGCTGGTGAGCTTGAACCACCGACCTTGCCATTCAAATGACTTTGCAATCTGACGCATTAGCCCACAGTGCCACACCAGGATAGAAAGCTGTAATTTCTTCCATTTCTCATAGTCTGTAACTATATAGAAATGGCTCAGGGTTTTGCTTTTTTTCTGGGGTGGGGTGGGGGTAATAAAAATTTATTACACAAACAGAGTTTTACTACTAATGAATACAGACAGGCTAGGACACAATGGTACTGGATAGAGGACAGCTAGCTCTTTGGAGAGTGAAAAGGTTTGGGTAGCTCTGAGCCTCGTACCACACTGATTCATCATTCAGATTAGGAGTGGCAGCAGGGCATTGAGCGACTGCCTTCCCTGTCTGATTTGAGGCGTCAAAAGATGCCATGCCCAGAAGCAAGCAGCTGAAGACAAAGGGCTTCCTAAGATGGTCCAGGCCTGTCTCACCATTTTAAGCAACATGTTTAATTGGCTGATTTCCATAAACCATACACAAAGTTTCTAACCATCACAATTCAGTGAAGTATAAAACATGAAGTTACAGGCTGTGGGAACAGAAGGAGCACCGGGGGTCGCACCTTCCTTTCCTGGCGGCTCTGGGGGTAGGGAGTGGGGAAGACCTTTTTGTTTTTAAACCAAGCCCCTCATTTCAAGGTACAAAAGAATTATTCTGATTGATATTAAATTGTATTAAAACAAAATGGGCTAAAAAGCAAGTGCTGCTCTATGTTAGGGTATGGGTAGGAAGAAAGAATGAGTCCTTCAAAGCAAGGGTGGGGGCCAGTTGGAGAAAGGTTCTGTGGCTGTGACCTCAGGTGGTCACTCACATTGCTCCATTTTTATTTTTGGTGATCTCAGGAAGATCCAATTTTTCTTTCTTCCCCTTTGTGTTTGCTTGGAAATTTTGCCAACTATCCACACGACCATCTCGACTTTCTTCAAAGTTTTTCTGCCGTTCCCTTTCCCGTTTGGCTTTTTCTTGAACTTCAATCTCTTCTGCCCTTTGTCGCTTCCTTTCATGCATCTCTTTGGCCTCTCTTTCTTTCCTTTTTAATTTCCAGTTCAGCAAAGAGCTTCATGATCTGTTGTTTATACACAGCTGTTTGAACAGCTCAGGATCATCTTCCTTTACATTTGTAGGTTTCCCTTCCTTCTTTACTTTTTTCTCTCTTTCACAGTGTGTTCCACATATTTTTTTTCCTTCCTGAATTACATCCAGGGCCCTCTTCTTTTGATGACCAGTAGCAACTTGTAAGCTTTGTCCACAGCTTCAAAAGGTTTTTGTGCTATATCAGCATCATCTTGATTTTTGTCAAGATTCACCAAGATAGATACCTGCCATAATCTCTTTTTTATTTCCTCATTTGTCACTTCAGGATTTATCTGAAGAACCTCAAATGGGTTCAAATTGAAGTAAGAGGAAACAGGATGGGTCAATCTTTCGATCTGATTTTTGGAGGTTAGGACCGAATCTCTCTTCTCTATTTGTTTTGCCTCACTATAGAAGGTCATAAACGTATCCTCTGTGCCGCCTCCGCTGCCCAAAGCCCCGCTCTCCCCAGAAGCCTCCATTTCCCTAGCCCAGCTGCTGCGTCTCAGTGTTTTTGTTTTTTTGGATGGACATATAAATTATGTTGGGTATGCGTGTGGGTTATATTCCCAGGTATTTTTCTACTTTAACTTAACTCATTAAAGACTATAGGATTTATGATTTTAAGAAAAAAAGTAGAATTGATCTTTAGCGCTGTAGGATAAGCAACCTACATGGTTGGCAATTAAACCCACCAGCTATTCCTCAAAAACCCTATACAGGGACACTATGAGTTGGAACCTACTAGAGGGCACTTAACAACAACATATATATGTGTATATATATATACATACACATAAGTAATGTGTGTGCTTATGTATGTGAGGAACCCTGATAGCGCAATGACTAAAGCACTTGGCTATTGACCAAAAGGTCGGTGATTTGAACCTACCAATGACCCCACAGGAGAAAGAGCTGGTGATCTTCTCATGTAACAGCCTAGGAAACTCTATGAGGTGATTCTACTGTGTCATACAGAGTTACTATGAGTTGAAAATGGATTCAGTGGCACTTAACAACGACAGCATGTATAGATGTAAGAATGTATATATCAAACCCAACCAGCTGCTATCTAATCACTTATGAACTGACAAACTATTATGAACACTTGGGTCTGCTATCGCTGTTTCAGTTTTCAAGATTAAAACTCCGTAATGTGAGCTCATCACAATGAGGTTGGAATTTGGACGACTGCTAGGCTTAGGTCCTGAGGTGAAGTCTCCATCAAAACCAAGGAAAGTGGAGATCTGGCTTCAAAATCAGTAGGCAGTCACTGTCCAGCAACTCTGCAGGACAAAAAAGTAATAGTAAGATGTGGGACTGGGGGACTAGGAAAGGAAAACCTCACAAAGTATTTCATCTGATTTACAGTTTTACTAAGGCTAGAGGGTGTTATTGTTTGCCTTGGAGGCAATACTGACTCACAGCCAGCCTGTGTGTGTCAGAGTAAAACTGTGCTCTGTTGGGCTTTTAATTGATGATTTTTCAGCAGCGCACTCCCTGGCCTGCCTGTCTTCTGAGGTGTCTCAGTGTGGGTTTCAGCTGCCAACTTTACAACTAGCAGTCAAGCATTTAACTATTTGCATCACCCAACTGTCGGCCTCCCCTTTTCACGTATAAAGCCAGTGACCTATTAGATCCTAGGCTTCAAGATCTTCCCTTTGCTCCTCTCTTGTGGTGGAAAAGTGTAGTATTCTGATAAACCAGGTTCATCAGTCCTGGGTCATCGGTGTACTGCAGGCCAGTTCTTGGAAATTGGAAGCACACCTGCCTTTACTTTTCTCAGAGACATGTTGCTTCAGTTCCTCAGGAACTTCTTACCCACCGTCTATCCCAACAGCTGAGATGGGTTAGTAACATGGCTCTATGGTCATTTCATTGCCTTCATTCATTCCCCATCATTTTTGCTTTTGTTGTTCTTTTCATTTGTTCTTCCAGTAATGATTTACTGGGCACCTACTATGTGCCAAGGAGTTCTGGTATGGCACTGTAGGAAAAGCACTGGACTGTGGACTGTATGGTAGGAAGCTCAAACCCACCAGCTACTCCTCAGAAACCCTGTACAGGATTGCTGTGAGTTGGAACTGACTTGATAACACTTAACAGCAACTATGTGCTGAATGGTTTAAAATTAGGAAAGATGTGTCCAGGGTTGTATGCTTTCACCATACTTACTCAATTTGGATGCTAAGCAAATAATCTGAGAAGATGGATTATATAATGATATCAGGAGTGGAAAAAGACTAACAACATGTGATAGGCGGATGATACAACCTTGCTTTCTGAAAGTGAAGAGGACTTAAAATACTTACTGATGAGGACCCTTTGGTCTTCATCAGTAAGTATTTAACTACAGCCTTTAGTATGGGTTGCACCTCA
>NW_006408817.1:2152180-2153966 GCF_000296735.1 Chrysochloris asiatica
GGCAGGCTTGTGGGGTATAACATTTGGTTGTTTGATGATGCATGGAGGGGATTGTAATCATGGCAATGGAATGATATAGGATAGAATGAATGTAAAGCTAATGTACTCCCATGTAAACTATCACATAATTCACAATAAAAACTTTTAAAAAAAAATAAAATGCATAGTGGAATGTTTCCATGAATTTATTGGAGCCCCCTCATGTTAAAACAATTACAACATAACTTATAATCATTTTAATTGAAATTATTATCACATATAAAATATATTTCTATATGAGGCTGTTAAGACTCTTGTCAATTTAATATCCAGAAAATGTATCTTATGTGTATTAATTTGTTTGGTTACCAGTATAGGCAGTCCCTAGGTTAAACACATTCAATTTATTAGCAACTCTACTTGTCTTTATGGTCTGCAAATTTGTCCACTTTGAAATGGGGCTTCAATCAAAACAGGAACCAACCCAAATATTTACAATTTGGGCGATGTGTCACAATAACTGGAATGGGAAAAATTATGGGTCAAAATCCTGCAAGGGAAGTTTCAGAAGAGGTGTACGACTCTCTATATGTAAGATTGGATTATTGGCAACACTGTGGACAGCCACACACAGTGTGATTGGTTGCCATCTTGGAGTAGGGTGCCACCATCTTTTAATGCCCTGACAAACTTAAAGATGCAGTTGGATATGGATCAAGTTTTCCCCATATATTACGTTACTGGTCATTTGTTCCTTTTGTTATTTTTGATGTTAAGTGCTGTCAAGTTGGTTCTGACTATTACTGTATAAGGTTTTCTATGAATGACTGATGGCGTTGAACTGTCAACTTTTCAGTTAGTAGCCCAGTGTTTATTTTATAGCACCATACCAGGACTCTTGTATCCCTTTGTTGTCATTAAGCGCTGTCAGTTGGTTTCAACTCATAGTAACTCTGTATGAGGGTTTTCAAGGAGTGGCTGGTGGGTTTGAACTGCTGGCCCTTTGGTTAGCAGTCCAGTGCTTATCCCACAGCACCACACATGGACTCCTTATGCCCCCTTAATAGCCAATACATTTTTTTTTTCAAGAAGACACAAAATTCAATATTTATTTGTCCTGTAAAATATGTTTCTGTTTTGCAACAATGAGTGTGTTTCTTAATTCATTTTCCAAGAAAGCAACAAAGGGCATTTATCAAAATATTACATTTATATCAGAAAATTTACATATCACCATGTAAGGAAATTGAACAATTCCTCAAGGAAAATTTAATGAATAATAAGATAATAAAAATCATATCAATATTTTATATATCTGTTTTATTTTCCATTTCCCTTTAGACTGAGTTTCTTTTAAGATCTTGATTGATATTGTTTAACAAGAAATTGTATCATGGCTAACTAACGCATGCACATACACATAAACATATGTATATATAACTCATATATTCCAGTAGAATGTGAGTGAATAGAGGAACAGATTTCAGTGCTTAGGGCACTCACATGCCTTAATTCAACCCTGAATAATACCTATTTGCCATTATGAGGTTCTGTATTAGGCAAATCTGCTGCACAAGATCTTTTTAAAGTGTTGAAGAGCTAAGATGTCAGCTTGAGGACTAAGGTTGCGCCTGACCCAAACCATGGTATTTTCAATAACCTCATATGTGTGCAGAAGCTGGACAGTGAATAAGGAAGACCGTAGAAGAACTGATGCTTTTGAGTTATGGTGTTGAAGGAGAATATTGAAAGTGCCATGGGCTGCCAAAAGAACCAATAGATCAATTTTAGAAGAAGTGCAGCCAGA
>NW_006408817.1:2158024-2162354 GCF_000296735.1 Chrysochloris asiatica
ATATCCAGATCAGTCATGAGGTACAACGCTGTCTGTGATAGGATAATATCCATGTGCCTACAGGGAAGCCCAGTTAATACCACTATTATTCAAATACGTACAAAGGTAGTAAGTAATATATAGTATATCGAAGTTAGGTGTCCAGGTTTGGTGCTGTAGGATAAAGTGCAGGACCTCAAGGTTGATTTCTATCATGGTGGTTCAAACTCACCAGCTGCTCCTTGGAAACCCTACACAGGGGTCGCCGTGTAGTGGAACAGACTTGATGGCACTTAACAACAAGAATATCAAATATATCAAATATATCAGGTATGTTGTTGCTAAGTGCTATCAAGTTAATTCCAGCTCGTAGCGACCCTGTAAGAGTTCCTGAGGAGAGACTGGTAGGTCTGAACCACTGACTTTGTGGTTAGCAGTCCAGTGCTTATCCTACAGTGCCACACTAAGTCTCCACATAGTGCTGGTGGTGGTGGTGGTTGTATGCCTTTGAGTCAGTTGCCATTCATAGCAACCTTGTATAGGATTTCCTAGGAGCATGTGGCGAGTTTGAACCACCAACCTTGAGGTTGAAACTGGCCTTGCAGTCCTGTGCTTATGCTGTAGCACCACATCCAATGGACAAAAAGTAAAGTTGGAAAGAGGATGTCAGATGTGTGGGAACCTGTGAAACCATTTTAAATAGCATGGAGAGACAGAAGTCTCTTGGAACTGAGGGGTGCTAGCCATGAAGGTATTTGGGTGAATGGTGTTGTAGTCTGGATTGACATGCTCAGCTGCCAATGATTGACATGCTCAGCTGTTAAGAGAAAGTTCACCTACTGCACTTAGGAAGACAGGCCTGGTGATCTACTTCCCAAAAGTCAGCCATTGAAAGCCTGTGGAGCACACGTAGGGTTTCCATGAGTCAGAACCAACTCAGCAACAACTGATAGTGTAGGCAGAGGGAAAACCAAAAGTGCAAAGGCAGAAAAATGCTTGGCAAATTCAAAGAATTGCAAGGTGAAAGGAAGGTAGAAGAGGGTTACAGAAGATAAGTGAGTGACTTGGGGACTGTGAGGAGCAGGTTATTAAGGGCTTTTTAAGCCATCATACTGATTGGGGCTTTATTTTCAGTGCATTAGTGAAGCTGGTTTTTAGAAGAAAAGTGACATAGATGCTCAGGTTTTGTAGACTGTACAGGGCAAGAGTTTAGGCTGTTGTGTTGTTAAGTGCAATCAAGTCAGTTCCAACTCACAGCGACCCTGTATAGGGGTTCCCAAGGAGCAGCTGGTAGGTTTGAACTTTTGACCTTGTGATTTCACAGTCCCAGTGCTGCACCAGGAGTCCAAGAGTCTTGGTAGGATGGTATTAAAGAATTCAGGAGAGTGATTGTATGGGCTAGGCCAGGCTAGGAATGATGGCTATGGTAAGAAGAAGCTAGATTTGAAGACGTAACCCACAGTGTTTGCTGACAGATTGAATATGAGGTGTTTGAGAGAAGAGTTAAAGATGGGTTCCCACTATCAGGCCTGAATGACTGGAAGGATAAAGTTGCCATTTTCAAAAACTCATTAATAAAGGATGCAGGACAAACAGGTGGGAAGATAATTAGGAGTTGAATTTTAAGTGTTATGGTTGAGATACTTATAAAACATCCAGTCAGTGGTGTTTAAAAGGCAATCTGGCATTCAGAAGAAGTTTGTCCTAAGTATAAATTTGGAAAGTACTAGTTTGTGGTAATTACAATAAGCTTTAAAAACTTGGTACAGGTAGCTAGCTTACCAATTTATTGTTGTTGTTGTTACGTGCCATCAAATCACTTCAGACTTGCATCGACCCTATCTATGTACAATAGAATGAAACACTGCCCAGTCCTTTGCCATCCTCACAATTGTTATGTTTGAGCCCAATGTTGCAGCCATATGTCAGTCATCTCACTGGATCTTTCCCTTTCTCATTGACTCTCCACTTTTCCAAGCATGGTGTCCTCCCAGAACTGATCCCCTTGATAACATGCCCAAAGTATGTGAGCCAAAGTCTCACTATCCTTTTTTCCAAATAGTATTCTGGCTATACTTCTTCCACGACATATTTATGGGTTTTGGGGGTGCTTCACAGTATATTCAATATTCTTCACTAAACCATAATTCATATGCACTGATTCTTCTCTGGTCATCTTTACTTGTTGCCCAGCATTCATATGCATATGAGGACATTGAAAATACCATGTGTAGTCCAGTTTCATATTATTTGTTCAGCATACAGATTGAATAAGTATGATGAAAGGATACAATTCTGACACACACCAGGCAAATAGCCCTTTGCTCTGTTTGAACAGCGGCCTCTTGGTCTATGTACAGGTTTCACATGAGCACAATTAAGTGTTCTAGAATTCCCATTTTTGCAATGTAATCCATACTTTGTGATGATCCACACAGTTAAATGTCTTTACATAGTCAATAAAGCACAAGTAAGCATCTTTCTGGTATCCTCTGTTTTCAACCAAGATCCATCTGACGTCCATAATGATATATGTAGTTCCACATCCTCTTCTGAATTCAGAAAGATGTTTGATTTTGCTTTATAGACTATGCAAAGGTGTTTGACTGTATGGATCATAACGAACTATGGATAACATTTGCAAAGAATGGGAATTCCAGAACATTTTAATTGTGGTAAAGAGAAACTTGTATATAGACCAAGAGGCAGTCTTTAGAACAAAGGGATACTTACTGAATGATTTAAACAAGGAAAGGTGTGAGGCAGGGTTGCAGCCTTTCACTATACTTAATCTATATGCTGAGCAAATAATATGGAAAGCTGAATTATACAAAGAAGAGCATGGCATCAGGGTTGGATTAACAAACTGAGATATGCAGATGACACAGGCTTGCTTACTGGAACCTAAGAGGACTTGAAATACCTACTGATGAAGATCAAGGCATACAGCCTTCAGTATAGATTGCACAGCAATGTAAAGAAAACAAAAATCCTCACAACTAGATTAACAAATGAAGTCCTGGTGTGGTGCTGTGAGTTAATGTGCTGGATTGCAAAGTTGGTTTGAACCACAAGGTCGGCAGTTCAAGCTCACCAGCCGCTCATCAGAAGCCCTGTACAGGGCCACTATGGGTGGGAACTGACTCAATGGCACTTAACAACAATAACAGACTAATAAATGACGTCATGATAAATGGAGAAAAGATTGAAGTTGTCAGAATTCATTTTGCATGGATCCATAATCAATGCTCATGGAAGTTGCAATCAAGAAATCAAACAATATATTGCATTAAGCAAATCTGCTGCACACATGCACACATGCTTTTTAAAGTGGTAAACAGCAAAATTGTCACTTAGATGACTAAAGTGCACCAAACCCAAGCCATGGTATTTTCAGTCACCTTACATGCATGTGAAATTTGGACAATGAACATGGTATGCTGTATAAGAATCAATGCATTTGAATTACAGTGTTGACAAAGAATACTGAAAATATGATGGAGTAACAGAAGAACAAACAAATCTGTCTTGGAGGAAGTGCAGCCAGAATGTTCCTTACAAGAAAGGAGGGCGAGACTTTGTCTCCTGTGGAGAAGAACATCATGGTTTGTAAAATAGAGGGTCAGGGAAAAAGAGGAGCCCTCGGCCAAAGAGATGGATTGATAAACGGGCTCAAACCTAACAGTTGTGAGGATGGCACGAGACCAGGCCGTGTATGGTTCAGTAGTGCCTATGGTCACTGTGAGTCAGACCAACTGGGTAGCACCCAACCACCACAACAAATATTTAACCAGTTCACTAAACTGCCTTTGAGTTTGCCAGGATTAGAATTATATCATTTGCAAGTAGTAATTTTGACTATTTCCTTTCAGTATTTGTGTTTCATGTTTTACTGCCAAGGTATCTCCCAAATATAAAATACAGTAAGGAGACAATACCCAAAAGTCAACTTGCAGTTTATAATTTTTGTTGTGTTATGAGATTATCCTCATTGTTCTCCCTTGCCCTTTAAACATTTTCATCTGATAGATATTTTGAGTGGCCATAATTTGTATGTTTTAGAATTATGTGTTAGCTATAATAGTTGGTTTTCAGTCATATTGCTTTTTCAAGGATTTATTCTCTGGTTCCTAAGTCAGTGAGCAACACGGGTTGCGGACAGCTGTTTTCCTGCTGAATCAGCATTGAACCTTCCTGGATGCAGAAATAAATCAAGCCAAGTAGAGTGTATAAAACCAAGAGATTTCAATTCTATAGCTGGGTGAGGGTCCAGATAAAAAATTTTAAGTGTTAGAATATTTCCTCTCCACATCAATAAGCACAGTAAAACCAGATTTATACAACTCCCCTT
>NW_006408817.1:2162454-2189436 GCF_000296735.1 Chrysochloris asiatica
ATAATATAAATATAAACAAAGTTTTAATTTTGATGTGGGTTACAAATAAGAAAACAATTTTTGATATATCCTAGATTTCTTGAATACTTGATTCTGAATTTTCAAGTTGACTTTCAAGTTATATTTTGTTTGTCAAGTTAAGTAAGTCTCTGTGACCTTACTCCCTGAATGAGCCTTGTGCTATCTGAAATATTAGGACTTTGTTACCATGAAGGTTAAATTCGCTGGAAAGCTTTTAGTTGTGTTGCATTGCCTTGTTTAAATAGCTCAACACCTGCTAGGCAAGCCCTGTGCGTATGAGTAGCTATATGTTCCTTCTTTTAGGATCTGCAAGGCTGAAACACAAAGACCGCGATTGTTACCCAATGAGCAGTAGTCACACACTTCTACCAATCGCCTTAGGAGGGCTGGTTACCATGGAATCCACCATCTGTTCACTCCCCACTGGAATGTGATTATCCTTGCTGGGCTGGGAACTGGGAAAAGCAGGGGAGCGTGTGCTGTGTGAAATTATCTGCAATGGACTGGGTTAATGGGAGGCTAGGTTTGGTTTACTGGAAGAACAAATGACGGGATTTTTCTACTTCAACCATTTGTGACTTCTAACCAAAAGGAATAAATTCCGCTTTTACAAGGTGAGTGCCCCTGATACTATGTATTCAGCTCATACTATGTTTGGTGGGGGCATCATCTCCATATGGTCCTAAGAAAGGAAGCTGTACGCTCTTGTAGAAGAAAGCTCTAGCCTTACACACTTCTCTTGGATTGAATTTAAGCAATTCAGTAATGCCTGTACAATCACATGTGATTGTGTGGAAATGATGTTTTGTGTGTATGTGTGCATGTGAAATTGTTTTATGACCCCTGAGAGGGGCAAAAAGACAATTATATGTAATTGTAATTGTTTCTCAGAGTGAATTATGCCGACATTTCTTTCTGAAATACGCCCATGGCCACAGCGTGTTTAGAGTGTGTCCTTACTATCTGGACACAGTCTCAGGTCAGGGACATTTGTAGGTTACCATCTGATGAATAATTATTGTGGTCCACATGACCAAATTACCCTAACAACCTCCTGTTTTGAAATGCAGTGTTTATGCATTGAATTTTGCAAGGCTTTTTTGCACAAGTTTCAAGGGCCTGAGCATGTGGAAGCAATGTGACAGTGTTTTAACAGCGGGCACAGTGATAAAGGAACAGAGGAAACTGGGAAGATGGGCTTCTATTTCAAGGGTTCCTTTGTTTTTATATTCCAACAGCCCCTCCAAATGTGTGTTGCATATTGTAAGCAGAGAAAGGAGATTTGGGTCCTACCAAATGGATAGCTGACATTTTTTGTGTGGTTAAGAGGTTGGTAGCTGAAACAAGGGACCTCTATATCCTTTGTGAAACAGCATTGTACCCCCTTCCCCAAAACTGCCCTAAAATATAAAAGTGGAAAACAAAAAGAGTGCTGTCTATATGCTGTGACACTTCTTTTGTATAACTTTTCCCACTATTTAAGCCCTAGTGCCAATGCTGTGCGAGTCTAGCTGGGTCTGCCATTTTTATTTGATATAGGAAGGGAAGGCTTTGCCTTTACAGCTTTAGTTCTAATGGTGCTATTCAGCTGTCATCTTGGACATTTATGTCAGTGGCCATTGGCTATCCAGATAGCTAGAAAAGGTCATTGCTAATAGGTCTTACTTGTTTGATTTTTTTCAATAATAATATAAAATTGGATAACCTTGTATTGGTCAGTGACTCATGTTCCTGCTTCAAGAAAAGGTTTTTAGGCCTGTTAGTTGTGGGCTCTCGGTATTAATTTCAGTTGGCTTTGAAATTTGTATCCAGTTTTTAGCTTGCCTACATACATTATTTCAAAGTTTTAAAATATGCAAAATTGAATTAGGGACACACTGGTTCAGTGAAACATCCTTTATCAATATTAATCTGTTTCTGTATAAAAATTTGTGTCTTTAACATCATCAGTTATAAACACTTAAAAATTAATCTATATTATAGGGATGAGAGTTTTCATGCATAAAAATCAACCTTTCAGAAGCAGTAGAAGGCTTGGGAGGAAATGAGGTAACTTAAAGGCATCGTGTACATTTAGGGTATTCATGTTGCTTTATTTATCATGTATTTTAGAAAACCTGAAAAAGCCAACAAATGAATGAATGTGAAAAGTGTGCACATCTGTGTCTGGGATGTAGTTACTTTGGACACTGCGTTGGGTTTGATAAATCTATACATTCCTCAAGTTGTCTAGTTATTACAAATTTGTTTAATCTTGTCGTTACTAAGTCAAAGTTAGATTATGTTTTTTAAGTGGGTGTTTACATCAGAATTTATCCCAGTTTGCATCAGAATTTATGGGTGTTGAGACTTTGTCACTTTTTTCTGCTTATAAGGATATGTATTAATGCGTTCTTCAACTGAATTTTCAGAGAGACCATAAAACCATAAGGTTTGTCAAAATGTGTTTTAAAAAACTTCAATCCATCAAGCACTGGAGAAACACTTAGTGATTCTTGAGGGTGGCCCTTTATGGAATTGGTAAAGAGCAGTGGGCAGTAGGGACAGTTCCTTGAATGAGCTCAACCGGAGTCCCTGCGGGGACAGGAGTGCATGACCTTAACAGTGTGCTCTTCAGAGGAGATGTGGTTCTGAACCTGGTGTTTCCTATTGCCTGTGGTGAGGTGTTACCTGCCATTCACAAATTGTTATTGGTGATTTCTATTGCCAGGTCCACAGCTGCTTGTGGTAATGAGTTTGGAATGCACTAAATTCTTAAGTCTTCTATGAAGCATTGCTTTCTGGTTCTCGTTGTCGTATCTGTGAAATGGGGCAATGGAAGGGTGGTACTAGATTTTAGTAATTTCTGAGTCTTCTTTCAACTTTTCAGACTGATAGCTTGATGTTTTCAGTCCTGCAATCAGCAGATTTTCCTTCACTTCTAATCTTACAATTTATGCTTTTACTGAATGACAGGTTTATATTTTTGTGTATATATATATGTAAAACTAACCTTATTCAGAGTTAATTTCTGATAAAATATATGTTGTTGTTAAGTGCCGTGGAGTCAGTCCGCCTCATAGCGACCCTGCACAGGGTTTCCGAGGCTGTAAATCTTTACGGGAGCAGAACACCTCATCTTTCTCTCGTGGAACCGCTGGTAGTTTCGAACTGCTGACCTTGAGGTTGGCAGCCCAACTCGTAACCACTATGCTACCAGAGCTTCTTGATAAAAGATATAGGTGATCAATATACAACTCTGACTGAAGTGTGTTAAGTGGCGCAGATCCATAATAGTGTAAGTAGATAGCAAATCATACTACTAGCTTGAGTCTTCCTGCTTTTTCCACTTGATACGTTATGTTGGAATTCTGCCTGACCTACTTACTACATTTTTACACAAAGATGCACACTATATGCTTATTGTTTTCCTCCTTAGTTTCCTATGTGCACTATATGTGTGTGTGTTATTTGCATGGGTGTGCTATATGAGAAAAATATTGCATATCCAGACAAGTGGGCTACAGAGCTAATAAACAGTGGCTAGATTTTTACATTTGTCTTCCTGTTTTAATGACACATTCTCCTTAACTCCTACACTGAGACTTTCTGTCCATATTTTGACATTAACTGTGTTTGGTCACTGTGGTCCATTTGGCTCTTGAGTGGCCTGATATAATGAAATACTAGAAATTTGAAGTAAAGGAAATTATGCTGATTCTGTCATTGCTAATGCTGCTATGTTCACATGTCTTGGTGTTGAAGCTGTTAGCATATTTCCTGGCTTTAAAATATAGATGTGCTGAAAATCTTTGGCACTGTCCTCTTGTTCCATATTGCCATGTTTTAAAAAATGCTTAGAATGAGTTAATTGTAACACATTAGTAAAATTTTGCATTGTTGTATTAGATAGGAAATCGATGTTGTTGTTAACTACTGTCAAGTGGGTGTCCAAATTATGGTGATCCTTGTTATTGTTGTTAAGGGCCTTCGAGTTGGTTCTAACTCATAGCAATCCTGTTTAGGCTTTCCAAGGAGCAGCTGGTGAGTTTGAACCACCGACCTTGTGGTTCAAACCAACTTTGCAATCCAGTGCATTAACCCACAGTGCCACACCTGGACTTCAGGGTAACCCTAGGCACAAGAAAATAAAAACTGCCCATACTGTGTCACCCCATGATGGGTTGTGAATTGGATTGTTGTGATCCGATAAAGTATACATATCAACATAAATTTGCACAACTCATACAAATTCTATCACTTAAAGCTGGTTATATTTGGCAGGATGTTTCTCTATATGTGTGCTGTTTTTTGAACAACAGAAGCTGTTTCTTCTGAGATGCCCTCCTCTTCTGTTTTTATAACAGTACCTGTGCTTCTAGAAAATAAAAAGGCAAACTTTCATAAATTGGCAATGGAATGGTTGCAGCAGATGCATTGAACAACTTTTTCTCATTTGTTTGCCATCACTTAACCCTAGGAATCATTTGATAGAAACGCATGATGGTATCTAATGATACCATATTCTTAGAAGCGATCTGTGTTTTACAAATAATCCCTACTCTGTAGAGCTAATTGTTTTGTAACAGATGTGTTGAATTGGTGACTTCCTCTGTAAGTGTCTCCTTCCTTCCTTCCTTTTTGCATATCTGCCTAATTCCTGTGTTCTTTTTTTATTACTTATTTTTATCCATCTTCTGATTCTGAACTCAGATGAATGAAATCTTGAGACTAGATGCATTCTAATAAGGCAAAAAGATTAAATCGATTAGAATTTTTAGATCCTTGTCATACATTGCTGGACTGCTTATTTTCTCACGATTGAGAGGTTGGATTGGTTAGAATCATCTAGTTTTAACTCCATCTTACCAAGAACAGTCTGAGACCCATAAAAATTAAACTACTTGTCCAAGGTCACAAAACCTGTGAGTTGCAGAAACAACTACTGTTGACTGTTGCAGGTTGAATGCAAAGGTATGGCTCAAGGACAGTCATGTTGCCCTTTGGAGGAGGTGAATATTGGGTGTCACCACAAAATCCTGCAGATGCAGTTATCAGTATGCCAGAGGGAGAGCAGCTTTGAACACTAATTCCCAATAACCAAAGTCTTAGGAATGAGTATATTTCTTATTATTAGTAAACTTTTATGAAGGTGTAATTGTTATGCCTTCTATATTTGTGCATCTTTTAGTCTGTGTATTCCCTCCCTAGCTGTATCTATGTGGAACACAAAATGATAGTCAGAATGTTGCTTGGTGATTATGGAACTCGGGGCATATGAGTAGGCAGACGCTAAGAAAACACAGCCTGAAAAATGAATTTACTCTGAAGCATACCTGTCACATGGATAGCATATTCCTGTTGTGGGTTAGTGTACCCTCTTCTGTGGCTATTGCTGCAAACATAAAACCTGTGCTTGCTTACTCTGTCTCCCTTTCGTATTTCTCTCACCCCACTCACCTGCTTCACCTTGCCTAGGACACCTACTCCCACTGAGAGACTCTTTTATTGGTTATACTACAATCATCAGTTATTTATCATGTATTTATTGAACATTTTCTCTATGCTGGACATTGTTGCAAATGTAGAAGATATGACACTGAACACAATGAGCCAGGTCTTTAATGAAACTTACATAATTGAAGTTTTATTATGTACATAAAGACATATAACACAGAAAGACAGGTAACACCCAAGTAGATTAATACCATATTTTCTCATATAACATGCCCACATAAATAGCCATAGTGCACATAGGAAACCAATGCTGAAGGCATGGTAAGATTTTCAAAATCTGTATAATATGTGCAGTTTTACATAAAAATACAGTAAGCTTCGTCTCTCATACTTTAGACATATTGTCAGGAGGGACCAGTCGCACCTGACAACATGAGAAGGATATCATGTTTGGTAAGGTGGAGGGTCAGAGAAAAAGAGGAAAAACCCAGCGAGATGGATTGGCAAAGTGGCAGCATCAATGGGCTCAAGCGTGGCAATGATAGTGAGGTTGGCCCAGGACCAGGCAGTGTTTTGTTCTGTTGTGCATAGGGTTGCTATGAGTTGGTGCCAACTCTATATGTCACCTACCAACAACAACAAGTGAATACATTTCAATTGTGTCAAATATATTAAAACAAAATGTGATGTATTAGTGTGGAGAGGCACAAATGATAAGGAGCCAGCCTTGTGTGATCTGGTGGAGTGAAGTTGTATTGTTATGTGTTATGTGTTGTTGTTATGCCTATTTTATACAAGTGGAAATTAAGCCTATCACATGAGTCACAATATATTCAAGTTTAGCGCTACACAACTATACTGCTTTTTTAAACTTTTCTTTCATGACTTAAAACTAAATATGAGCTCTTTATTCAAACAGAGTGTAATGGGAGAGATTGCCGCTCAGCTTTAAAGAGCACCACCTTTAAAATCAAATAGACTCGAACCGTGTTCTATCTCATGTACAAGGGGGTTTCAACAAGTTCATGGAAAAGCTCAATTAAAAATAATAGAATTTTTCTACAAACATTTCGAAGTCCTGTACTTGTTACCTGAATGTCCCTAGGCAAGTTGTTTAATTTCTGTAAAACTCAATGTCACTCATTGATTAGATCTCATGTGCTGGTTTTGGGTATTAAAGGAGATGATGTTTAAAAATGCAATTTGTATTAAAGACAACAGGAAAGGATGTGGTGCTCTTTAAGGAGCATCAATAGTAATGCCATGAATGTTGGAATATTTGCTATGTTGGCAGTGAAAACTAGGAGATAGTATTGACTTTCTATAAAAGAAAAATTTCTTTGATATAGCCCTTCCATTTTCTCACCTCTCACATTCATTTATTTAATAAACACTTTCTGAGTATCTGCTTTGCTGTTCCTAGAAGCTGGATGAAGAACAGTTCACCTGAGCATCTTTAATTTAGTGTGATAAGTGACATAGCAGAGGAGGGGTACCAGGTAAAGAGAGGTGTGTAATCAACTGTACAGTCAAGATGGGGCCAGGGATTTTACTTAGAGAAGGTAAGAGGCAAAAGCAGAGGAGTATGAGGTAGCATGATGTGCCTGAAACATGCTAATACCTCAGTACAGAATCTGAGGGAAGACTGGGCAGAACAGAAGAGTGGACTTGACTGGCATGGAAGTTGTTACTCTGTGGCACAATGGTTAAAGCGCTTTTTTCAGGTACATTATGGGAGGAAGTACGGCAGTCTGCTTCTGTAAAGATGTGTAGCCTAGGAAACTCTATGGGGTGGTTCGACTCTATCCTCTAGGAGTGCTGTGCATCAGAATCCACTTGACAGCAGTGATTTTATAAAGAATACAGACCCGTAGAATAGTTTTAAACATCTGGGGGATAGAGCTTCAGTTTCACAGTCTAAAAAGATAACCACTGTTCAATTTAAATGACAGAAATGTTGCAGAGGACAATATCCAAGGCAGACTGAATTCTTCTACATCTTCATCCTTGACAGGCTGAATTTTTCTTCTTCTTTCACCACCACCACAATACAGAAAAGTTATATCTTATTCCTGGGATTTAGATTCTAAAGATAGCATTAGGTTAGGTTGTTGTTGTTAAGTGCCATTGAGTCTATTTTGACACATAGCAACCCTGTATAGGGTTTCCAAGGAGTAGCTGGTGAGCTTGAACTACTGACCTTGCAGTTCAACTGACTTTGCAGTCTGACGCATTAGTCCACAGCACCACACCAGGTTAGCTTAGGTGCTGCCAAGTTGGTTCCAGTTGATAATGACCCTATGTACAACAGAATGAAACACTGCCCAGTCCTGCGCTCTCCTAACAATTGTTTTTACATTTGAGCCCATTGCTGCTGCCACTGTGTCATTCCATCATGTTGGGGATCTTCCTCTTTTTCACTGACCCTCTATTTTACCAACCATGATGTCTAAAGATAGTACGTAAAATAAAACTTGCATAGTCATAAAAAAAAATTACTGAAAAGTCCCTTAGGAAGGCATCACTTTGGAGACCAACTCTGTTTCCAGCACAGTGTGCTTTTTGTCCCCAGCATTGGAACTGATTGCAGCCACTCTGTTTGGGCATGAGATGAAAGAGTTACTTGGCTTGCACTGTGGAGACACGCTGTATGAAATGTAGGCCTCATACCTAGCTCAGTGTGGTGAGAGTTCAGAGAGGTGAGAGTCAGAAGTGAACTGAGACCAAATGAAGGAGCAGCACATTCATGTTTTCTGTCTTGCATTCACCACAGGACACAGGAATGTTTGGTCAAATTTCTGAACAGCATTAATTATTACTCCTGTTTGTGTTTTCTCTCTTGTTCACCTGTTTTCCTGATCTGAAAGCATAAATAGTTCAATTTCAGCATACAACTACTATAATTTCAGTGAATGTTTATTTTTTAGTGTTTTCTGTATGTCAACTGGAGTCCTGGTGTGGTACTGTGGGTTAATGTGCTGGATTGCAAGTTTGGGTTGAACCTCAAGGTCAGCAGGTCAAGCTCACCAGCCGCTCCTTGGAAACCCTCTACTGGGTTGCTATGGGTTGGAACTGACTTGACAGCATGTAACAACAACAATATGTCAACTACCTGACTTCTTCATTGCAAATACCTTTTATCAACAATATAAATAGTACCTATACATGTGGAGTCCTGATGTGGTGCTGTGGATTAATGCTCTGGACTGCAAGGTTGGATTGAACTGAAAGGTCAATTGTTCAAGCTCACCAGCTGCTTCTTGGAAACCTGCTACAGGGTCACTATGAGTTGGAATAAACTAGAAGGCACTTAACAACAACAAATACACATGGACCTTGCCAGATAGACTACCCAGAAGTCAAATTGACTATATCTGTGGGAAAGACAATGGAGAAGATTAACATCATCTGCCAAAACAAGACCAGTGTCTGACTGTGGAACAGATAATTGCTCATGTGAAAGTTCAGATTGAAGCTGAAGAAAGTTAAACCAAGTTTATGAGAGCCAAAATATGTGCATGCATACTATCTGAACTTAGCGTTTCAAGAGCAGATGTGGCTCATTGAACACTGACTGAAGACCAGATAAAGTATGTGATGATATCAAGAACATCATATGAAAGCAAAAGGTCACTAAAAAGACAGGAAAGATAGAAAAGACCAAAGGTGGTGTATGAAAAGACTGAAACTTGCTCTTGAACATAGAGTAGGTAAAGTTACTGGAAGAAATGATGAAGTAAAAAAACTGAATAGGAAATTTCAATGAGCAATTTGAGAAGACACATTAAAATATTATAATGAAGTGTGTCATTAGGAAGCCAAAAGGGAAGAACATGCCTAGTGTTTCTCAAGCTGGAAGAACTGAAGAAAGAAATTCAAGTCTCAAGTTGCAATATTGTTCAGATTCTATGTGCAAGATGTTGCACATTGCAGGAAGCATCAAAAGAAGATAGAAGGAATACACAGAACCACTGTACCAAAAGAAATGGTTGACGTCCAGCCAATTCAGGAGGTAGCATAGGATCAAGAACCGATAGTATTGAACATAGAAGTCTAAGCTGCACTGACAGCATTAGCAAAAACAAGGTTCTAGACATTGATGGAAGACAAATTGAAATGTTTCACCAAAGTGATACAACGCTGGAAGCACTCACTAGTCCATGCCAAGAAATTCACAAAGCAACTTCCTGGCCAACTGACTGGAAGAGATCCATATTTGTGCCAATTCCAAAGAAAAGTAACACAACAGAATACAGACATTATCAGATAATATCATTAATATCACACATAAGTAAAATTTTAATGAAGATAATTTCAAAATAGTTGCAGCAGTACATTGATAAGGATCTGCCAGAAATCCAAGTTGGATTCAGATGAGGTTGTTGAACAAGGTATATATCATTGCTGATGTCAGATGGATCTTATCTAAAATCACAGAATACCAAAAAAGATGTCTACTTGTAACAAACTATGGATAACATTGCAAACAATGGAAATTCCAGAATATTTCATGTGTTCATGCAGAAGTTGTACGTAGAAAAAGAGGCAGTCATTAGAATAGAACAAGGGGATACTGTGGTTTAAAATCAGGAAAGGTGTGCATCAGGTTTGTATATTTCACCTTATTTAGTCTGCATGCTGAGCAAATAATTCAAAGACATCAATTCTTTGGTCTTCTTTATTCATTGTCCAGCTTTCACATGCATATGAGGCAAATGAAAATACGATGATTTGGTTCAGGCACACCTTTGTCCTCAAAGTAACATCTTTGCTTTTTACCACTTCAAAGTAGTGTTTTACAGCAGATTTATTACGTGCAGTACATCGTTTGATTTCTTGACTCCTGCTTCCATGGGCATTGATTGTTGTTGTCAAGTGCCTTCGTGTGTATTCCAACTCATAGTGACCCTGTGTAGGATTTCCTAGAAGTGGCTGGGGGGTTTGAACCACCGACCTTGCAGTCCAGTGCATTATCCTTCAGTGCCGCACCAAGTAAAATGAAATCTTTGACAACTTCAATCTTTTCTCTGTTTATCATTACTTATTGGTCCAGTTATAAAAATGTTTGTTTATATTGAGGTATAATCGTCAGACTGCAAAGTCGTTTGAACTGCAAGGTTGGTCGTCCAAGCTCACCAGCTGCTCCTTGGAAACCCTGTACAGGGTTGCTCTGGGTTGGAATCGACTCAATGGCACTTAACAACAACAACAACATAATTGATATAGAAGGCTATAGTCTCTGATCTTCACCAGTAAATAGCTCAAGTCCTCTTTTAGCAAGTAAGGTTATGTCATCTGTATATTGCAGGTTGTTAATGAATCTTCTAATCCTGATGTTGTGATTTCTTCATATTGTCCTACTTATTGGATCATTTGCTTAGCAGACAGATTGAATAAGAATGTTGAAAAGAAACAGCTATGATACATACCTTTTCTGATTTTAAATCATGCAATATCCCATTGTTCTGTTTGAATGATTACCTCTTGGTCTATGTACAGGTTCCGCATGAGCACAAGGAAGTATTCTGGAATTCCCAGTCTTTGCAGTGTTATCCATAGTTTGTTAGGATTCACACAGCCGAATGCCTTTGCATGGTCAATAAAGCACAAGTAAACATCCTTCTGGTATTCTTTGCTGTCAACCAAGAGCCATCTGATGTCAACTAATAATATCCCTCATTCCATGTACTTTTCTGACTCCAGCTTTTGAAATTTTGGCAGTTTTCTGTCAATGAACTAGTACAATTGTTTTTGGATTGTCTTTAGTAAAATTTTACTTAAGTGTGATAGTAATAATGTTACTTGATAATTTCTGCATTCTGTTGAATCTCTTATTTTTAGAATAGGCACAAATATGGGCCAGTAAACAGTCTTCCAAATTTTTTGGCACCAAGAAGTAAACACTTTCAGTGTACCATCAGTTTGTTGAAACATTGCAATTTTATTCCATCAATTAATGAAGCCTTGTTTTTTCACCATTGCCTTCAGAACACCTTTTAGAATTTTTTATTAAGTTGGTCTGGTTATTACAAATTCTTTGAATTTCTGTTTATCTGGAAATGGCCTAATTTTGCCATTATGTATGAGGGGCAGCTATGCTGGGTTGTATGATTCTTGGTTGGCAATTTTTTTTTTTTTAGAGTTTTATTTTATATCATCCCATTGACTTCTTGCCTGAACGGTTTCTGCTGAGAAATCAGAGCTTAGTCTTATTGATTATCCTTTGTAGTTAACTTTTCATTTTTCCCAAGATGCTCTAATGCATCAAAGTTGATTCTTTCCCCACATTTAGTTTTACAAAATTTGATTATGATCTGTCTTGGTGATTTTCTTTTGGGATGTATCCTGTTTAGGATTTGTTCAACTTCTTGTATGCTTATCTTCTCATTTTTCATGATGTTAAGAAAGTTTTCTTCCAACAACTCCTTGACAATTTTCTTTGTACTTTCTGCTGTCTCTTCCTGTTCTGGAATTCTGATCACCTTTAAGTTATTACTCTATAATATCCCACATGACTCATAGGCTATCTTTTTTTCATTCTTTTTGTTGTTGTTGTTCTTTCAGCTAACTAACATTGAGAGATTTATCTTCAAGCTCACTAATCGGGCTTTTATTGCTTAAAATCTACTCCTTTGGCCTTTCAATGTATTGTCCATTTCAGAAATGTTAACATCAATCTTCTGGATTTCTAATCACAAGTTTTATAGTATTTCAAAATTTGCATTGATTTTGTCTGTTTATTCTTGTAGTGTTTTTCCAAATTCTTCTGAAGTTATTCTGTGTTCTCCTTACCTTCCTCAATCTTTCTATCAGTCCTTTGAAGGTACCTAAATAGCATTCTTTTGAAATATTTTTCAGTTAGTTCCATTACTTTTTGTCCGTCAGAAACATTTTTTTGCTCTGCATCTTGGTCATTTTTTTGAGCTGTTATCTGTTGTGTCTTTGTGTGAGCTAAATTTTTCTTTTGTCTGTGGAACATTGTGATGAAGTTGTATTTAATTGATGATTGTTTGTTAATGTGTTCTGAGGATCTCACCAACTGTCTCCTGTGGGCGTAATTAGAGAATGGAAGGATGTGCACCGGTCTCCATTCACTGTTTGTGTGCCTCAGTTTTAGATGGGTTTGGCTACTATTATTAATCAGGATAAATAGGAGCTCTGGTAGCGTAGTGGTTACGAATCAGGCTGCGAACCGCAAGGTCAGCACTTTGAAACTACCAGGTGCTCCGCAGGAGAAAGATGAGGTGTTCTGCTCCTGTAAAGATTTACAGCCACGGAAACCCTGCACAGGGACACTATGAGTCGGAACCAACTCCACAGCACACAGCCACCACCATAGGAAATGCTATTGACTCTTGCCCAGTGTTGTTGCTGCAGAGGGTATGATCATGGTTGGGTTGTATAGGCACAGTTTCTGTCTCCTTTCCCATCATCTGTGTGAATCTGCTATTTCAGGCTAACTTCTGTTGCCAAAGTTGCTCACAAAAGTTCATGACGGTCATGCCGCGTCTGTCTGTCATTCACCAGTCTCCCGCTCTCATAGTCCCTGAACAGCTTTCTCCTACCAGCAAGCACTCAGTCCACTTCTCTAACCTTTCCTCTGAGGTTCAAGGTTCTAGGATTTCCATCTGTGTCTGTTTGTCTCTTGTATCTTCATTTGGTCTCTTGTATCTTTGTTGTAGAGATTATGTGTAGTATGTCTGCCTAGTCAGACATCTTGCCACAAACCCTCCTCATGTTTTTTCATTTAAGATATCCCTGTTGCCTTGAGAATTAATTTCAAACCTAAAAAACCTCTTTCAGTACTGACCTGAGTAGGTGATGCACCCAAAATTACCACAGCAATGTCATATAATTGGAGATAGTGTGAATTTTTTTTCCCCAACATTCAAGAATACTTTTTTCTCTCAACTCTTTGTGCTTCATCAAAATGCATTATTGTTGTTGTTGTTGTTGTTAAGTGTCATCAAGCTGGCTGACCCATAGCGACCCTGTATAGGGTTTCCGAGAAGTAGCTGGTGGGCTTGAACCACCGACCTTGCAGTTCAAACCAACTTTAAATTGGGTGTTACTTTATGTCATGAATTTTGCCCTGGTCATCTTTGTGCCCCTTGATCAGATGGTTGCACAGAGCTCAGCAAATGTTGTTGTGTGCAATTCAGTTAATTCTGACTTAGAACAACCCCATAGGACAGAGTAGAACTGCCCATAGGCTGTAATCACTATGGGAGCAGATTTCCAGGTTCTTTCTTTTGTGGTGCCAATAACCCACTCCCCTCGAGTCAATTCCAACTTGGAATCACCCTATAGGAGATGGTAGAACTGCTCCTTAGGGTTTCCAGCACTGTAACTCTTTATCAGAGCAGACAACTTCATCTTTCTTCCATGGAGTGGCTGTCCCAATGCCTAACCCACTATGCCACCAGAACTCCTTTGCTCAGCAAATCCTTCGTGCCAAGTAAAATACCTAGTGGAAGAAATAAGGACACTAATAGGTCTTACTCACACGCCTCCAGAGTGTTTGAAAATCACTGAAGTGTAATTGAAGGGTATCAGAGACAATAGTCTGAGGAATTATGGGCAGCAGTCATCTTTTTGAAAAACAGCCCTTTTTTATACACATTTGTTTTGGTTTGGAAATCCGCTTTCTTGTTGATTCCTGCTGTTGTTCTTTTGAGACTCTCCATACTGACATCAGTATTCTGCAAATGGTGCCCTTTCAAACAACCACATTTCTTTGCTTCCTTCTGAATTAAGTAATTATTAACTTCACACATCCCTTTAACAGAAGGGATAAAAGATAGTCAAGCGAACAGAAATTGCATTTTTTTGCAGATGGATGGAATACCATGTATGAGTAAGTACCAAAATCCCATAGAGGAAATAGGATAAATTGAAAACCACTCATTTGAATCATTACCCTTGATAATGTGGCAAATTACTGAGTTTTCAGCAAAAATGATGTTGATATTAAAGAAATCTAACTCACTCTTCAACTAGTAGCTTGGTTTTAATGGCTGATTAAAATGGGAAGTGCTGGGTGTGGTACAAATGGTTAATACACTCAATTGCCATAAGAAAGGCCTGGTGAGTTCCTTATGAAAAATCAGCCATTGGAAAAACTGGAGCACAGTTCTGTTCTAACATACATGGGGTTGCCCATGAGTTCGAGTTGACTCAAAGGCAGCGCGTACTTGTCATGATCCCAAATTAGAGTATGATGTAATAAACTAAAATGGACAAATACAAACCTTACATCCTTCTCAGAAACAGGAGAAACGATAAAAAGTCAGCAGAAAAGGTCCTTGAAAAATGGAATTAGGCAACAAACTGGAACAAATTTTCCTTTTTTAGTTGTGGTTAGCAACTTCAGCCCTTTCTGTTTGCGTTGCCTGTATCTGACTTTTTCAGACAGCATCTTTGTTAATGGGCATAATGGTGAGACAGACCAAGCATGTGTGCTTACACTGATGCATACTATCAAGTACAAAATGTGCAAATTACAAAATGAGTGTTTAGCATGCAACCTTTTGAATTTGTAATAGAATCAAGTTTGCTTTAATAGAATAAAAATCTCTCACACCCCAGAATACTTATTATGAAGTTTACACGTAATTGATGACAGTAAAATTTATTCTCCTCTAAAATGTCTCGACCTTTGAAAGTACCCTACCTAACTTTAATTCATTAAGAGGCGTAGGCAACTTCCTACGTTGATGTGAGGTGGTAATTGTTTTTAATGAATCTCTGGCATAGTGAACATATTACTGTGTAATGCAGGAGTGGCTCTGGAAAGGACCAGGATTTAAATTGAGCCTTTCCAAACCTAGTGTGTTGTAGTTGTTATTAAGTGCTGTCGAGTCGTTTCCAACCCATAGCGACCCTGTATAGGGTTTCCAAGGAGCAGTTGTTGTTGTTGTTGTTGTCAAGTGCCGTTGAGTCGATTCCGACCCATAGCGACCCTTAATAGGGTTTCCAAGGAGCAGCTGGTGAGCTTGAACCGCCGACTTTGTAGTTCAAATGGCTTTACAGTCTTGCGCATTAGCCCACAGCGTAGTGGGGACCCAAAAAATGCCGAGAAGCATAGTAGAACTTGTTTATTTGATGTATATCCCTCAGGTGCTCTCACAACACATTAGCTTCAAACTAACCTTGTCTTTCCCCACTGCCATCAAGTTGATTCCAACTCTGAGTGACCCTATATATAGGATTTCCAAGACTGTAAATCTTTACAGAAGCAGACAGCCTCATCTTTCTGCCACAGAGCAACTAGTGGATTTGAACTGCCAACCTTTTGGCTAGCAGCCCAATGCCTAACCCATAGTGCCACCAGGTTCCTGACCTTGTCTTTGTTGTTGTTAGGTGCCATCAAGTCAGGACCAACTTATGCACAGCAGAACGAAACACTGCCCAATCCTGGGCCACGTTTGATCTTGTCTTTAGGAGGGTATTAAGTTATTACTTTTTTTAATGAGCCCTATTGGCACAGTAGCTAAGCATACAACTGCTAACTGAAATGTCAGTGGTTAAACCCACAAGTCTGCTTCTGTAAAGGTGACAGACTTAGAAACTATACAGGGCACTTCTAACTCTGTCCTACAGCATCGCTATGAGTTGGAATCTACTGGATGGCAATGAGGTTGCTTTGTTTTCATTTTTTAAGTTATGAAAAAAAGCTTTGTTAGATTGTTAGTTTGCTTCTAATTTTCTCCATTCATAATTGACACTGTTGTTCTTAAGTGCCTTCAAGTCGGTTCCCACTTACAGCGACCTTGTATAGCTTTTCCAAGATGCTGCTGGTGAATTTGGACTGCTGATCTTGTGGTTCCTAGTCCAGTGTTGATCCTATAGCACAACACCAGGAGTCCATATAAAGACAACCATCTTTAAATATGTAGGTTTTTGCTTAGGATATTTGGTCAAAAATAGTAGAGCTGGGTGGTGTGCATGTATATGGTGTTTTGATATGATTACTGTGTTATCTCCTCATTGGCTAATTTTTCAATTGTTTTGGCATTGATGATGCTCAAGGTAGCATTTTCTTCAGCACTGAGTTTATCGTTTAAAAAAAACTATTCTAAAGACATGTATTCTAACTTGGTGGGCTAAAAAAACAATGTCTTAGTATTTAGTGTCTTTTATTACAGACTTCATTTTTCCTCCACATGTTTCTTTGCAATGTTATTCGCAGTTATTTTTAGATCAGAATTTATTGACATCCTTAATTTCATGAAATTTTTTAACTTTTCAGTGGCATAACATAATTAATATCCCAGAATCAAATCATAGGTTTATATAATCTTCATGTAGATTAATCTAGAGAATATGAGTAATGGTTTGGAGGAATTTTCTTTGAAATCATTTTGGAGATTTAAAAAAAATTCCTTTAGTACAGATTTTGCATGTAACATTGGCTATTTATGCTGCGTCCTTCCTAGTTGTCACAGTTCTCACATTAATCATTGATGTCAGCTTTATGACATGTTGAAATCTCAGAAATCGCTTGAAGATGGAAGAGTTGTTAGACGAAATGGACAAGGTCTCTGTGAAAAACTATGAGGAACATATATACTACTTATCTTTTAGGCATTGCCTTCTCCATTACAATGGTCTGTAAAGGACTGTGTGCCCTAAGGGGCACAAAAGATGAACCATTGGAGTGTGGTAAACTGATATTAGAATTTGGACTATTTTGTATACAGAGTAAAAAGCACACACAACCAGCCTTATGGACTTATTCTGTCACTTTGATTCTATCTGTGGATCAAATGAATCTCAGTTCAATGGTAGCATTCTTGCCTTCTACGCAGGAGAAAGGTTCTAATTCTTGTCCAGTGCACTACATGCACAGCTACCACCTGCCGGTCAGTGGAGGACTGCACTGTGCTCTAATGCTGAATAGGTATCTGCGGAGCTTCCAGACTAAGACTGACTAGATCGAAAGGTCTAGTGATGTACTTCCCTAAATCAGCTAATGAAAACCCTATGGATGACAGGTGTGATCTGCTAGTCACAGGGATGGGACATGGGGTTGCCATGAATCAGGAACAGATTCAATCATGTTGGTGTTAGATACTCTCCAGTTGGTTCCGACTCATAGCGACCCTTTGTCCAATGAGATGAGACATTGCCTGAGCCTGCACCATCATCAGAATTGTAGTGATATGTGAGCCCATGGTTGCAGTTACTGTGTCCATCACAGCAGCACATCAGGTGCAGGTGGGATTTCTGAGGAACATTTGGAGGTGGCAAGCTGTTTTCTTCTCATGGCATTCTAGATATGAGTAAGTATACGGAGATGACATTATTTTAGTTAGAACTCTGACAATATGCAGAAATTGCAGTTTTATCATATGCCATGAAGTTGATTTCAACTCATGGCATCTCATGTGTATTACAGTAGAACTATGCTGCAGACGGTTTTTAGTGCCTATTGTTTTGGAAATATACCTCCAGAGGCCTTTTTGCTGAGGTGTATTTGGGTTAGCAGCTAAGATCATTAACTGTTGTACCACGTGGCAATATAAACTTACCTTTAGTACCACACAGAGGTTTGTGGGTAAAAAAAAAAAAAAAAGTTGCATCATCTTTAGTCTGGCAACTCATTTAGATATTTCACCATTGCATCTTTTTCTTTTGCAAAAAGACAGATGTTCCACATTTGCTCCACTTACATGTGAAGACAAGTGTCTGTCAGTCGCTGTTTAGTAGGTTCTTACCTAGCAGATTTATTTGAAACAATAAACACAGTCTGTCAAAAAAATTAAATAAATAAACACAATCTGTCCCTTTGAAGTGGAGGTGTCATTTGAATGAGTGAGAACGTAAGTGCTGTAAGGAGCAAGGGAAGCCTGCCCTGTGGAGAAAGCATTTTTGAAGTGATTATTTAGAATCATTATGTGGATTTTGTTCACCAAAACTGATAGAATGAATCACCTATTTTTAAAAAACTTACTTCTGTGCACACATGCAAACATAAACACAGAACTTTTTAACCTTGTTTAAAAGTCTTCTGAATTAACTTTGTTGTTAAGTGCCGTTGAGTCAGTTCCGACCCGTAGCGACCCTGTACAGGGTTTCCGAGGGTGTAAATCTTTACGGGAGTAGAAAGCCTCATCTTTCTCCCGCGGAGCAGCTGGTAGTTTCGAACCGCTCACCTTAAGGTTCGCAGCCCAATTCGTAACCACTACGCTACCAGAGCTTTAGTAGTTATTAAATCAAGTTTCCCCTCCCAAAAATTTAACACCTTCCACAATATCAAGACAAATAGGAATTTTCTGTAAGAATTTCAAGGAAAACCTTTGCATAATTGGTAGATGGAATTGAAGATTGTATATCATGTTGAAGTACAGCCGTTGATGTGCATCTTCCTTTTGGAGCTGGGACTGGTTGTCAGAGAAGTTACTAAAACCTGGGTTGGGAGGAAACTGGACTTAACTCCATTGTTCTTGTTGAGCATGGTTATTGAGAACATACACACAAACCATACACCAATTCAATTGTGTCTACGTGTACAATTAATTCAGTGACTTTGTCAATCCATTTTTAAAAAATTGCTGCATCTTGAAATATGTAACCAAGATTTCAAAAAATAAAGATAATTCAATCATATTGTTTTCTCAAAAATACTATTTTCTCTTTACCTCATCCTATTTGAAGTTGTATCTTATATCTTAAAACATGATAAAAAGCCCTGGTGGTATAGTGGGCTGCACATTGGGCTCCTAACCTCAAGGTCAGCAGTTTGAATTCACCTGTTGCTCCGTGAGAGAAAGAAGAATCTGTTCTAATAAAGATTTACAAACTTGGAAATCCTGTGTAGGGTCTCTGTGAGTGGGAATGGATGCCGCAGTACACAGCAGCGTAATTTGCATATCTTGCTGTTGTTAAGTGTTGTTGACTCAATTCTGGCTCATAGTGACCCTGTATAGGGTTTCCAAGGCTGTGCATCTTTGGAAAAGCAGAAAGTCTCATCTTTTATCCACAATATGCGTACTAGTACAGTAATGAGTGCATTTAATTTATACCAATGAGTACATTAGGGGGCAGGGTGGGGCATGTCCAGATTTTATACTGAGAAAGTTGTGCCATCAAGAAGTTTGTGGAGATTACTATTCAGAAACCTTCTCGGACCCTCTTTAATGTGCCTGTGGTTGTCACAGTACTTCTTCCAGACTTGTCAACCTGCAAAATCACCACACCATTTACACCATATTTCTTCTCTGCTCTCTCCCTTTGGCTCCTTGATGAGGACATAGAAAGTATCTGGCATGGTGTGAATAGGTCCCATAATAATAAACTGAACACTTCATCATTTCCTTGTTAAAGAAGCTTTGGGTATAGTGGGGAACACAAATGCTATAAATAAGGACATACTCATAGCATGAGAATTATGTAGTTATGGCTGTGAATTAATGTTCCCAGGAAAACCACTGGGAATAGTGAGACCAGGTCATCTGTAAAGACCTTACAGTCTTAGGAACTAAAAGAATTGTGTGGCTAAGGGCAATGGGGTAAGAGAAAAGTGATGGACAGGACAGCTCCTGCAGGGCTTTATAAAACTTCCCCCTGTGCCTAGCAGGGTGGCAAGTGTGTAGTACGAATACAATCATTCTTTACAAATAAACAAACACGACCCTTTTAGAAGGAATCTCAAATTGGTGGTTCAAAGTTATTTCTTTGACCCTCACAATGTTTTAGTTTTCATTTGAAATAAATAAAAAATGCTCTCCAGATTTCCACATGGAACAAATTTCTACTCATCTGTATTACATGCACAGATCTCAAATATATTTACCTTTTTTCAAAAAAAAAGATTTTATTGTGAATTGATTAATAGTTTACATGGGAGTACATCAGTTTTATACTCATGGTTTCATTGCAGTGATTATAATCCCTTCCACGCATTATCATTAACAGTATTTGTTTCTGTTCTTTCTGTTTATTTGTTTGTTTTTTGGAGGGGGGAGGGGAAGGATGTACATGAAAGCACTCAGGAATATATAATCATTTAAACAACCAAAGGGCACATTCTGCAAGCCTGCCTCCTGCCCACCAGCACACAACTTTTCTCTCTCCGTGAATCTAGAGTCCTCAGCTGCTCTATCTCTCCTTGTCACCATCTCTGCCTCCATCTGTGGTGTCACTACTTCTCTGGATAGGGTCCCATATTCCACTTGTGCTTTTCTCCCTTGATGATCCTAGGGCCCTCTGTTCCTGGACTGTAAGATTAACTACTCCCCCCTTTTTGTTACAAAATTTCCACCTTTACAGTTGTAACAGTCACAATTCGTCATGATAACAATTACTCACTATTGAATCATAAGAATATTATCCCCATCTCTTTTCACCAGACATATCTAGTCAATATGAAAACTATTCAGTGGGGATTCAAATATATTTACCTTTGCAACCCTATATAAAGGATAAAGAATAGTTATGCCCAATAGAAAATAAGCTATTCACTAACAAGGTTTTTTAAAAACCTTGAGTCCCACTAGTAATTCATGTATGAACTAGAGTGTTGTGTCTTAAAGACTGGAGTCCTCATCTGGTGCTGTGGGTTAATGTGCTGCACTGGAAGGTCAGTTTAAACTTCATGGTTGACGGTTCAAGCTTACCAGCCACTCCTTAGAAACCCTATACAGGGATGCTGTGGGTCAGAACAAAATCAACAGTACTTAACAACAACAACAACAATAATACTCAAAGCCCATGTTTGTTTCACCATTATTTCAACTTTTACAAGATGTAGAGTTCCAGGATAATAGTTTAAGAATTTCAAACAAGTAAATTTATAATTTAGCAATTACTCAATCTTCAGTTAAGGCCAATATTATTGAAATAGCTATTCATAGTTTTAATTCTTTGCTTTTACCTTGATCTTATTTTCTGCCAGAAATAACAGTAGCTTAGAAGAAGTGATGAAATCTGGGTCACCAATATTCTATCTTTCTGTGGGGTTTTCTTTATTTCTGCAATATACTTTGGAAAATACACCAAGAAGTGTATTAACTTGGGTGATGCGGAAGACAATATACAGCAAGAGGGAGGTTGGCACAGTAAAGATGAAAACAGTGGGAGACATAGGGAGGAGTGCAAGAGTGAACATCAATAAAGCTAGATACTCTTAGCTGATGGTGCACAAAAGGCATTCAGTCATTGTAATGACATAAACTTTGATTTGTTGAATGTGGGCCTGATGATCTGTTCTGTAAATGTTCACTGAAATCACAATAAAAAATTTAAAAGAAGAGGAAGAGGTTACTGTTATACCAGCAACCAATACATTAGTGGGGGGAGGGGAAGCCTTGTTGGTATAATGGTTAAGTGCTCGGCTGCTAACCTAATGGTTGGTGATTCAAATCTACCCAGGGACTCCAAGAAGTCCTGATAATTTCCTTCTGTGTGGTTATAAGCAAGAAAGCCATATGGGTAGTTCTACTCTGTCAAATGGGCTCACTATGAGCCAGAACTAACTGCAAACAATAACAATTCAATGACATCTGGGTCAGACAACTAATCAAAAAGAAAAACAAAAGCCCTCCCTCTTTTTCTCCTAAATTAGTACCAAGTAACTGGCTGTACTTTATTCTTCATCTGACCTGGCAAGGGTAGAGCCTAAGCTTTGTTTTCGTAAAGCCTCAGAGGATCCTTTTTTTTGGAAAGCGTCACAGTTACTTCAAAGTTGGAAAAAATAATAGGTTCCTGTGGAAATTTATGAAAAGAAAACATTTTTCTTGACTTCCTTCTTAAAACCAGTTGACTGACTGAGTGAACATGGTTTAGGACCACATCATTTTGGAAAGGAAAGTGGCAAGATATTAGGCAGGGCAGGTCAACAGCGGCAGAACCTTCAGGCCTTATCCACTCCAAGTACAGTGAGTAGCCACTGAGGATTTCTGCTGACAAATAATAGACAGTTTTGTAAGGCACAATGAAATGTGCAAACCTACCACAGTTCCTTTCACTATAAAGGGTAGAGTCTCTTCTTTTCTTCTTTTACTATCTATTGTAATCATATTTATCCTTCAAGATAAAGGGTATCCTTTCTCCATTGAAGGTATTTTCCAGCCATTTGGGAATTAGAAAATTAAGCTGAAGATGGAGGTCATTACCAGAAATAAACATTTTGTTGTCTTCTACATAATGGAGTATTTACAGTCCTCAAATAGGTTAGTTACTCAGAATACTGGTGAATGTTCAGTCTTTTTATTCTGGAATTGTGTTTCCCCACCCAGAAACCCTGGCCCAAGGGATACAGTACTGTGTGGTTGGAATTTAAACTGAACATATAACTAAAGAAATAGTAGAAAGTACTTTTTTATATTTTAAAAGAAAGAATAGAGGTTTAAAGCATAATAAATTGTCCTTGAAGATCTATATAAAAAGCACAATACATATGCAAATATTCAAGCAACAGGATTTACCTAGCATGCATTCAAGAATTCCCAGATCTCACTCCTTTAGAGCTCACAGGCATGGAAAAATGGAAATGGTATGTCAATTTTAAAATTAAAATGTGTTGTTATTTCAAGCCAATGAAGGCATCATTTTAATACCAGATATTCTTGCTTAGTTTTAGAACACTGAAGAGTGCAAACTGGATCAAGATTAAGATTAGATTTATTCTATGAAAATGGACATTACCCTCCAATTGAAGAACACTAGAGAATAATTCTGAGGATTTTACACCATAGTAAATACTGAATATCAGAAGTACTTAAATTTTTCTACTCTATGTTCTGAGAAAAAGGAAATTCTAACATTCACTTAGTTTAATTCCTGTTATTTTATTGCCAAAATATGTTTTATAGAAAAGAATAATCTACTATAGCCAACTTTGCTAAAATACCTTGAAATTTTCAATTATATTACAGAAGCTGTGTCAGATAACATTAAATAAAAATGCTGAGATATACTACTTAGCCTTCCTTCCCCACACTTTAAACATTGTGGATTAAACTGTTTTAATTCAGGAAGTGCAGGTTGCATGCTAGAACTTTCATTTTGGATCAGTTTCATTTTGTAAATATCTTTCTCTTGGTAAGCTATTGGAAGTAATATACGTAGCCTTTCATAAAAAGAAAATGAAGTTTAACATAATGAACAAAACAAATGGCTATGAAATGCCATGTGAATATTTGGCAGAACTTTATAGTCTCCTTACTCAACAGAATTTGTACAGAAATAACATCTGTACAAAGTGGAGGATAAGGCTAAAGGTTGGTAACAGCATACTAAGTCTTTAGTGCTCAGGGTGTTTGTTGAGTAGGTGCTAATTTTTGGTCCAGATTTGTGACCATTGGAGAAAGATGAAGCAGTCTGTTCCCATAAAAGTTGACAGTCTCAGAAACCTTACGAAGCACATCTTCCCCATCCTATATGGTCCTTATGAGTCAGCATCAACTCAACAACAGTGGGCTTGGTTTTTTAAAAAATATCTCTGACAAATAATTTTAGTATATTAGCTACGGTGTCTAATTGTATTTGAAAAGTCTTTTTCAGTATGCTATCATAAACTTCAAAGTTCACGAAATCATTTTAGTGTGGAATTAGTTTGCTCACTTCTTTTAAATATGCCGAGACTTTTTGAAAATCACAGAAAAGAGATACACAATTAACCAGAGACTATTTTTTTTTTTTTTTTTTTACTAAAGATGAGAAGAGGTGAGGAATACACCAAAAATCATTTGTTTTCAAGTTTACACTAAGACAAATGATCTGTTTAGGCCTCTTGTTTTTTAAAAGAATAGCATGATTTTTTCCTCATTTACTTTTTTAAACTAATGGATAATTTTCACCACTTATATGTCAGTTTGTAGAACTGTGGTGGTTTGTGTGTTGCTGTGATGCTGGAAGCTATGACACTGATATTTTTAATAGCAGGGTCACCCATAGTGGACACATTTTAGCAGCGCTTTCAGGAAGAAGGAAAGGTGGACTACTTCTAAATGTTTAGCCATTCAGAACCTTATGAATAGCAACTAAACATTGGTAGTTATGATGCTGGAAGATTAGTCCCTCATATTAGAAGGCACTCAAAATATGACTAGGAAGATCTGCCTTCTCAAAGTAGACCAGCAAAAGAAGATGGGAGGAATACACAGAGTTACTGTATCAAACGGAAAAGGTTCCTGTTCATCAATTTCAATATGATCAAGAACCAGTAGTACTGAAGGAAGAAGTCCAAGCTGCACTGAAGACATTGGCGAAAAACAAGACTCCAGGAATTGATGGAATACAAATTGAAATCTTTCAATGAATTGATACATCATCACTGGAGGTACTTACTCACCTATGCCAAGAGATTTGAAAGACAGCTACCTGGCCACCCGATTGGAAGAGACCCATATTTTGGCCCATTTCAAAGAGAAGTGACCCAATGGAATGCAGAAATAATTGAACAATATGTAACATGTAAATAAAATTTAGCTTAAGATCATGAAAAAAAAAATGATTGCAATATTACATCGACAGGTAACTGCCAGATATTCAAGCTGGATTCAGAAAAGGGTGTGGAACAAGGATTGTTTTTGCTGATCAAAGACTCCAGCCTTCAGTATGGATTGTACCTCTATATAAAGAAAACCAAAATCCTTACGATAATTGCCATGATAAATGAAGAAAAGATTGAAGTTGTCAAAGACCTCATTTTACTTGAATTTACAATCAACACTCTTGGAAGCAGCAGTCAAGAACTCAAACAATGGAATGCATTAGTCAAATGTGCTTCACAGACCTCTTAAAAGTGCTCAAGAGCAAAGATGTCAATTTGAGGACAAAGTCTGCCTGGCCCAAGCCATGATATTTTCAGTCGCCTCATATTCATGTGAAAGTTGGCAATAAATAAATAAGGAAGATAATAAATAATAGTTGTCTTTGAATTATGGTTTTGGACAAGAATATTAAAAGTACTATTGACAGCCAGAAGAACAATCAAATCTGTGTTGGAAGAAGTACAGTCAGAATGCTCTTTAGAAGCCAACATGGCAACACTTCATCTCTCATATTTCAGATATGTTATCTGGAAGGACCAATCCCTGGAGAAGGACAAGTTGGTAAAGTTGGTCCAGTTGAGGTACAAGTTGGTAAAGTGGAGGGTCAATGAAAAGGAGGAAGACCCCCAATGAGATGGATTGACATAGTGACAGTAATAATGAATGGGCTCAAATGTAACAACAATTGTGAGGATGGCACAGGACCAGGCAGGTTTATGTTCTGTTGTGCATAGGGTTGCTATGAGTCGAAACCAATGCAAGAACACCTAACAACAACAGTAACAATAATGGATAATTTACATATAGTAGAATTCACCCTCTCTATTGTACATTTAAGGAGCTCTGGTAGCGTAGTGGTTACGAATCGGGCTGTGAACCACAAGGTCAGCAGTTCAAAACTATCAGCTGCTCTGTGGGAGAAAGATGAGACTTTCTGCTCCCATAAAGATTTACAGCGCCGGAAACCCTGTTTAGAGTTGCTATGGGTTGGAACTGACTTGACGGCACTTAACAACAACAACAATTGTACAATTATGTGTGTTTTGACTGATTTATATAGTCATGTAACCATTACCGTAATGAAGATATAGAACAATTCTGTCAGCTTCCATAACTCTGGGGTTTCAAACCCTTTTGACCCCATGTAGAAATGAGCTGGTTGGAAACCTTGCATAATTCTGTAATTTGTAATCAGTCATGTCCTATTACCATAACAATCCTTGGCAACTTCAAAGTAGTTTCCTGTCCCTCTAGGTTTACCTCTTCCAGGATGTCTTATGGAGTCACACATACATAATCTTTCAAGTTTGGTGTTGGGATTATTTTCTCCTTCTAATGTCTTTTCTCTTTTCTAATGTCTTAGTTCAATCATTTTCATTGATAAGTAGCATGCCATTGTATGGATGTATCACAGTGTGTTCATTTGCCAGTTAAAGGAAAATTGGATTGTTTGCTGTTTGGGATGATTATGAATAATACTTCAGTAAACATTTACATATAAGTCTAGGTGTCATTTATTTAACTTGGACAAGTATCTAAGGTGGGATTTCTGGGCCATATGCTAAGTAATTGCTGCTTGCAGAGTTTACTTTTAAACTTGTGGCTAAGACTGCATATAATTGTAGATTAGGCATTCATGGACCATTGAAAACCAATCTTACTAGCTACATTTTGTTTTAAAGATCACTTCTTAGCTGTGTACCTTATTTTGATAGTCTGGCTTTCATCTCTAAAGATTGAAAAGTGAATGCCATTATATTCTTCCCTTGTTGTGGAAAGGTGAATTCAATTTTTTAAAGGTTGTCTATTCACTAGTGTGACTGGCCAAGATTTTTAACATCTTAACCTCAGTTTATCTATAAAATGGTTTCCAGTTATTATTATTGTTTAGAGTAGGTGTGAGGATTTAATGAAATACCACAAATTGTAAGATTAGCACTGGATGGACTGTGAACAACAAGGTTGGCAGTTCAAACCCACCAACTGCAGCTGCTCCTTGGAAACCCTATACAGGGTGACTATGAGT
>NW_006408817.1:2189546-2190376 GCF_000296735.1 Chrysochloris asiatica
TGGTGGGATAAGCACTGGGCTGCTAATGACAAGGTTGGTGGTTCAAACCCACCAGCCACTCCACAGAAACCCTATGTAGGGCTGCTATGAGTCAGAACCAACTCAACAGCACTTAATTTCAAAACCACTGTTGCTGTTGTTGTTAAGTATAAGCTGTTTTCTTGCCACAATGAAATTTAAACACACATGGGTAGAGTTTGTGGAGAAAAGAAAAGATTAATTCAGGTGTCTTCTTATTCTTTGACTCCTTTTCTCTATGCTCTAATTCTCAATTCATTTATAGAATTATGTACAAACAGATTTCTGTTACTGAGTTTGCTAATTTTCATTTCCGGAAGAGCAGGTAGAAATTACTGAGAGTCCCATGTGAATGTGTGCTATGTTGAAGGGAGAGCAAGAAGCCTTAGGCCTCATCCTTGACCTTGTGCTGCTGGTGTGTCCTTCAGCAATAGTGATTTCTAGCAATTGTACGATGAGTCAGCCCTGTGAGCCATCAGTGAGAAAGTCAAGACTTCAACTCTGACCAAATGATTTTCCAAGTGTAGTCCCTAGTCCTATACCAGCAGTCAGCATCACCTGGGAGTTTGTTAAAGATGCAAATTCTGAAGCCCCAACATGGACCAGCTGAATCTAGTTCTGGAGATGGGCCCCAGCCATGTGGTTTAACAAGCCCCCCAGGTGATTCTGATGCCCCTAGAGTTCAAGAACCGTTGCCCTGGAGAAAATGGGAGAGAGGTAAGGTTCCCCTGTGAGGGAGGGTTTTATAGTCTGTTACTTATGATTTTATAAAGATTTTAATTCTGACCTTTTCTAATTTCTCAGGCCCATGA
>NW_006408817.1:2190496-2197038 GCF_000296735.1 Chrysochloris asiatica
TTTTGCCAGCTAAACAAGGTTCTGGAATAACATGTATAACTTGGTTTTCTCAGGAAATTTACATGCACCGTTTATTCACCAGAATCAATGAGTTGTGTTAGAATTTGGTGCTAATCGGTCACTAACATTTCTAACATTATCGAAAATGAAATATTAGCATCCTAAGCCTGTGAATCAGAATCTGTAACCTCTTTGGTCCAATGCCCAGACCCAGTTAAAATGGAAATGAACTGTTTTTCATGTGGGTTTTTTTTTGTTTTTTTTTTAGAGCATTACTAATAGTTGAGGCATTGGTCAATTCATAAACTATCCTATTCCCAAATGCATTTGTAGTGCAGTCGAAGGTTCTGTGTGTCTCTGTTGTTGTTGATTTTATTGTAATAAATGGAAGTCTCTCCATCCTCTACATACACTGTCTCATGAAAAAAAAGGCAGCAGCTCTTCCTCTGGGGAGGTGTGGCATATTGTGCAGGAGGTTGTCTGTAAGCAGTAAGATCTGAGAATGCACTAATGTGACAGTGCACCAGTCAGAGCTCCTAGCTTATCCCTGTCATCTCCAGTCGACCCGAGCCTTTTCAGCAGAGTGAGATTTTGCCACATGAACTTTAAAAGAGGAAAGCCTAGTATATTCTTACCAAGCCCAATTAGCCTGAGTATCAAGATATATGAAATCATGTCCACTGATAAAGGTAAGTAGTTTCATTTTCTAGTGCCTTGTTTTCATGTTTATGCATTTCTCCTAGTTCATAGAGGTGTCTTTATAATACAGCATGCTAACTGAGAGCATTCTCATGGAAAGAGCTTGATTATGTTTTAAAGTTAAGAAGAAGAAAAAAAAGGTGTTGTTTTTTTTTTTTCCAACTTTTACACTGAAATAGTCACAGTTTGGGGCTCTTCCAGGAGACTTCTTCTGGGTTAACTAAGTACAATTTGTTTAATAGTTCTAATTCTCTGACTCATTCTTACTAACTTAAGCAAAATCTAGCCATTGAGGGGAGGAATGCAGAGAGAGAATGGAAAGGTTTTTGTTTGTTCTGTTCATTTCTGGTGTGAACAAAGCTAAGAAGTTCCATGTGTATCAGTAATCCTTTTCTAGTGCTACTGCATGGTGCCCTGCTTGCTATTAAAAAAAAAAAAAAAAAAAATTCTACCGTCCCATCTTGTTTTGGCTAAGAAGTTCAAAGGAATGAATATGACTTATTTTTCCCCAAAAGATAACATTGTAGAGACAAGCATGAATTTGGTTTTAAAAGTTAATTATTAATATTAAGTCACTGTAGTTTTCTGGAATAGTCTAAAGAGCCTATTAATGAGAAACTTACTCTTTCAAATAGGACTGAAATTCAACTATGTGGTAGAAATTTAAACATGTGACAGGAAATTTCTGCTAAAAATATTTTTAAAAAATTTGAAATGGGTTCATTTTGTGTAGCTGTTTTCTCATTGTTTCTGCGGTGATATAAACCTCCCTGGAGTGTTTACTGCTAAACAAGATGAACTGGATGTCATCATTGTCACTAAGATGTTCTTCCGTGTGGTGTCACCCTTTCCTTCTCTCGGTCCCAGGGGACATGCAGTTGAATGTGAAGGCCGGAGGGTTGGGTTGGTCCTAGTACTGCCACAGGGAAGCTGAGGTGAGCTCAGCAGCGCTGGCTGGCTCTGTACACCAACAGCCCTGTGCATTCCTGCCCCATCCCTCTGCCATCCCGACTGGATTCTTTTGCAGGGTTTCACACTCCTTGCATAAACTTTAGGATTTAAGTGGTCTCTTCATAGGTAAGCACCATTTTCTAAATAAGAAATCTTCAAAAGAAATGGGGCAAAAGGGAAGTATTTTCTCTCTCCATCAGTGGAAGTTCCTTTTTCCTGAAGTGTCCCTTCTCATTCCTTCATCAAGCAGTAAACATCCAAGGTTATAGGTGTATCTCATTTCACCTGGAAAGCAATTCTTGATTGGAGAGGGGATTGCTCCTAGAAAAGGAAGATAATGAAATTTAAAGAGACCACTGTGGATCAATGTACAGAAATCATTCTCATCTCCTACTGTCTGCTCTAAAGGAGTTCTGGTAGCATAGTGGTTACAAATCAGGCTGCTAATCACACTGTCAGAAGTTTGAAACTACAAGTTGCTCTGTGGGCAAAAAGATGAGGCTTTCTGCTCCTGTAAAGAAAGATTCACAGCCTTGGAAACCGTGTACAGGGTCACTATGAGTTGGAACCGACTCCACGGCACACCACCACCACCACCACCACCACTACTGTCTGCTCTAACACCTCACTGTAGTGATTGGCCACTACAGCGATATGGTTTTGGACGTTCCTTTTAAGATTTTAAATGGAAGACAGCAATGTAGCACTTCCTGCCCATCATACTGGCTTATTTTATGTATGTTAGGTGAATTAAGAACATTTTAAAATTTGTGTCTCTAGTGTACATATTGTTGGTAAAGCTTTAAAAAATCTTCTCAAACCTTTTTCTCATGAAAATTTAAATGTAAAAAATAGAGAATGAATGATTTAAGAAATATTTTGCAATTATTTGAAGCAATTGTACTGCTCTTCACTTATTGACTATTTCGTTACATAATATTTTGCAGCTATAACAATAGAAATAAATTTGTATGACTATTTTCCTTGTTGAGTTCTAGTGTAGCATTATAGGAAAAATACTGGATTGCTAGACGCAAGGTCAGTGGTTCAAACCCACCAGCCCCTTCTCAGAAACCCTTTACAAAGTTGCTATGAATCACAACCTACTCATTGGCACTTAGCAACTTTTTCCTTCATACTGAGGACCCAGGTGAAGTGGAGAGAAAAAGGAGGATGGCTAGATGAAAAGAAGCAAAATTGTGGGAGCTGGGGATCAGATACAAAAGCATGGGCAGGTCGGTCTCAATGCAATAATCCAGGTCCTGGAAATCTGTTCCAAAGAGGGCTCACTCACTGCCATCTCAGCAGTCTCCATCAGGCCCAAGTGGCTGGATCTCACCTGCTCATTTCCTGGTGGAACAAGAAGGTGTTAAATCCAGGTACAGGGGTCACATGGAGGCCTGGGCTCTGCCAGGTGCTGGCAGACCCATGTTGCTCTGGAGACAGTTAGCAACCAGAACTACGATGATCCCTAAGACCGACACACTCTGTGGTAGTGAGTGTGAGTACATGATAGGGAAGGAGGCTCCCCTGCCACACATATGGATCATGAGACATGCAGGAGGTGCCCAACGGGTGAGCAAGTGGGGGGACCATCATGAGTGCTGAAAATTGGCTGCAGCTGGACTTGCAAAATGCAGATTTTTGCATACAACCTGATTTTGAGAACCTAACCTTCTTGATAAGTGAAGGGGAAGAGTAAGTATGTTTTGGTCTTCTTTCAATGTACATCCAAGCCCATTACTTAATTTGTCACAAAAGATTAAGATTTGAATTTAACCAACTCTCCTCAGATACTAGAAGAAAATTCATTCAAAAAGTAAGAGAACCTTTCCTTAGATTTGTCTTTCCCAAGTCCCTTTCTGGTCTACTCTGATAGTTTTCTGTACTCAGTGTGCCCTTTCTTTTCTGTAAAATAGGGAGCTAATTTATAATGGTCTGGAAACTATGTGAAAGATCCTCATCCTGGTATGTCAGTGTGCCCCTACCACAATGCTTGTTAAGCCTAACTAGATCAAGGTTGTCTCTGTTGTTTTCCCCCAGTTAACTGACCCAGCATCTTTAGATGGCTGAAGGGAACAGAAAGAAAACAACTATAAAAGTTGGTCTTTCTACATGGCAATTACTAAAACCTGGCCTAGGTCAAATTAGAGGTCAAATACAGACAAGTGCTTTTTATTTTCAATTCCAAATAAAAAGGACGAAAACACTGTCTTCATATGGTGCCATCTTCTGTATATCTGCATATGTAGCAACTATTCTTTTTTATGTTGTTGTTGTTGAGTGCCATCAAGTCGGTTCCAACCCATAGCGACCCCGTATAGGGTTTCTAAGGAGTAGTTGGTACATTGCAGTTCAAATGGCTTTGCAGTTTGATGCATTAACCCACAGCACCACACCAGGACTCCATTTTTTCTTATGCTTAGACCCAAAGTCTTGGTCTTCCTTGAGTCCTTTTCCTCTTAAATACAACTTGTCAACAAATTCTGCTTCAAAATTTACCAAGTTCTGACCCTTCCTTATCATCGCCACGTCTATTACTTTGATTCAAGGCACGCTTAACTTTTCCCTGGATTATTCCAACGGCCTTCCATCTAGCCTAAAAACTAACAAAAAGTCAGTTGCTGTGGAGTGTAGAGGTCTAACCTAGACCACCTGAAGTCTATTCTCTACCAACACCTTGAAGGATCCTATTAAAACAGATGGTTGTCTCTCCTCTACCTAAGTGGTTTTCCAGACTTAAGCGGTTTTCCAGGTCTCAATAGAAAAGATGCTGTATTCAGTGAAATGCAAGATCCTCCCTAACTGATCTAGTCCTAACCCCCTATATGGTTAACTCGATGAACACTATGCCAAATATGCTTCATGTAGTTTCTTTCAAGGTTTATATGGATCACTGGAAATTGATCTGCATTTTAAAATCTCTACAGAAGGAGCTCTGGTAGTGTAGTGGTTACGAATCGGGCTACGAACCTCAATGTCAGCAGTTCGAAATTACCAGTTGTTCCGCGGGAGAAAGATGAGGCTTTCTGCTCCCGTAAAGATGTACAGCCTCGGAAACCCTGTACAGGGTCTCTATGACTCGGAACCGACCCCACGGCACATAACAACAACAACAACAACCCAGTACTTAGAGTTCTGGTGTGGTGAGCACTAGACCCCAAGGTCAATTTGAACCACAAGGTGGGTGGTTCAAACTCACCAGCTGATCCTTGGAAACCCTATAGAGGATTGCTCTGAGTCAAAATCGTCTCTGACCGCATTTGACAACAACCAGTAATTGTTATCTGCTATATAGTAACTTGGGAGTCCTGGTGTGGCGCTGTGGGTTAACGCGCCAGAGTGCAAAGCCGTTTGAACTTCAAGGTCGGTGGTTCAAGCTCACCAGCTGCTCCTCGGAAACCCTATACAGGGTCGCTATGGGTCGGAACCAACTCGATGGCACTTAAAAACAACATATAATAACTTGCGCTGTGGGTTAATGTGCCAGATTGCAAAGCTGTTTGAACTGCAAGGTCAGCAGTTCAAGTTCACCAGTTGCTCCTCGGAAACCCTATACAAGGTCGCTATGGGTCAGAACCGACTGACGGCACTTCACAACAACAAATATAATAAATATATGATAACGTTGGGAGAAAGATAAGGCTTTCTGCTCCCTTAAAGATTTACGGCCTTGAAAACCCTGTACAGGTTCGCTATGAGTTGGAACCAACTCCACGGGACATAACAACAACAGCAACAAATGTAATAACGTGCTTGATCTGAATAATGATACACGTGTGGCGCTTTGGATTAATGCGCTGGACTGAAAGTTGATTTGAACTGCAAGGTCAGCGGCTCAAGGTCACCAGCTGCTCCTCAGAAACCCAAACAGGGTTGCTATGGGTCGGAACCGACTCAGTGGCACTTAATAACATTTTATCATGTGATTTCCTAGAAATCAGGAATCTATTTTGACTATAATAAATGCAATACTTGGAAAAATACCTTTTTTCATTTTTTTCTTGGCATGAATATAAGCTTCCTAAAGTTCAGATGTGGCACTGTGGGAAAAGCACTGCAATGGTAACCACTTGGTCATCAGTTCAAATTCACCATCTGCTCCTCATAAACCCTATATAGGTTTGATGTGAGTCAGAACTAACTCTATGGCACTTAACAACAACATCAAAAATTACTGAACTTATAAGGGTTCAGTGTTGATGGTGTATCATCAGTGTTTTTCTCCTTTAACATTACCCAGTCATTTTCTTATTGATTTATTTTTACTGTTGTTAAGTATGTAGAGTCAACTCTGATTCATAAGTGACCCTGTAATATTTCCAAGGATTGGCTGGTGGGTTTGAACCACTGACCTTGTGGTTAGTTGTTTTTGTGGCTAAATGCCATCCAGACGGTTCCGACTCATAGTGACCTTGTATAGGGATTCTAAGGAACAGCTAGTGGGTTTGAACCTCCGACCTTGTGGATCACAGTACAGTGCTTATCCTGCAGTGCCATTGTTGTTGTTAGATTTCATCAAGTGGGTCCTGACTCATAGCGGCCTTATGCACAGCAGAACGAAACACTGCCCGATCCTGGGTCAACCTCACTATCGTTGCCATACTTGAGCCCATTGATGCTGACACTTTGCCAATACATCTCACTGGGGGTCTTCCTCTATTTCCTCTGACCCTCCACCCTACCAAACATCCCTTCTGACAATATGTCCGAAGTATGAGAGACAAGGTTTGGCCATCCTGGCCTCCAAGGAGCACTCTGGCTGCGATTCTTCCAACACAGATCTATTGGTTCTTTTGGCAGCCCATGGCACTTTCAATATTCTCCTCCAACACCATAACTCAAAAGCATCAATTCTTCTTCCTTATTCACTGTCCAGCTTTCGCATGCAT
>NW_006408817.1:2198328-2204927 GCF_000296735.1 Chrysochloris asiatica
AAATAGAACAATTAACAAGTAGATTTGAGGAAACTTCCTCAAAAAAGGTGACATTTGAAATAGATAATAATAAGAATGATTAAAGAAATGCTATCAGTTTAGGGAACATATGCAAAGCAGAGAGATGAAAAGAGTATAATGTGTTAGGAGTAGAAAAGAGTGTAATGTGTTTGGGAGTAGAAGAAACTCTGATTAGTAGACCAATTCTGATGATGGTGTTTGGTCAGACTAGAGTTGTTTTGTTTTCCTACAAGTCTTCCTGACCCACTGACGGATTTTAAACCTGGGAATAGTAAGATTGATTTCATTATTGAATTAATAAAACAATAATCATATTGTTGTTTCTATAAAGTGCTTTGGAGTCAGTTCCAACTCGTGGCAATGCTGTATAGGGTTTCTAAGGAGCAGCTAGTGGGTTTGAACTGCCAACTTCATGGTTAGCAGGCCAGTGATTATCCTACAGTGCCATACCAGGACTGAAGTAATCATTAGACATAGCCAAATATGTCTTTTAAAATTCAGAATCAGAAAAGTGGTTGTCATTGATAAATTGGTTAATTTTTTCTTCCTAATTTCCTTTCTCTGGCAGTCAGATACTTAGCAGAAAAAATATCAGCAGTAATAGATAAGCAAGTTAAGTACTTGCTCTTTAAATTTTGCATTATTGAAACAATCCCCTGCACTGTTACAGGCTTAGCACACAACACTATTGTGCTCCTGGCCAAGGGGAGGAATGTGAGACCTGCTGGTCTGGGTCCATAGCAAAGAGTGAGAACAGCAAGAAACAGTACTTTAACCTTTTTGTTTTTGTTTTTCCCCATTTTAACCATTTAGTACTTTGCTTTGCAAGCTGTTAAATATTAAAGTCTCAATAACATGGGTTTTCTATTAGCGTTTGTCTTAAAAATGCATCAGTGAGGAGAGTTAGGATAGAAGAGAGGCCATCATCAAGCTTTGTTTTAGAGGCCTCTCATTTGTCAGATGTGTTTTTAAAAAAATTGTTAACCATAGGTGTGTGACGTCCACAGCCAACTACCTGTGCCTTGTGCCTAAGGAATGCTACTAGAGCAGTAAAATATTTCTCTATAAAGAAGTTAAATAATTTTCCCATGCTCACAAAGTAAACAAATAGCCATGTCAAAATTTTGACCTTTCAACCTCTAATTTTACTAACCTACCCTGGTCTCTCCTACAAAAGAAAAGAAAAAAAAATTCCCAGATAAACATAGCCTTGCTTCTCACAGCAGGCCTGGCTGATCCCAGACCGTGGGACTCTAGAGATAGCAGGGATGCATTTAAAATAGTAGTTTCTGGGATGAAAGGTCCTAAGGAATTTTCTTTCTTGGCAGAGCTCATTTGACCCCTCACTGCCATGAAGCTAAATTCAGATTTTAAAACAAAGTGAATCAACAGTGTCAGTAACTTGAAGATAAAGGACTGAGAAGTAGAAATCAGCAGATAATTTTGAGGCAACATAAAGTAGGCAGAAGGCTACAAAAGTTAGTTCACAGAAAGAGTACAAGGCCAGGATGTTGTAGCTGCTGGAATTCAAGTTCAGAGAAAAAAAGTTCAGAAACACTAACCATAAAAGAAGATACAAAATTAATGAAAAGCAGCAACATATGAAAGGAATTGAGTATTAAAAAAATCATGCATTTCCTTCTGTTATAAAAACAAACAATAGTTCATTCTTGGTTACTAATAATGAATGCAGACAGTCCGTGGGTTACCAATGTTTGATTTTATATTCAGCCCATAGTTATGAAACATCCCCATAAAGTTTATTATATAAAGAACTTGAGAAACATACAATGGTTCCTGATAACTTCAGGGTGCTATTTTGAAATATGCATCAAAACATCATTATTTTTGTTAGTATATTTTGTTAGTGTATTTGAAAGCATTTAAGTTTTAATGCATTGGAAAGCACACTATACTGTGTGCAAAGACAAACATTTGACTGACATGAGATATAAACTGTATGAATTCAATTTAGCAACAGGAATGGAACTCATTTGTAATATGGTGATTACCTATAATTAAAACCATTCTCTTTGGTTTTAACTGCATCCTTGACAAACCTTATGAAACATTGACCAGTTGGTTTTCTTTTTCTCTCTGAATCTGCACATAGTTTGTTGTGAATGAATGGAAAATAGTTTGGCAGTGTGGGTTGAAAAAAGAGCAAAAGCCAAGAATTTGATTAATTTATAAAGCAGACACTTGAGTGAATGAGTTGGCTGTAGCTTTTTACACAAACCTCACTTTTGCCCATACAATTCCTTTCTTAATTCTGTTTTTATTTCTTTCAAAGTTTATGGAGTCAATAAAAATTTTTAGTTTTATGGCTTCAGAAGTCTCCCCTTTTACAGCAGAGCTTTTCATGCCCAACATCAACCAGACATAACACCCTCTTTTGATTCTCAAGACTCCTTTCTGTATAAACGGCCAGAATGTCCAGGGTTTTTTAGTTGTTTTGGGTGCCACAGTGTCAATTACAACTCCCAGAAACCCTATATGACAGAGTGGAACTGCCCCATAAGGAGCAGATCGTCAGATCTTTTCAGGTGTGGAGCCCACTCATTGAGTGTTTGAACCACGGACCTTTCAGTTAACAGCTGAGCACTTTGTGCCACCAGGATTCCTTGGCTGTTTCGTTGTTATTTTTCAGTAGTAGACTCCAAAATCAAAGCTAATTTTTATCACAACATTAATTGTGAAGAGGGCCTCACACCTATATTAGCTATGTCTTAACAAGAGTCACACTCCTGGTGTTGTGCTCTAGGATAAGCGCTATCCTGCTAACCACAAGGTTGGAAGTTTAAACCCACAGCTGCAGCTCATGATGAGTTGGAACCAACTCAACAGTGTGTAACAAAAGTGACATGATACTGTGAGCCTAAATCTTCTCTGTTAAAATGTGTCAGTTCTAAATGGTTCTGGCACAATGTGAGTGTTCTTTATATAAAAAAAACCCAACACATGGTAGTTTTGCTATAACAGAGATGTAATCACATGATTACCTGCTATGTGAAAGGAGGAAGCCTTACCTCATCTACCCTATAGCCCTGATCTTGCCCCTTAAGACTTCTTTTTGTTCCCCAAATTCAAAGAATATTTAAAAGCAGAATTTGAGACTCTTGTGAATGTAAAAAACTGTATTTTTAAGATTATAAGCTAGAGTCCCTGTCCAGAAGGTGCAGAAAAATGGAACGTAGAAAAAGGAAAAAAAAAAACAAAACAAGTATGAGGAAGGACAGAGAACCATTTACATACTTCCAGATATTTTGAGTGTTAAAAATGTAGTCCATTTAATAAAATGACTGTTTAATTAATTTAAAGCTTAAAGGCACAAGTAGTTGAAGTATACATGATTTTGAAGTCTTCACTGTTTATTAAGTAAGAATGAAAATCTCTATGTTTAAGAATGTATAGTATATACTGGAGGAGTCCTGGTGTGGCTCTGTGGGTTAATGCACCAGACTGCAAAGCCGTTTGAACTGCAAGTTCGGAGGTTCAAGCTCACCAGCTACTCCTCGGAAACCCTATACAGGGTCACTATGGGTCAGAATCAACTTGACGGCACTTAACAACAATTAACAGTATATATTGGAACTCATATTTCTTGCTGTAGAAATAGGCCCAAGTGGAATTGTTCTGTTTCCTGCATGACAAGCATAAATTGTTTCCTGTTTAAAAATTTTAAAGATACATATTTTTCATGCCATAAAGTTTTTAAATTTTAAAAAGTCATATATATTTTTTAAATGCAATGTCGATATAATAATATCTGACCTTGGCTCAATCACTTAATATATGAGTTTAATCATCTTTAAAATGTACACAAATGCCTTTCTTACTGTGTCCCATAAGGGAATCTTCAGAGAATCAAGTGAGATAATGCCAGGAAAGTGCTTTACACAGTGCCTACTTGGTTCAGGATAAATGTCCTTATGTTAATAGTAGTATTTGAAAGCACGCTGTTGTAAACTGTAAATTTTATGAAAGCACTATGGAAACCTAAAATGTGATTGCTTACATTTCTGTGACATTCCGGATAAATACTTTTGTGTGTAAGCTACTGAGGGACATGTCCATTCACCTCAGTGTGTCCAGGTCTGGAGATGTAACTTGCCTTGCATTTATATGGAACTCTAATTGTTCTATGGTTTATTCATTGAACAAATCACCTGAGAAAAGGCCATTTTGAAAACTAGTTGTTTTCCAGGGATCATAACCACTTCAAGGAAAAAGAAAAGTTTCTTTGGAGATTTTCTGTGTTGACTGGGTTGTGTGCCTCCAAGACTGTGAGAGTGTGGGATTCTGCAGGTGAGAAGAGGTAGAGAAAATGGACTGGCAGAATTGCATATGATTTCATTTACTTTTTTTTTTTTTAAAGTATAGTTATTTATGTTTACTGATATTAATTTTTACAGCTGAGAGAAAAATATTGTTATTATAGGAGAAAAATATTTTAGATATATTTAGGAGTGAAATGTTACAGATTTTAATTAACATTAACATACTTCAATAACTGAAGCAAAAGTGTATTAAATCTTGATTATAGGTATATCGCGATACATTACATTTTTTTTTTGTAATTTTATCTCTGAAACTTTTAAGTCTGAAGTATGTCTAATAATTCATAGTAAAATCATAGGACTATGTTATGAAGTTACCAAAATCTCACAGGTAAAATACATTAGTGCGTTATACCTGGTGTTATGCTGACCACAAAGTCAGTTTGAACCATAAGGTCAGTGATTCAAGCCCCATACAGAGGCTTGATATCACTTAACAACAACAACATTATTCAATAGTATATGGATGAAACATGTAAAAGGATAAACGGGAAGAGATACACATACATATGTTTGAAAAAATACACCCCATCTTTCCAGTTTCTGCTATTACATTACTACATATTGATTAACAGATTTGGAGTAACCACTAGTTTTTATACATTTAGAACTGAAAAAGGAACAAAGAACTCCATTTTTGTTAGTATGGACCAGTTTAATTTCAATTCATCTTTTGATCCATAAAGGATGGAAAGATGCACCTACAGGAGAATTTAATCCACAAGTAACTAACATCGAAAGCTAATTTTTATGGAAAGTACTTGTTCTCTTTTTTATTTTAATTGATTTTTTAAAATGTTTTATTGTGAATTATATGATAGTTTACATGGGGGTCATTTACTTTTTAAAGGCCAGTTTTAGATTCAAAGCATAGAACTCAGGCATTCTGGGCCCAGACACTGAATGTTTCTTTGTGGAAAGTACATTGTGAGGTTGTGCAGCCTCAAAGCCAGGACCTCCAGGGTCAGGTCGAAGTTTCAGTTCATGATTTAAGATATGGGGTTATGAGAGCAGCAGAGGTGCTTACCAGTAAAACAGGAGCTAGTGCCAGCCACAGAGGTGGGGAAGTGGGGAGTGGCCAAGGCAAGAACTTTCAGGAAAGGAGAAAGGAGTCCCTAGGGAAACTTTCCCCAAAATGTGTTCCAAGGCACAAACAAGTTTCAAGAGATGTTGACTTGTAATGTGTGGTGGAAGTGTTTCCTGGATAAACACTGGGTTCAAAGTTGAGAGGATTTCCCTACTGTGGGACTTCCCCAGAGCTGCCAGTATGATCATAGTAGTTGAGTATCTAAGATGAAGGTGTAAAAATTGGCAGCTCCTAAGTATTTCACATAGACTAGCAGAGATTCTTTGAGGGTAGGAGGGAAGAAGGATCCTCTTGTCAGAGTAATGTTTTCACAGAACACACTGATAAAGGTTGTCCAGGGACCTGTGGTGAGTGTTATGAATATGATTGAAGGCTTTTTCTGGGCTCAATTCTGTGGAAATTGAAAGAAATCTTCAATTATCTGAAAAATTTCTCCAGGCTCTCATAAAGTGCCTTTCCTTCTCTCTATCACCTAATTGTTGTTGTTAAGGGCCATTGAATCAATTCTGACTCTTAGGTTACCCTGTATAGCAGGAGTGGGGAACCTTTTTCCTGCAGATATTTATTACATCATTTGCAGGCTATACAAAATTATCAACTTAAAAATTAGCCTGGTATATTTGGTCAAACATTTAATTAACTCACATAATGCTGTTGTTGTTGTTAAGTGCCGTCGAGTCAGTTCCTACCCATAGCAACTCTGTATAGGGTTTCCAAGGAGCAGCTGATGAGCTTGAACCACCTACCTTGCAGTTCAAACGGCTTTGCAGTCTGACGCATTAACCCACAGGACTCTGTAACTCACTTAATAGCAACAACAAATATCATGACTGGAACTGAGGTTACCTTGGTAGGGTCAGACCAAATGATTTCCTTGGCCTTAATGGCCTGTGGGCCAGGCGTTCTCCACTCCTGCTGAATAGGGTCTCCTAGGAGTGGCTAGTGGGTTTGAACCACTGACCTTGTGATTAGCAGTCCACTGCTTATCCTATGATGTCATATCAGGACTCTAATAACCCAATTACTTGATTGGGATTTGCTGCCACTATTAAAATAAACTCAGTACTCAGAGGAAGAAAGACAAATGACTTAACTCATAATTACTGAACACAAACACATAAAAATAACAAATGGGCCAGAGCCTTTGTACA
>NW_006408817.1:2205582-2215437 GCF_000296735.1 Chrysochloris asiatica
CCAAGAAGAATGAAGTCCTTGACAACCTCAATCTCTTCTCCATTGATAAGAATGCTGTTTATTGGTCCAGTGGTGAGGATTTTTGTTTTCTTTACTTCTTTTAAAATGTTATTAAATAAAATGATGCATTAAAGTAATAGAAGGAATTTATCTAAGAACCTTAATCATGAGATTAGAAAGTGACGGCAATTAGATTGTTTCATGAATACCAGACTGCATCCTGGACAGCCTCTCCACCACCACCATCAAATTGCCATCGAGTCAGTTCCAACTCACGGCAGCCCCATGTATGTCAGAGTACAAGTGTGCGCCATATGGTTTTCAAAGGCTGATTTTTTTCAGAAGTAAATCTCCAGACCTTTTTTCCAAGGCACCTCTGGATGGACTTGAACCTCTCCAACCTTTCTGTTAGTAGCCAAGCGTAGTTAACTACAAAGAGACAGCCTCACAGGCTTCAGAAACTCTATACGCAAAGCTGTGTTATTAATCTTAAATTCTTAAAGGCATGGCTTCTCTGTCATGCCAGCAGGAGTGTAAAGCATCCTCTGTTACTTCTCCCTGTCTGTCGCTTTCTACAACCAGTCCCCTGTTGATCCTTTCTGTTTGTTGTGTCTTGGCCTCCTCCCTGTCTTCATTTGACGTAGTTCAGGTTGTCTTGTGCCGACTCGGGCAGATTTTTTCAACTGTAGTTAACAAAAGGGATGGGGAAGAGCCAGGGGCTTACAGAAACTTAGAGAATTGTACATACCTATTTCCTCCCCAAACCATGAATTACTGGAGAGTAAGGATTATGTCTTATTTGTCTAACCATCCCCAATAATTAACAGAGTACCTGACACTTTTAATTAGGGAGTTATCAGTTGGTACAGTTAATTAGAGAGAAAAAGGAAAGGGGGATAAGAAAGGATGGAATAAAATAGAAGCTTTTTGTTAGTCTTTTGTTGCAGTTGATCATTGGATATTCTTAGTGCTTACAGGACAGTTTGTATCTTTGGAGACATAAATATGCACTCTGAATAAATGTTGTTTCTTTAGGTGATCAAAGGTACATAAATGTGCTTTTAAAAATTATTCATTGACAAAAGCAATTGCAATTAATATCAAATGAAGAAATGTTTAATGGAAGAAAGTGAAAAAGCTTTTGTAATCCAGGATGCACACTTACAATAATGGTAAAATGTGGAATTAGAATTATCCGCAGTTAGCTCATGTCAAATACCAGACATTGTTTTGTCATTACTGTTACTGCTACCATCTTTATTGAATAAAAAGATTTTATTTGTTATGTACATGGTTTTAACACGTGTGCACAGTTAATTATATTAATTTTTAAAGGTGCCATTTATCCATATGTTAGCCAAAATAGGTATTAGGAATCACAGAAAGTGTCAAAAGGATTGAACTTTGAAGAAAATGGCAGATGCGGGAAATATTAAAAGTAAGCAAGTATAAACAAGTGCTGGGTTGTAGTAAATCAACATGCAGGCAGTAAAGGTGACAAATATAAGCAGACAGTAAGTAAATGCATGCATGAGGCACTGAAGGAGGCAGAAAGCAAGCACCTTAGGAGAGTAGAGGGAGGAAAGACTCCCTTGCCTCATACAGCATTATTTTGCAAGTAATAATTAAAGCAGTTATATAGCATTGACCTAGTATCAGCTATTGTTTAAATACTTTCACTAGAATTTACTAACTCTTTAATCCTTATAACAACCTTATGATAGATACTGTTCTGAATCTGTTAAATCCTCATTTCCAGACGAAGAAACTAATGTACAGAGGAAGTAAGTACACCAGTCACATAGCTGGTAAATGGCAAAACCAGGATTTAAACCTAGGAAAGTGATAGTTACACAGCAGAGGTGACCTGAAGAATGTTTAAATTGCTCTCAGAGTATCTTTAGTGTTGAATAATATGAAAGAACTAGTGCCTTTGGCATCCAAGCAGCTGAATGTCTTGCTTTTGAAGATGCAGAAAGCTGCGTAAGTGTGGGTGTGTGTGAAATCTGAGCTCCAATTCAGTGTAGATGCTCTTATCTGGGTACTCTGACATCGATTATCAGGGCCAAATGCATACTAGTATGCTTAGATATCTTAGCAGACCCTTGATGGCAAAAAAGTTAGACACTTAGCTTGCCAATCAAAGGGTGGGCGGTTTGAACCTACCCCTTCTGTGGTTCCATGGGAGAAAGACGGGACAATCTGCTTCTGTAAAAATCACAGCCTAGAAAATTGTGTGGGGACAGATCTACTCTGTCACACAGAATCTGAGTCAGAACCAACTTGATGGCATCCAACAGCAATGACAGAAATCTCTTTAATATCAAAACTCAAAACTGCTAAGAATTTTGGGCTCTGGCAAGGAAAAAAAAAAAAAAAGACTGCTTGAAAATTGAGCATTTCTCTGATTGTATGGACACACAACTTCCCAGGTTAGTTTCTCAGCACCGGTGCAGCAGTAACAGAGAGGGTCATGATAAATCCACAACAATCCAGTGTCTTTCACATGGTTGTTCTTAGTGATAAAAGAAATTGATGTCACAGTGAATTGGAAACTTTTTTTGTGTGTTTGAAATTTTAATTGCGAATTGAGTGACAATTTACAGTGCAGAGCATCAGTTTTACATCCAACAAATTGCACACTTTATTTTGTTTAAATGGTTGCAAACCCATCCATGTAACAGCATTTAACGCACTTCCTCCCTGTGGTTCCTAGTTTCATTCCACCCTCCTTCTCAATCCCCCTGAACCTTGTCCCCAGGGGCATGTTGTCCTTTTGACGTTGAATGGTTGACCATTCATAATAAGTATACTTCACTCTTATTGTTAACTTCCCTGCTCCCCTATATACTATGTACCACTTGGTTGAAAATTGGGTCACCAGGATTAATTCTGTTTCAGATGTGGTCAAGGATCATAGTCTTAGGTTTCTCCAGTCTTTCTGAACCATAAGTCCAGTCTTTTTTTATAATTTTGAGTTTTGTTCCACATTGTCTCCCACTCTATCCGAGATCTTCTAATGTGATCCTTTTCAGAGCAGTTGTTAGTGGTAGCTGGGCACCATCTAGTTCTGGTTTCAGAGTTGTAGAGTCTGATGTGTATGTGTTTCATTACTCCATGGGACTAATTGATTCCAATAATTTTTAATTTTCGTTACTCTTCTTTCTTCCCCACATAGAGAGGCCAGTTAGGTGCAAGACAGATGGCCACTAACATTTAAGATTCCACTTGCTATTCACCAAAGTGAGATGTAGAACAGTGTCTTTGTGGGCTATGCTATCCTAGTTGAACATGGTGTCCCCTGAGACTATGATTCTAAGACCCCAGGCCTAGTAACTCCTTGTCCAACGGTGTTTGATAATGTTCAAGAAGTTTATCATTTTGTCCCTATATGCTCCACCACATTCATAGATGTATTTGAAACAAGAGTAGGTGCCCATGTACAAACATTCTCTGTCAAACCCTTATATATTTGTGGATTTACCTCCACTCCCCCTCTCACACCTGTTCAGCCTGTGTGTCTATCCATGTAGCTACCTATAGAACACTGTGGTTGCAGAGTTGTATATGTAATTGTATTTACCTCTGTCCCCTTTAATTTTTGCATTCCTCCATGTATCTTCACCTGTCTTCATCATTCATCTACCATCCTCCCTCTTTTTGCATACTGCCTTCTCCATCACCTAAGTTAATACATATTTACACTATAGTCAGTGAATTACTTGCCATCACCTCCCTGCCCCCATAACCATCAAAGAATGTTTCTTTTAATACGAAAACCTTTTCTTGAGTTTTTACAATCGTGGTCTCATACAATATTTGACATTTTATGATTGACTAATTTCAGTCAAAATAATGTCCTCCAGGTTAATCCGTGCTGTAAGGCATTTTGCAGTTTCATCGTTAATTTTCAGTGTTGTGTAGTACTGAATTGGAAACGATTTTAAGATAGAAAAAACACAGCAGACTGTGAACCTCCTCCAACTCAAGTTGATGTCAACCAGAATGGTCCTTGGAGGCAGGTATAAAGAAACATTTGTAATTGTAGGGTTTTTTTTTTGCTTCTACCTTCTGCCCTAGTAAAGGCTACAGACAAAAGAATATTGGGTTTGCTTTAAATAGCAGTTGTTTTCTGCAATCTGGATCAACAATATTTAGTTGAGGCTGGCTGAAAGGGGAACCTCCATTAGTTCAGGCTTGGTAGTGGGAGGAGCTGTCTACAACTCCTTCACAACCCAGTGGGAAATTTCATCTCTATTCGTGATAACATCATAACAAAGAACTGCAAAACATGCTGACCACTCCCCCACCCTCTCACACACAAAGCAGGAAGTGTAATTGGACTCCTGTTTTCATTATTTTTCAAGACTTTTATTTTGTGTATGTAATAAAAATAAATATATAACAACTTTTAACAGTTCAATAATTTGTAAAAAAAATATTTGTAATTCAGTAATAGTGATTAAATTCATTGTGTTATGCCACAATTACAATGATCCTTTTCTAAATTATTGCACCATGGTTAACAGAAACTCAATGTTTTCTAACCATTGACTTCCCTTTTTCCCCTTCCCTCCTACTCCTGGTAACCACTAATAAGCTTTGGTTATTAGCTCTGAGTCTTAGAAGCCCTATAGACAGCAACTAAATACCACCCAGTTCTAAACCATGGTGTCAGAATCATTGCTCTCCTGAGCCCATTACAGCCACTGTAACAATCCATCTCATTAAGGGTCTTCTAGTCTTCACTGATGCACAACCTTATCAAGCTAGATGTCCTTCTCCAGGGACTGTCCCTTCTTAATGGCATGTTCAAAGTACATGAGACAAAGAAAGTTCACCATCCTTGCCTCTAAGGAACATTCTGGGTGTACTTCTTTCAAGTCAGATTTGTTCATTCTTCTGACAGTCTGTGGTATAGTTAATATTCTTAGCCAGGATCATAATTAAAGGCATACAATTTTGTTCAGTCTTCCTTATTCATTGTCCAGCATGCATATAAGGTGATTGAAAATACCAGGGCTTGGGTCAGGTGAATCATAGTCCTCAAAGTGACATCTTTGCTTTTGAACCTTAAAGAAGTCTTTTGCAGCAGATTTGCCAAATGTAATTCATTGTTAGATTTCCAGACTACTACTGCTTACATGATGTTAATTGTAGATCTAAGTAAAATGAAATCCTTGACAACTTTAATCTTTTCTCTGTTTATCATGATGTTACTCACTGGTCCAGTTGTGAGTATTTTTGGTTTCTTTATGTTGAGATGTAATTCATACTGAAGAATAGTCTCATCTTCATCCATATATGCTTATAGTCCTTTCTACTTTCAGCAAGCAAGGTTGTAAAATCTGCATTATCACAGGTTCCTGATAAGTCTTTCTCCAATTCTGATGCAGTGTTGTTCTTTGTATAGTCCAGCTTCTTGGATAATTTGCTCCGCATATGTAGGGGTTTCAAAAGTTCATGGAAATTTTTCATTGTCTTTTAATTCCACTTTTCCACATACTTTTTAATGCACATGGTGTATGGCGAAAGGATGCAATCCTGATACACACCTTTCCTGATTATTTGAACGATTGCCTCGTGGTCTATGTATAGGTTCTAAATGAGTGCAATTAAGTATTCTAGTGTTCCCATTTTTCATAATGTTATTTACACATTTTGCATGCAATGGAATCTATACAATAGTATATAGACATTTCCTTATTTCATATAAGTGAGGTAATATATTTGTCCTGATGTGTTTCACTTACCATGCTATTTTCAAGGTATGTCCATGCTGTGGCATACATGAAGCCTTTATTTTCTTTATGACTGAGTATTATTCATTGTATGTACATACCACAATTTGTTTCTACCTTTTGGCTACTGTGTATAGTGCTGCAGTGAACATTGGTATACAGATTTCTGTTTGTGTCCTATTCAGGAGTTTGTTGTATTATCATGTTCTTGAGCTATGTCATGTCCTAAACTTTTCCCACCCCCCAATTCCTTATTCTTTCTGGTTCGAATCATGTTGACAGATCCTTGCCACAATTAAGTGTGCCATGGGTATGTTGTGGTGCTGTAGAATAAACACTGGACTGCTAACTGCAAGATCAGCAGTTCAAACCTACCAACCGCTCTCGGAAACCGTATATAGAAAGCAACTCAATGGCACTGAACAACATATGTAAACTTACTCAATAACAGCACAAATCCAGAAGTTCTTCTGAATTATGCATTTAAGTAACACTTCTATGTAAGCCTGTATGGCACCTCACAACTAATGGCCAGTTAGAAAATGGTGCAGCAGGGATTCTGACCCCCAGAACCCACTCATGTGTGAATTGTTGTTGTTGTTGTTAAGTGCTGTTGAGTCGATTCTGATCCATAGCGACCCTGTACAGGGTTTCCAAGCTGTAAATCTTATGGGAGCAGAAAGCCTCATCTTTCTCCCGCAAAACAGCTGGTAGTTTTGAACTGCTGACCTTAAGATTCGCAACCACTACACTACCAGAGTGTGAATTGCAGGCATTGTGTCCAGGACCTCATCTGGAAACGCCTACTTAAACTGGAATTATGACAAGTCCAGCCAGATGTGGTTCGGTTCATCACAGCAGAATTTTAACTTTTAAGGAACCATGTTATTTTCTTTTCCTCTCCCTCTGAGTAACAACAACAACAAAAAAGAATCAGTTTGTAAATAGTTACAGAGCATATTTCTGTGAAAGCAAGATAAATATTTATAGTTTGTGAAAATTATCAGTTTTTTACAATGACTTTAGTGTTTTTAGAGACTGTACATTTTATTTTATTGCATACATTCATTGTTTATACTTAAATACATAGTTGACCATTGCCTTTTTATACTCTATTTTTATTCATCCACCTTTGAGACCTTTAAAATATTGAATATCTGCAATTAACTGCCTTCAAGGTTTATTTTGAATTCATATTGCTTTTGAACTCTAAAGACTTCGAGCCATCACACATTACCTCATAGTGTAACATTGTTACATTTTAGATAGTATTGGATGATAAGTTTGAAGCATTGGTGCCTATAGTATATTTTAGTTTAGTAACTATAAATGAACTACAAAATTACTTACAATAAACTGAAGTAGAGTTGCTAGACTTCTTTTTCCTTCTGCAGCTGCTATTTTTATCAAGATATAAACATCTGTATTATGAAGATTATTATTTGAGTAAGACATCTTTTCTAGATATTTAGGAGTTATATAGAAATGACTATGAATTATTCAAAATTTAGATAAAAAATGGAAATGTTAGAAAATTTCTAGAGACTAGACTTCTTTTTAAAACAGCTTGTCAAAATTTAGAAAATATTGCTTGTGAAATGGAAACTAAGACTATAGCCAAATAAAGAAAAGCTTGCATGATGCTCTTTTAGAATGTATTCATTCAAAAAATCCTTGCTGAACATCTACTATGTGACACAAGATGTCCTTCAAATGCATCAGTAAATGTAGCAAACATCACTGCCTTCCCAAAGCTTACATTCTAATCAGTGGCAAACTAAAAGTATCCAAGCCATGGCCACCAAGTGGATTGGAATTTACAGTGGCCCTATAGGACAGATTAGAACTGACCTATAGGAGTCCTGACGTGGCATTTTAGGATAAGCACTAAACTGCTAACCACAAAATTGATGGTTGAAACCCACCAGCCACTCCCTGGAAACCACATACAGGGTGCTGTGAGTCGGAACCGACTCAACAGCACGTAGCAACAACACAGGGTTTCCAAGGCTGTAATCTTTAAGGAAGAAGACTGACACATCTTTCAACCTTTGGTGAGCAGCTGAGTGCTTAACACCTGAGTCACCAGGGTTCCGTCTAACCAAGGGAGATGGGCAATAAAAGTAAATTATGTAATATGTTAGAAGATGGTAACCAGTTGTCATCAAAATCGACTTGGACTCATGGTAACTCCATGGGTGTCAGAGTAGACTTGTACTGCAGAGGATTTTCAATGACAGGATTTTAGAAGTAGATTACCAAGCTTTTTTTCCTAGAGAAGGAAATATGTAAAAATTTGAAGGAAATAAACAATGGTTCAGTATTACAGATTGAATTGTATCCTCCCTTCCCCCAAATACAAACACTAACACCTATACCTGTGGTTATAATCCCTTTTGGGAATGGGGTTCCTTTGTTATGCCAGTGAGACAGTCTTGGTGTGGGGTGCGTTTTAAGTCAATCTCATTTGAGATCTAAAAGATGGGAGAAGATAGATGCCAAACCACATAAATAAGGACCTTCCCCCAAAGCCAACAGAGAGAAAAGCCTTCCCAAGAGCTAGCACCCTGAGTTCAGAGTTCTAACCTCCTAAACTACTATGTGACAGATGATGTTCCTCAGATGCATCACTAAATACACCAAACACTACTGCCACCCACTTGAGATATTTCTGTTATGGCAGCACTAGATAGCTAAGACAGATTGCAAGTATCTAGGGGAAGAGAACATTTCAGCAGAGAACAGCTAGGCCAAAGACCCTAAAACCTACTTGGCTTATTTGAGGAACTTTGAGGAGGACCCAAATGAGTGGAGTGGAGTGGATCAAGGGAAGTCAGATCACCTGAAGCTAGATCACATAAAGCCTTGTAAACCATAATAGGACTTGATAGTTTACACTGAGAGAGATGAGGAATGATTGGAATATTTTATGTACAGGAGTGACATTATCTGACTTAGGTTTTACAGAGCTCTCTCTGGTCCTAGTTGAAAATTGTGCTGGGGACAAGCAGCTAGAAGGTTTTGCTGTAATTGGGATAAAGATTATTATAGATTTGTAGTTTAGGTCAGAGTAACAGCAGTGGAGATGGTGATATATGGTTATACTCTAGAAATATTTTGAAGTTAGAACCAACAGGATGCCCTGAGAGATTGGATATGGAGTGAGAGATTGGGCTTTAGGATGTTTAGGATGTTTCCAAGGTGTTTGACCATAGCATAAATGAAGTTGTCTTTAAATGAGCTGGAAATAAAAATTGTAAAGGCTGTTGTAAGCATTTTTGGATGAGAGTTTGGAGACCAGGAATGCAGATTTCGATATGTTGAGTATGAGATATTAGACATACTATTGAAGATGGTGTGGCACTGTAGGATAAGTCATGGACCACAAGGTCGGTTTGAACTGCAAGGTCGGTGGTTCAGATTCACCAACCACTCCTTGGAAACCGTACACAGGGTCACTGTGAGTTGGAACCAACTCGAGGGCATTTAACAACAGTGTTATAGATGCTGGAGTCCTGGTGTGGTGCCATGGGGTAAGAACTGAACTAACTGCAAGGTTGGTGATTCGAACCCACCAGCTGCACCTCAGAAACTCTAGACAGGGTCAGACCAACTTGATGGCACCTAAGAACAACAACAACAACATTACAGGTGCTATATGGCAATTGAACGTATAAATCTGGAATTTAGGTGAGATGTCTGAAGTAAAGAAAGAAGTGTGGGAATCGCAAAATTCAGAAGGCACAGGACTGGATGAGATTGCCAAGGAAGAGAAACAAACCTTAAACTGAGTGGCACTTCAACTTGGAGGAGCTTTAAATATAAATTCTTGACATGCTAGAGATAAGAACTTCAGATTTCTTGATTTTTTCCCCCCTCCATTAAACAAGAGATGTGCTTTTTAAAAAATCTCTAATACATAGGCTTTCAAAGAGGAAGCTTTTTTTATATAAGAAATCCATAAGTGTATTTTCATTATAAAAGAATTAACTGGTATAGCTGTATGAACATCAAAGCATGAAAGTGTGTCCAATCATCTTTTCATCCTATTCTCATTCCCGATCTCTAGATTTAACAGTTTGCATTACCTTCTATCCCTCTCAATGCACTTATA
>NW_006408817.1:2216205-2293334 GCF_000296735.1 Chrysochloris asiatica
TTGTTTCCTCTTTTGAGCTACTGCATTTATAGGTGTAGGTCATGTTTATCAAATTGTATCAGATGATGCTTTTTTCCTCTTCTTTCTTCTTCGGGTTGAGCTCTGTTTATCCAGTCATTGAAGCCAGGTCAAATGGGTATCATCTGCAAGTGTGGGTGTTCTTGCGTCTGTCCGGTCTCTTTTTATCTGCTGGCCACCCGCTCTCCACTCTAGACCTCTGTGGCTGTGTCATTGACTCTGAGCCCATGAGTACCCAAATGTTGCCTGTATCTTTTTTTTTTAAGTGGGATTATACTACACATCCTGTTGTATTTCATTTAATAATATTGTGGATTATATTCCCAGCCTTAATTTTGTCTTTCTGTTTTCAACAGTTGCATATGTTCTATAATGCTGTTTTGGCTATTTATATTTATGTGTATCCTTACATACAGAACTAGTGCTGTTGGTTACAGTCCTAGAAATAGATTTCCTACACGAAAGGAACTTCCTTAAGCTGTTCATGAGATGTGCTTTTCTAAAGTTCCTTATGGTTCATGACTATGTTTCTAGAAACTTTATTATTTAGCTTTTAGAAGTTTGGGGAACTGTTTGAAATGTTGTTAAAGTGCCATCAAGTTGGTACTGACTCATAGCATTATTGTAGAGCATTTTTGAGAAGTGGCTGGTTGGTATTCAAGGCTATAAATGTTTGCAGGATTAGAAGGCCTCGTCTTTCTCCTGCAGAACAGTTAGCAGACTTGAACTGCTGATCCTGAGGTTTGAGTCCAGTAGTTTATCCTACAGAACACTGCAATCCCATCTGAAATATTGTTGTAAAGTGTCATCTCATCTTCTGACTTGTAAAGACCAAGAATAGGGTTTCTGATGAGCAACTGATTGTTTAGAACCACTGACCTTCTGGTTGGCAGTCCAGTGCTTATCCTACAACACCACACCAGGACTCCCTGTTTGAAATAGTGACCTGAAATAAATGTCTCAGCTATGTATTTGTCCCCCTGATAAAAGAGTTGTAAACCAGGAGTTTTCTATTTCATTTTATCTCTTAAATCAAGCATTTTAGTTAGCACATGCTAAGATATGACCCCTTTTCTGAATGGGACAAATGAGGTGAGTTTTTAAAGGGCTGTTAGAAAAAGTATTGTTCTTGTAACAAATACAGTATTTTATAGAAGAGAAACGTGACTCATCTTACTAAGAGATCAAGATTAACATCACGTGATAATTATGCTGATATACTTTGGGCATAAGGAACTCTGGTAGCGTAGTGGTTATGAATTGGGCTGTGAACCACAAGGTCAGCAGTTCAAAACTACCAGCTCTTCCACAAGAGAAAGATGAGGTTTTCTGCTCCCGTAAAGATTTATAGCCTCAGAAACCCTGTACAGGGTCACGATGAGTCGGAACCGACTCCACGGCACATAACCACTACCATACTTTGGGCATATTTATCAGGAGGGACCAGTCCCTGGATATCATGCTTGGTAAAGTGGAGAGTCAGTCCAAAAGAGGAAGAGCCCCAAAGGAGATAGGTTGGCACACTGGCAGCAGCAATGGGCTCAAGCATAACGATGATTTTGAGGATGGCACAGGACCAGACAGTGTTTTGTTCTGTTGTGCGTAGAGTCTCACTGTGAGTTGAAACTGATTCAACAGCAGCTAACAACAACGACAACAATCATGAAGTGATATGAGGCAGTGAAATTGCCTCTGTGATATTTTCCCACCTCAAAATGTTAGTCTATTCATAAGAAAATACCAGAAACACCCAATTTGAGAGACAGCCTACAAAATACCTGACCAGAACTTGTCAGACAAACCAAGGTCAAGCAAGGCAAATAAAGGCTGAGAAACCCACTTGAGCACACTAAGGGGAAAACAGCAACTAAATGCAATGCTGCCATGCCCTGGATTGGATTCTGGAACAGAAGATAGGTATTCATTCAAAAATTCTGAGATCCAGATAAAGTCTATAGTGTATTATTATGGTGTCGTTAAGTGCCGTTGAGTTGGTTCAGACTCATAGAGACCCTGGATAGAATTTCCTATGAGTGACTGGTGGTTTTGAACCACTGACCTTGCAATTAGCAATCCACTGCTTATACTATAGCACCACACCAGGAACCAATTTTAAATTCTCAGGTTTGATAAATATGACATGATTATATATGAAGCTAACGCTAGGTGAGCCTGGGTAAATGGCAAACAGAAACTATCTTTGCAACTTTCCAAATGTCTCTTAACTTTCTTAGAAAGTACTCCTAAGAATATTGTCTATCCTAGAAAATTATTCCTTAAATTATTTCCAAGTGGCCCTCTTGTTCCAAAGGGTGGAGTCCAGAAAGATCTTTTGTGTTAGAAACTTTGTGTAGTTGGGAGAGATTATGGGTAAGTGAGGCAGGATGTTGTTGTTAAGTGCCATGGAGTCGGTTCGGTTCTGACTCATAGTGACCCTGTAGGGTTTCTGAGGAGCGGCTGGTAAGTTTGAACTGCCAACCTTGCAGTCCAGTTCATTAACCCACAGCGCCACCCCAGGGTAGCCATGGCTGTAAGCTAGCCCATAAGCATGTCATCTGAGGTCATGGGCACCATGGCAGTAGGCCTAAAGAATCAGAACTGATTAAGCTGTTGTTTTAAATGTTGCCGTTGTTAAGCACCGTTGAGTCAGTTCCAACTCATAGCAACACTGTATAGGGTTTCTGAGGAACAGCTGTGGATTTGAACCATCAAACCTGCAGTTCAAACCGACTTTGTGGTCCAGTGCATTATCCAAAATGGATGGCCAATAAGAAAGTCCAATTTTAAGATGAAAACGAGCCATTCAGGAAAGGTAGGCAAACTAACAGAAAGCAAAACAAACAAAACCAGTAATTTTTGCCAGAAGTTCACCACACAGTTTTGCAAATAGGAAGCAAAAGTCACTCTAACCAGTCAAAGGGAATATCTGCTACTCAAAACAACAAAAACAGTCATGGCTATTGAAATACAAAAAAGAAAGATGAATTAAAGTTAAAAAGGTAATAGCTCCATAATTTGCTCTAATTATAACTTCTCCAGCTGGAATGGGAAGTTTTGTGTAGCTAAAGATGAGGCTTTGTATAGCTAATGTGTAGCTAATGAAGAATGCCTGAGGAATCCCACAATTAGCAGATATCTAGACTTTCATACAGAAGATAGGACTCGGTAAGAATGAGTAACCATTGTAAAATAGGTTAGGATCAGTGGCCAAACAGATTACCAGTCCACAACTAAACATTGTTAAGTGCCATCAAATGGGTTCTGACTTTGTGTAGGATTTCCAAGGAGCAGCTAGTGGGTTTGAACTACCAACCTTGCAGTTAGCTGTAGTTAACAGTCCAGTGCTTATCAAAAAGGACTCCAGGACTCCAACTAAATAGGAGATAGTATTTATATAGAATGCCCCACTCCATTGTTAACAGACAAACTGGAATTAGTTATATGTGTATCCAAGAAAACTTTAATTATATATCACTCCTCCTCTTGATTCTTGATAATTTAGAATCTAAGAGGTGTGGTGCTGTAGGATAAGCACCGGCGGGCTAGCCACAAGGTTAGCAGTTTAAACCTACCAAATGCTCCTTGGAAATCCTACACCAGGGTCATTATAAATCAGAACCAACTTGACAGCACTTAACAACAAGAAGAGGTTAGTTAAATCAAGGCCCTATTTATTATAGTTAAGGAGCTCTGGTAGCATAGTGGTTACGAATCCGGCTGCTAATCTACCAGCTATTTCGCAAGAGAAAGAAAGACTTTCTGCTCCTGTAATGATTTACAGCCTCGGAAACCCTGTACAGGGTCACTATGAGTCGGAACCAACTCCATGGCACATAACAACAACACTTTATTATAGTATAAAAATTCTTGAATGGGTGTACCATCTGATTATCATTTGGTTTCATATTCCTACTTTGCTCCCAAGTAAAGACCATCTCCAAATATGAGTAGGCTGAACCAGCCATAAACAAGCAAAAAGAAGCTTTACTTTTTATGGCTAGTATCCAAGATGTTAACAGAAGTATTTCATAAAGTAGTGCTTCTGTTTAACAAACTTTTTTTTTTTTTTTTAAACCATGATGTATTTGACCGAAGCCAGTGGTCAACAATGTTTTCTATAAAAGTTTAGATATAAATATTTAAAGCTTTGTGGGCTACATATGGTCTCTGGTGCATATTTGTCATCGCTTTTCTTTTTTTTAAACTTCGCTTTAAAATGTACAACTTTTTTTAAAAAAAACATTGATGCCAGTGCTTTCTGTGTCCTTTCCTACTTTTTCATGTTTCATTTTAGTGGCTGATGTTTTAAGCAAAGATTTTAAATGAAGTGTCTGACTAAGGATTAATGCCATTGGTACAATATTATAATTGACTTCATCAATTTAATGGCTTCACTTAAAAGTGTCTTTAAAAAAAACAAGTGTATGTATAATTGATCCCTTATTACAGGCATTGTGGCAAATTTGTGAGAGACAGTCTCATAAATATACTTCTAGAACTCATCATAACTTGAAAGTTTAATATCTAGAAATTAAGTGCCTAGATAGTTTTTAAGGTCAAATTATTATACATATAAGACATATTTTGTTTCTAAATAGTTTTATATTTATTAAGCTAGATTTTTTTTTTAATGTAACTTATTTTTAACAGGCTCAATTTTCTTTTCTTAACTCATTAACTGCCCTCCCTTAGTGGTTTTATTGCTATTTGCATGTGAAATTCGACTGTAAAGCTGCATTCTTGTGTTTGAAGGGTCTCATTTTACAATTATGTTATAGTTTCTGTCTCCACTTTGTAGTTGTGCTATAGCATGTCACTGATTCTGCCCCAAGGGCATCCTTCTTTGGACTCTGGCAGGTGGCCTTTAGGATACTAAGCCAGTCATTCAATCACTGTGGGAAAATATTCTGATCCCCTCATCAAAGGATAAGTGGTTGGGATGTATGCTATATGTTTTAGGAGTATACTTTGCCTATTTTACATAGTTATTAAAAACAGGAGATAAGTTAACATACTTAAAGCTTTGAACTTTTCTTTCTTATGTTTGTAATTTTAATAGTCAAATAGTTTTCTGAAATTCTTACACTGAAGGCCTTGCTTATGTTTGGTGAAGCAATAGTTAATTTCATCTGCCGGATATGCCATTTTAGCAGAATCCTGTCTGATAAAAATCTATTTAATTTGTTTTAGTATTGGTTGGCTCATAACATCTCCAATGATACTTGAAGCTGTTAGTATTTTTTAAAACTGTGCTTTTAGCAAGATAAATTTAAAGGAGAACACAGAAAATAAACTAGTGTGTTTCTTAGTCATTACTTATTTAATAATCAGTTTGAGTGAAAAGGGCATTTATGACTCATTTTTATAGTTGATTGGGTGTTTATTAGCTTTTCCTAGGTTTTAAGTAATAATTAAGGCCTCTTACTCTAGTAATTCTCTTTTCAGATATGTAGATTCTGTAAAAACAAAATCACTTTGTTACTTGAATCTGACGGTGGTTTCTTAGCTAGCATCAGTCTTACTTTCCTAGTGCTGTCATACACAGATACCACAAATGAGTAGCTTTTACAACAGACATTTGTTTTCTTACAGTTCGAGAGACTAGAAGTCCAAAGATTCTTGACCATGTCAATTTCATCTTTGAGCCTCTCTTCTAGTTTCTGGTATTGACTTAGGGATTCTTAGTGTTCCTTAGCTTCTGTCTTCCTCTTTATCTAGTCTGTTTGTCTTATAATTCAAAGGTGATTAGGTTTAGGATCCACCCTACACTGGTTTGATCTCATTAATATAACAAAAGAAAAGCCCTACTTCCAAACAGGAATATGTCTACAGGTATGAGAACCAAGAATTCGACAAAAGTTTTGGGAGGACACAAATCAATTCATACACATATTTTGATTTGTTGTTGTTTAGTGCTGTCAAGTCAGTCCCAGTAGCCCTATATAGGGCTTCCAAGGAGTGACTGGTGGGTTTGAAACACAACCTTATAGTTAGCAGTCTAGTGCTTATCCTACAGTGCCACACCAGGACTCCTATTTTGATTTAGTTATAGTGAATTTCCTCATGTAAATTTTATTATCTCCTAAGCAGAGTGTGGAAGACCTGGTGTGGTGCTGTGGGTTAATGTGCCAGGCTGCAAAGCCATGAACTGCCAAGTCAGTGGTTCAAGCTCACCAGCCACTCCTTAGAAACCCTATACAGAGTTGCTATGGGTTGGAACTGACTTGACAGCATTAACAACAACAATAACAAGCAGAGTGTAGAGTCCTGGTGTGGTGCTGTGGGTTAATGTGCTGGACTGCAAAGTGGGTTTGAATTGGAAACCCTATACCGGGTCACTGTGGGTTGAAACTGACTTGATGGCACTTAACAACAACAACAGCAGAGTGTAGTCTGTTATTGACATCACCATGGCAGTCGTAAGAGAGGGAACTTGAGTAAGTGTATAAGGAAAAGATATTGATGTGACTTCTGTTAGAAACTGAGAAGAAAACTTTTCTATTTAATGCTGTTTTAAAGATGATTGTGTGTGGGGGAGGTAGGTTTTAAATGAATGCAGCAGTGTGTCTGCATAATCTCACCATTCTTTGGAAAACGTTATATCATAGAAATTGACATGAAACTGATTAAGAGAGTAAGTGAGAGATTTGCTTTGTGTGGTTCTGTGTATTTGTCCATTCTTCTGGAGTCTTTAGGCCAGCTGTCAGGTTGGTGCTTTCCTGCTTTATTCTTTTGAGTTGCTTTTTAATTGAAAGCTAGAAGGAACGCTTTTAATGGATTACTGCTGGGGCCCTCCAGTCCTCTCCTGTCCCTACATACAACATAGCAGCTGCAGCCTGCTCTTTTTGTGGCCTTGCAAAGATAGGGGTATGCATGTAACACTCTTCCCGTCAGCATGCATTATGCTTTTATGGGCTTTCTAAAGCATGTGGAATGAAATCTTTCCCAAGACAACTTGTCAAGGCCAGTGCATATGGGGAAAACATTTCTGTGCTGAAATTTAACTCGAGATAAGAATTGTACTACCTCTCTGTATTTACCTGCCCTTTCTTTTTGAATTCCTACAGGCAGCAGTATCTGTCCAAAGATCATTATAGTTCCACCTTGCTCAACAAGCAGCGCAACCACACTGGTTGACCAGAATGTATCTGATGAAGAGGCTCAGGGAATAAATGGAAAAACGCCAGCAAAACACTCAGCTGCAAGTCCAAAGCCACAAGGTATGCTTGTTGTGGGTTTATGGTCAGAGTGGGTTCTTGTTCAACATGAAGGCTACCTAGAATGATGGCCACTACAGAATAGTTTTAATATAGAGGATTGGGTAAATTTATTTTCAGAGAGAAGTAAATCTATGAACTTTTCCAGGCAGAGTTAAGCATTTGCTCTACTCCTGAAAAACCTTATATTTCTCTAGATTTTTCTTTTCATGTTGTGAAAATTGTTTACATGTCCCCTAAAGGGGACATGATGATCTGGTCACACTTTATTCTTAACCTAACACAGAGCCTGAATTAATCTGTGCATAATCGATGGGTAACAAGTAAATGAGTGTTTGGAACTACTATCAAAAATCATTATGACTTGCTAGATGCCAAAGAACCTGTGAATCAGATAATTCTAAAACAGCACTAAATATATTTTATCTTATCAGGAACTTGCTTTTATAATATTAAGGAATTGAACTCTTAAAATCATCCACTCCAAATAAAAGAGAGGAATTGGCCACTGAATTCCTAAACGTGGAAAAGGAAAAAAATGATGGAAAGCCTTAAATAATGTCATTGTTCAGTGACTGTTTTCTTTTACAAAGAAATTTCTAGTGACCTCTGGCCATAACTTTGAGAAAAATTGTAATTTTGATGATAGAGAGCATGGCCTTTTGAAATGTAACACAGAAGCTAAAACTACATGGTTGTTTAATGGCGTTTCTTCCTAATGAATTTTTATTTATAATGAATGTTGGGCATCCAACCAGAAAACAGTATTGGGCATTTTCAAAATGATTGTACTTTGGGAAAATCAATTTCTTTTCATTTTGGTCTGCTATTCTTGCCCCCCAACCCCAACCTCCAGTAACTTTCAGGAAATGTATTATAAAAGAACAGGTTTTATTCCTTGAAGCCCTTACGTTTTAAGGATTTCTGAAAGTGATCTTTATAACAGGTCGTGTGGTGCTGTGGGTTAATGTACTGGATTGTAAAGTCAGTTTGAACCACAAGGTCGGTGGTTCAAGCTCATCAGCTGCTCCTCAGAAACCTTGTACAGGGTCACTATGGGTCGGAACTGACTCAACTCAATGGCACTTAACAACTTTACCTGACATGCAACTTTTATTGAGTAGTGAGGATACAGCATTGTCTGTCATTGGTCTGACTTAAGCAAGGTCAAATGATTTGCAAATGAGTTGTTGTTTAGTACTGGTGAGTGGCTTCTGACTCATTGTTGTTAAGTGCCATCTAGTCAATTCTGACCCATAGCGACCCTGTATAGGGTTTCCAAGGAGTGGCTGGTGAGCTTGAACCACCAACCTTGCAGTTCAAGCAACTTTGCAGTCTACCGCATTAGCCCACAGCACCACACCAGGACTCCTAGCAACCCTATATAGAGTTACTGAGGCTGTAAATCTTTTCAGGAGCAGAAAGCCTCCCCTCTCTCAGAGTGGCTGGTGGACTCAAACCACTGACCTTGTAGTTCTCAATCCAGTACTTTTCCTTCAGAGCCACTGCGCTCCCTCAGATGAGTTGCCCATTCAAACACTCATAACCTTTTCTGTGGCCAGTACTATTTCCTACAACACTGACATGGATATAAATATAGGATTTTTTTTTTAGCATGACTTAAGCATTTTACTTGCAAAATAACAAAATTCCATCTTGCTCATTACACCTCAGTTGACAATGGTCAAATATGAGATGGAAATATAGAAAAGGAATTTAAGTTAATGTAATTGCCCAAATCAAAAGCAAGAATCTCATTATTTTAAAAGCCTGTTTTGAAAATGTGTTGCTGTACTTCATTATTTTTCATAGCTAGTGTAGTCAGATGAATGTTAGCAAAGACCTTCCTGAGTGTCATTGAGCCAAATTAATCCCATTTTGTAGGGAGACACTATTTGATCTCATTTTTTTGTAGCTCTGGTAGCATAGTGGTTACGAATCGGGCTGCGAACCTTAAGGTCAGCGGTTCGAAACTACCAGCTGCACCGCGGGAGAAAGATGAGGCTTTCTACTCCCGTAAAGATTTACACCCTCGGAAACCCTATACAGGGTCGCTATGGGTCAGAACCGACTCGATGGCACATAACAACAACAACATAACAACACCATTGCATTGGTAAACACATCTTTAAAAGTATATTTACTTCCTATCTTGATAAGATTTTGTAAAATTACAGGAAATTTTCCCAGTATTAAATAAATCACACAGATGTATCTACTACTTTCCAGAATACTTTCACTCATTTGGACCTTCTCTGACTCCTCTAGATAAAACTTCAACCCCACCGTCAATCCTGACATTTCATATTCTCCCATCCCTACTTGATTTTTTTCTCATTTGCAGCAATCTAATCTACAATATATTTTACTCCATCTTTTTTCTGCCTTTTGCAAATACTACATCTCCAATACATAGCAGGCTTTCAGTAAAATTTGTTGAGTAGATTTCTGCCACATTCTGCAATTCACAGGACAGCCCTCAGCAGCAAAGAATTATCTTACTTAAAATGTTAATAAGAAGCCCTGATCTAGATCCTAAAGTGAATACGTAATTACGCCTTGTGTGTCCCCTCTCCCCACTTCCCTAATATGGTGAGGTAACAAGAGCATAATTACAATTCTGGTGATTTTAAAAAGAGAGACCGTGTTTACTATTTTTATTTGTTGTGATAATGTAGTAATGTATCTGGAACAATGTAAGGTTTATATATGTGTTCTTATTAGTCATCAACTAACAGGAATCCGGGAATGGTGCTGTCGGATCAGCGCTGGAATGCTAACCACAAGGTTGGTGGTTCAAACCCACTAGCTGCTCCTTGGAAACCCTGTACAGTTTCTCTAGGAATCACAACTGACTCAATGGCACAGAACAACAATATTAATAATATTGAGTCCTGGTGTAGTTTTGTAGGATAAGCACTGAACTGCTAACTGCAAGGTCAGTAATTCAAACCCACCAGAGTCTTCTCTGGTGGAAATCCTATACAGGATTGCTATGATTCAGAACCAATTCGACAGCAGTTAACAAAAACAACAACAAAATTAAATATTTTTGCAGAATTATAGTTTTAAAAGGGGAAAGAGCTAAAATTTAAACCAGAGAGTTGATAATTTTGCATATGAATCTATAATAAAAAAATGTCGATTCTGAAATAGTTTTGTTCCATAGTTATCGTTTATTTTGCCTCCGTTTTTTTTAGAAAATGCTCTCAGGCTTTAGGAAACAATGGCTTATTCACTTCATACCAATCCTACCAGTCAGTCCACACAAATAAATTACCGAGCAACTTCAAACATAAGTCTTTGTTTTCGTTCACCACATTTAATATTGGCCTATTTCCTGCCATGTTAGCCATAACTTAAAATAGCTTCCTTAACAATTAAAGCTAATAGTTTTTTTACTCTTAGGAACCTTGATCTGCAATACTCTCCATATCTTAATAACATATAGTCACTTCTTAGTCATTAAACCTAAGTGTTCTTATTCTTTTTTTTTCATGAATTTGAAACCGTAAGACCATATTATTTGTTGTTTAAATAATTTATATAACTTTAGAGCACTCAAACCTATGTATGTTCTTTGCTTTCAAAGCAAAGCAATCCTTGTATAATCACCAGCTCTTTATAGAGCTACAAATTAAAAAGCATTAATATATAGCCAGTTTTTGCTTTTTCATACTAATCAAAATAAGAGGAATTTAAATCTGATAATTTCAAGACACAAACTGGCAGCTAGTTTCTCTTTTCATTCTCAGTGATCATTTTGTACAGATTGGAGATTTTTTAATAAAATTGTTTTGTTCTACATGCTTTTTTCAAAATTGGCTATGGGAAAGCATGTTTGATTTATGATCACATACGTATCTTAAACCTACTTGACATTGAACTCCTGATCTTCTCTTCAGAATGTGTTCTACCCATGATGCCAATTTATGACAGTTCCTTCCTTTTAGTCTTTTAGGACACAGATCTCAAGGTAATCCTTGACTCTCCTTACTTTCATACCTCACGTTTAATCAGTCAGGAAATCCACATTTAAAGTATTACTCCCTATGATTTCCATTGGTATGAAATCCAACTATTTCTCACTACCTTCTTCTAAGCACCATATCTCTCACTTGGATTTTGGCAGTAACCTCCTAACTGTTCTCCCTGTTCCTTTCTCCCCTTAGAGTTTCGTCAGCATTAACCAGAGCAATGCTATTGAACTTTAAATCATGTGATTTCACTCCTCTGCTCAGATTCTTCAGTGGTTTCAGTTAAGTCCTTCCAATGGCCCACAAGACTTTACACTCTGAACTCAACACTTGTTATGGCCCCTTGCTCATTCTGATTCAGTCATTGACCTCCCAACTTCTGAATATTTAATTTTCCCAATACCTGGTAAAGTAATCTTCCTCAGATACCTTAAAGAGTCCCACTTTAAAATTTCTATTTAGTGCTGCAACCTGACCCTCCTCCGCACTCCCACAATTTGGATCCCCATTGATGTTGTTGTTGTTGTTAGGTACCATTGAATCCATCCGATTCATAGAAATTCTGTATATGGTTTTCCAGGCTGTATATCTTAAAGGAGCAGAAAACCTCACCTTTCTACCACAGAATAGCTGGTAGGTTTGATCTACTGACATAGCGGTTAGCAGACCCAAGCTTATCCATTCAGGATCCCCTTGACTTGTTCTTTTTTCTCCCTCTACCACCTGCCATCTTCTGATGCAATATTTACTTATTAGCTATGTTTTTATAAATTATCTTTCTTTCTGTTCGTTAAGAAGGTGGTAGTTAATCTTACAGACCAGGAACAGAAAACCCTACGACTATCAAGGGAGAAGAGCACAAACAGAGTGTGAGACTCTATCCGGAGATGGAGGCAGAGATGAGGACATGGAGAAATAGAGCAGCTGAGGACTGTAGACTCATGGAAAGAGAAAGGCTGTGTGTTTGCAGCCAGGAGCCAGGCTTGCAGAATGTGCCCTTTGGTTGTTTAAATGATTATATATTCCTGAGTGTTTTTGTGTACATCTAAAAAAACAAACAAAAAAACCCAGAGGGAATAGAAGCAAATATTATTGAATAATGGTGCGCGGAGGGGATTGTAATCATTCAGTGAAACAATGAGTGTAAAACCCTTGTTCTCCCATGTAAACTATCAATCAGTTCACAATAAAAACTTTTAAAAAAGGATCCCTAGGAGCGCTATAGGAGAAACACTGAACTGCTAAGCACAAGGTCAGAAGTTCAAACCTACCAGTTGCTCCACAGAAGAAAGATGAGATTTTCTGTCACTTAAAGATTTACAGCCATGTAAATCCTACAGAGGTCACTGTGAGTCAGACATTTGTTGGCAACGTGTCTGCTTATCATACTCAAGTGCCTTAACTTAACAGATACTTAGTTAATATTTGTTGAATTCATGAAAAATGTGCAAACAAAAATCCCTCAGATGTATAAGAATTTCTCTAAACATCGTGCTGTCAACATGATTGCTGCTCAAAGTGACATGCCGCAAAGAGTGGAACTGCCCAATAGGATTTCTGAGGTTACCTTATGAAAGCAGACTGCCACATCTTTCTCCCATGGAGTGACTTCTGGGTTTGAACCAATGACCTTTTGGTTTATCATCTGAGTGCTTAATTAGTATGCCACCAGAGTTCTTTAAGAATCTCTTTAGGATATAAATATATTTTTAAAATACCAAATTCTCTAATGTGGTTTTATCAACTTATACTCCCATCCAAAATGTATGAGTGTTCACATTGCAAATGTCAAAATACCGATTTCCAGAGTCAACAGGGTCATTATGAGTCAGAACCAACTCGATGGTACTTAACAACAACAAACAATAACAACAGAGTCAATATAATATTGAGAGAAAGAAAAAAATTAAATATATTGATTGAAATCGTAGAAAACAAAAACAGTGATTAACACTTTAGGTTTTTTCCCTTTTCATAGTCTTTAATAAACAACCACAACAACAAATGAAATAAAAATTAACAAAGTCCATTGCCATCAGATTGTTTATAACTAGCGTGACCCGTGTGTTACAGAGAAGTGCTCCATAGGGCTTTCTTGGCTATGATCTTTATGGAAGCAGATTACCAGGACATTCTTGTTTGGTGCTGTTAGATGAGTTCTAACCTTTAAAGTTTAGGTCAGTAGCTGAGCACAAACCATTTGTGCCATAAGGGGTGTTAGTTTCTAATTTGTTGTTGCTGTTAGGTGCCAGCGAGTCAGCACCAACTCATAGCGATCCTATATACAACAGAACAAAACAGTGCCCGTGCCCAGTCCTGGGCCAACTTCACAATTGTTGCTACGCCTGAGCCCATCACTACTGCCACAATGCCAATCCATCTCACTGGGGGTCTTCCTCTTTTTCTCTGACCCTTCACTTTACCAAACATGATATCCTTCTCCAGTGAATGACTGGTCCCTCCTGATAATATGGCTGAAATATAAGAGACAAAGTCTGACCATCCCGGCTTCCAAGTAGTATTCAGGCTGTACTTCTTCCAGTACAACTTTGTTTGTTCTTTTGGCTATTCATGGTACTTTAATATTTTCCTCCAACATCGAACTCAGATGCTTTGATTCTTTTACAGTCTTCCTTATCCACGGTCCAACTTTCACTTGCATATGAGGTTATTGAAAATACCATGGCTTGCATCAGGTGCGCACCTTAGTCCTCAAACTGACATCTTTACTTTTCAACACTTTTAGGAGGTCTTGTGCAGCAGATTTGCCCAATGCAATGTGTCATTTGATTTCTTGCCTGCTGCTTCCATGAGTATTAATGGTTGATCCAAGCAAATTGAAGCCCTTGACAACTTCAATCTTTTCTCCATTGATATGGATGTTGTTTATTGGTATTACTCTCTTCTACCAATATTAAAACTATGGTTTTAGGATATTGACTACAATGTTTGTCTCCTTTATAAATAGTTCCCTATTGTAGAACTCAGTTTGGTGGAGAAACATCATTTTAAGCATTGATACTTTATGTCTATGTTCCTAAGTGCCACAGAGTCAACTCCAACTCATAGCAACCCTGTGTAGGGTTTCCCAGGAGCAGCTAGTGGGTTTGAACAGCCAACCTTGTGATTAACAGAAATCCATTGCTTATCTTACAGTGCCATACCAGGACTAGCACTAGATTTTATTTAAATTGGGGTGGTGGGAGGGGTTAGTATAGATTTACAATTTGGATAATATTTATGTGTAAGAAGGTAGATTACTTTTTTCAGGTCCTTTCCAATATATGATCACATTTGCTCTCAATTATGTATCATATGTTGTTGTTGTTAGGTGACATTGAGTTGGTTCTGACTCATAGTGACCCAATGTACAACAGAAGGAAACAGTGCTCGGTGCTGCATCTTTCTCACAATTGTTAGTTTGAGCCCATTGTTACTGTAAATCCATCTTATTGAAGATCTTCCTCTTTTTCCCTGACCCTCCACTTTACCAAGCATGATTTCCTTCTCCAGGGATTGGTCCCTCCTGATAACATGTCTGAAGTACAAGAGATGATGTCTTGCCATCCTTGCTTCTAAGGAGTATACGTCATACATCATGTGAAGGGACTTCAGATAGTTACTGGAAAAATTCCAGTATCTTTTCATTCCATCTTACCACAAATGTTTTGAAATCCCCTTATATTTGAAAGGGTTGATAGCTGTTATAATTATTTTAAAGTAATAATGGTAAATGGTCTTCCATTTTGCATCTAGGCCAGACATTGTTAATTTATCTTCCCACTGACCCTTGTTGTTAAGTGTCATCGAGTCAGTTCCAACTTATATTGATCCTGTATGATTTCTGAGGCTGTAATCGGACTGCAAGCCACAAGGTTGGCAGTTCAAACCCACCAACTGCTCATTAGTAACCCTATGCAGGGTCTCTATGAGTTGGAAATGATTCAATGACACATAGCAGTAGTTCTTTGTAGGAGTAGAAAACCTCGCCTTTCTCCTTCAAAACAACTGGTGGACTTGAACCACAGACCTTGAGATTTTTCTGTCTAGTGTTTATCCTAAAGAGCCATCATGCTCCCTCACTGAGCCTGTTGTTGTTAAGTGCCATCGACTCAATTCCAACTCATAGTGACCTTGTATAGGGTTTACGTGACTGACTGGTGAATTTGAACCCCTGACCTTTGGTTGAAACTGATCTTGCAGCGTATTGTGCAGTGCCAAAATTATTTTTGACACAATAGCAATTGATCAGTGTTGTATTTTCCATGTCCGTATATATCATAAATAACTGAAAAATCCATTATTTAAATACACATAAACCTACAGATGGAGCTTCAAAGGTTCATGGAAAAACAGAATTATCTTTTAATGCCATTTTACATGAACTTTTTAAAGCTCCTGCATAAAAATTCACTATTGGTCTTTCATTTTTGATATTTGTTTTGGATACAGAGTTTTTAATTAAAACATCAGTACCAGAGATATGTGAGAGGTGATAGGGCCACAGAGTGGTAACTTTGTGAAGGTAGGAGAGGGGACTCAATTTGGCAGATAGTATATAGTACAATCAGTTAGGCCTTGTAAAATAATTGTATAAAGGCAGAAGTTCAAACCCACCAGCCGGCTCTCAGAAACCCTACACAGGGTCACTGTGGGTCAGAACCAACTCGACAACACTTAACAACAGCAAAGGGGGGAGTACTGTTCGTTGGAATCCTGGTGTAGCACTGTAGAATAAGCACTAGACTGCAAGGGCAGTTTGAATCGCAAAGTCGGTGATTCAAAGTCACCAGCCACTCCTCGGAAACCCTACACAGGGTCATTGAATTGACAGCACTTAACAACAACAATGTCAGTGGTGGGAGGAGTTTGCTATTTTGGATTGTGAATCTATATATGAGCAAGAGACGTCTATGCATAGAGCTGAGAACACTAGTGCGTAGATTATGAATGCTTGGTAGTGAAATGAATGCAGAATGGTGTTACCATTAATAGAAATAAGGAAGGAGAGGTTCAGAAGGAAGTGCTGGTTTGTAAGGGAAGGAAATGATAAGTTGAATTTTAGACATAATGAACAGGAGATACTAATAGAACACTTAGAAGACGATGCCCAGAGAACATTTGAAAATCCTGCCTCCATAATACAAAAGATCAAAAATGGTGAGTGAGGAATTTGAGGCTGGGGAAACTTATCCTTAGAGGCAGCTGCTGTTTGGGCAGCGGATGAGATATTAGAAGATCAGTCTTTGTAGTAAAACCCTAGTGAATACTTAAAGAAATGGAAAAGGATGAGTTCTTAGAGATATACAGGTCAATACAGTTTGTGTAGCTTCTCAGGAATGTAGCCATAAAAAGACATTCTGTTTCAGTCATTTGCGGTGTTGATTTCTAGGTTTTTGGATATAACGTTTTGAGTTGAAACATGAGATCTGGGTTTTATTTTGGAATTTTGCTTCTACCATTGTAAGATATATTTCCCTTGAATTCTACAGTGGTTATTGGTGCTGCTTATCTTTGAGAGCTGGAAGAATAATTTTTTTTACTAGCCGTTGCATCTTTTGACTAAAGTATGCACTGCTTTTGAATGCCAATAAGCAGTTAAGAAACAAAGGGGCAAAAATATCCTCTGTTGTTGTTGTTGTTAAGTGCCATCGAGTCGGGTCCGACCCATAGCGACCCTGTACAGGGTTTCCGAGGGTGTAAATCTTTACGGGAGTAGAAAGCCTCATCTTTCTCCCGCGGAGCGGCTGATAGTTTCGAACCGCTGACCTTAAGGTTCGCAGCCCGATCCGTAACCACTACGCTACTTTAGCTATTCTTACAGCATCTTGAAGGAACTCTGGCAGCATAGTGATTATGAATTGGGCTGCTAACCTCAAAGTCAGCAGTTTGAAACTACCAGCTGTTATTGGAGAAAGAGGAGGCTTTCTGCTCTCGTAAAGATTTACAGCTTCGGAAACCTTTTACAGGGTCTCGGTGAGTCGGAACTGACTCCATGGCACACCACCACCACCAAACCATCTTGAGATTATTTATCATTTGCACGCTTTTTAAAAAAATGTATATAACATTTACTGATTTGCTATACATCTGGATTATCTCCTATGTATGAAATAATTTCCCATAGCTACCTCTATGCTGGAGTCCTGGTGTGGCACTGTGGGTTATTGTGTGAGACTGCGAAGTTGGTTTGAACCGCAAGGTTAGCAGTTCAAGCTCACCATCTGCTCATTGGAAACCCTATACAGGGTCACTATGAGTTGGAACTGACTTGACGGTGCCTCGGAAACCCTGTACAGGGTCGCTATGGGTCGGAATCGACTCAACGGCACTTAACAACAACAACAACAACAATAAAACATCTATGCTTCTAAAATACTTGTGTACCCAATGCCCCTCTTTATCGCCATCACTAAGCTGTCTCCACACTGGGATATAAGCTCCTTGATGCTGTTGTTGTTAGGTGCCATGAGTCAGTACTGACTTGTAGTGACCCTATTCACAACAAAATGAAACACTGCCTGGTCCTGTGCCAATTTCACAATTGTTGCTACATTTGAGCCCATTACTGCTGGTCATACTGACTTCTGAGGAGCATTCTGGCTATAATTCTTCCAACACAGATTGATATATTCTTTTGACATTCTGTTGTTGTTGTTATTGTTATGTGCCATCAAGTTGGTTCTGACTCATAGCAACCCTGTATAGGGTTTCTGAAAAGCAGCTAGTGAGCTTGAACCACTGACCTTGCAGTCTAGCACATTAACTCATAGTGTTGTCCTCAAAACTTTCCTTCAACACCATAACTCACATGCATCAGTTCTTCTGTGGTCTTCCATATTCATCGTTCAACTTTCACACACATATCAGGTTGTTAATAGTATCATTGCTTGGGTCAAGTGCACCTTAGTCCTCAAACTGGCATCTTTGCTCTTGAACATTTTGTGCTCCCAAAGTCAGAAGACAAACACTTCATTATTGTCATTTACTACAGTATGTGGTTGGTGTTTTGTGCAGCAGGTCTGCCTAAGGCAATACATTTTTTGATTTTTTGACTGTCACTTCCATGAATGTTGATGGTTCATCTGAGCAAAATGAAGTCTTTGACAATGTCTGTCTTTTCACCATTTATATGCATGTTGTTTATTGGTCCAATGGTGAGGATTTTGTTTCCTTTACATTGAGGTGCTACGCATACCGAAGTCTCTGGTCTCTGATCTTCATCAATATTTTTAGACTTCGCTTTCAGCAAGCAAGGTTGCAGCATCTGCATGTCACAGGTTGTTAATGAGTTTTCCTCCAATCTTGATGCCGTATTTTTCTTTATGTAATCCAACTTCTTGGATTATTTACTCAGCATACAGATTGAATAAATATGGTGAAATAATACAACCCTAGCACACACCTTTTCTAATTTTCAACCATTCAGTGTTCCTTTGTTTTGTTTGAACAACTTTTCAATAAATGTGACTCAACAGCCCATAATTACTGAATACTTCAAGTAGTAACTAAATATACTTGTGATCAAGTCACAAGTTTCATATCCTCATGGAACTCCAATTTTGTGGTGAAAAAAAATCTTATAATACATTTATTATTTAATAATTTTATGCAATACATTAACATACCACTTTGACGAAATTATATACAGAGTTGGGAAACAGTTTAAGAGAAGCAAAACATAGTTTGAGAAAGTCAGGGGAGTACCCTGAGAAATGACAGGTTGAGACATCATTGATTTTAATTTTTTGACTATCTAGCACAATGTCTGACACATAGAGATCAGGAATAATGTTCAATGAGTAAATTCTAGTTAGATGGATGACTTATTTTATAAAAAAAAATTACAAGAACATGCTTCTTTCTTTTCAAGTTAGGAATGTTGAAACTAATCTAAATGTTTATAAAAAGCAAAAGGAAATGGATTATCCTTGTTTACTACCTTACATATTATTATACTAAACAGGAAAATTTTCCTTAAAATGAACAAATCTCAGACTTGCATAAACCCCTTTCTTCCCAGTGGATGTTAATGATTTAACTGTCCCCCCTGTATATCTTGGGTCTTAATAGCATTTTCATTAAAAGGGACGTATTATTTTTTCATTGGTATTATTTTTCTGTTTGTGTAGAAAGTAAATTAAACTAATTCTGCACTTTTACATTCATTGTGAGATTTTTTTCTTCTCTGGGATAAATTGATAATGGACATAGAAATGATGAAATCTAGACCAGTGAGTATCAGGCAACTGTCAGCTAGCTGAGTTTTTATTAGTTTTCCCTTTCTTTCTATTATATTTTTATTGCATTCTATTTTGTATACCTGGTTTATTGTATATATATTTCAACCAGTCATGCATTTTGTTTCTTCTAAATGATTACAATGCCCTCCTTGCAACAATAGTTATCCTGCTTCCTCCCAGTGTCTGGCCTTTTACATCTTATTTTTGACAAATCAGCAAAGCAAAAATATTTGATGTACACATACAAAACAAAAATATACATTCATTTTAGTGTCTAAAGGACACATTTTGCAAGGCAGCCTACTGCCCACAGGTACACAGCCTTTCTCAGTCCATAGGCCTAGAATCCACAGCCTCTCTATCACTCCATGCTGTTACCTTTGCCACCATCTCTGCTGCCGCCATTTTTCTAGGGTAGGATCTCACACTCCACTCATGCTCTTTCTTCTTGATGGTCCTGGGATCCTCTGTTCCTGAAATGAAAGATTAACTACTCCCCTCTTTTAGTTAAACATCTTCTACAATTACACTTGTGACAGTCACAATGAATCCTAACAGTTACTCACAATGGAATCATAAAATCCTATCACCATCATTTCCCATCCTCTTTCACCAGATCCATGTGGAAAAGAGCTAGCTGGGTATATAAGAGATAACTGAAAGCCAGGATAACCAGCTAGGGTAAAGGGACATATAAGTAGGAAGAGACATGATTTCCCAACCTTATTCCAAGAAAGTAGATGAAGGATTAAAAATAAAAGAGGAATGCTCTATTTGATCTGTTAAAATTGATTGTGGAAGAGTATATAAGTTATTATCTTTTACCTAAAATGTATCTCTTAGAGAAAAGTGATACTAGTTTTCAAAACTGAAATAATTCCTATATTAAGTAAACATTTGTAATATTTTCTCTTTTTCTGTAGCTTTTAATATCTAGTAATGTACAAAACTACAGCACAATGATCTGTTTGTATAATATTAATAAACAATTGATTTATTGATACAAACCAACTACATAGTATAGTAAATGACAGTAATAAAGCATTTGCATTCTTACTTTGGGAGCACGATGGCTCCATGTGATAAACATTGGACTGTGAACCACAAGGTCCCTGGTTTGAATTCACCAGGCGCTCTGTGGAAGAAGGATGAGGTTTCTGCTCCCGCAAAGATTTAAAGCCTTGGAAACCCTAAGCAGGGTCGCTAAGATTCAGAACCAACTCATTGATACTTAACAACAACAAAATTCTGCCTTTGGGCCCTGGTGTGGCACTGTAGGATAAGCACTGGACGAGCTCTGGTAGCGTTGTTGTTGTTGTTAAGTGCCATCGAGTCGGTTCTGACCCATAGCGACCCTGTACAGGGTTTCCAAGGGTGTAAATCTTTACGGGAGTAGAAAGCCTCATCTTTCTCCCACGGAGCGGCTGGTAGTTTTGAACCGCTCACCTTAAGGTTCACAGCCCGATTCGTAACCACTACTCTACCAGAGCTCCTTACTCCTCATCTTTCAGTGGGAGTCATGAAATCAGAGTAGACTTTTTGCTTTGTTGTTGTTGTTGTTAAGTGCCTTCAAGTTGGTTCCGACCCATAGCGACCCTCTAGAGGGTTTCCAAGGAGCGACTTGTGAGCTTGAACAACCAACCTTACAGTTCAAACCAACTTTGCAATCTCGTGCATTAACCCACAGCGCCACACTAGAACTCCCTTAGAGGACTGTAAAGTATGAAATTTCATCTAGGAGCAAATTGGATAAGATGCTTTTTGTTAAATGAAAACAGTTTTGCTGAATGCAACATTTTACTTTGTTTGTTTGTTGTTTTGTTGGCTTTATGTTTAACTTAGTTGCTTTAGAGTCTGGTATATTCATTATCACTGTGTTATTAAAATGTCTATTTTTCTGGATAGCAAATCTATCACTAAAATTTAGTTTCAAATTTAGTAAAGTCTCCCTGTTGAGAGGAATAACTGCTATTATTAAATAGAATTGAGAATGCAACAGTTGTTTATAGATCCCAAAGTGTTTAATAATGCCATATTTACCAGGAAAAGAACCACTTATATCTTGGAGACGAAATTTTCACAGGACAAAGAACACATGTCCAAGATCATGATATCCCTTAGTCAAGGTTCAGTGCAAATTTGAGAGACCCCCACTACAGAAGTTTGATAATGGGAAAGATTTTTACAACCCGAATTTTACTGTTAAAGAACCAAAACATCAGTGAAATACTGATTCTATTCTTTTTCTACAGTGCCTCCAAAGCCATTACATCTGCAGAATTCACCTTCGTCCAATATACACCAAACCCCCAGGCATAAAGCTTTACCTAGTGCAAAACCAAGGATGGAGGAAGTTAAACCTGCCTCTGCTTCTTGTGTCTCAAAAGAAAAACCCAGTAAGGTATCAGATCTCATCAGTCGCTTTGAAGGAGGCAGGTAAGAGTTCATTTACACTGGGAGCAGATGATAGAGTCATAGATCTTTAAAATAAAAAACAGAATCTCTTATACTGTTAGGGTTGGTAGGCCTCTAAAAAAGAGTTAATTTTTTTAAAATTACTTAATCTTGCCCTAATATGAATGATCTCTTAATATATTTTACTTATGTGCAGAACTCTATGCCAGCAGGGTTTTTTAAATCATATTGTATTCTTTTCTGCATATGTGCTTTCTTTGTGTTTTGCTCTCTTTTCCTCTCTGTGTATGTCATTCTGTGTATGTTGCTCTATGTGATTGTGTACCTCTCCGGATTGGAGTGGGGAGGTTTTCTATTTCTGTTTCTCACTCTGCCTGTTTGTGTATGTGACTCTTGTTGGATTGTCCCAGTGCTGTGGCTCTCTCTTCTTTATGACCGATTTAATCTCTGTGGGTCTTCTATACCCATTCTGTCTCTTGTTCCCCTCTCTCCATCCCCCTACCTTCTAGTAGCTTTAGTACCAATAGTAAAATATTTATTAGTCAATTAGTCACAGTTTTGTATTCTTTATTCCTGATTTTTTTTAAGTAGATGGAATATGCCTATTTCTCATTTTAGATAGAACAGCATAAGCTGTTTCTCTATTTATCTGACCTTCAAATGTTTTGTTGTTGTTGTTGTTGTTACACTTTCTTTGACAGAAAAACTTTCCATTACTGATTTAAATAGAATTTTATCTAGAGGATTTAATTTTATTAGGTACTAAAAGTCTTTGTACAGTTAAACAGAATTATATAGCATGTTCATCCTTGGAACCAAATATTTCCATTCATTTCAGTGTAATAATTTAGAATGGATTCCCATTGGAGTATTTATAGAATTTATTATTTGTGAAATGGATCATAGTAGTTCATGGGAACACTTTCAGAATTTTTTTTTTAACCTGACCTTTTGAAAATTGTGACCAGCCATGAAGCTACAGTATCCCTGGTTTAATAGGTTGATATTTAGTAACAGGAGTCCTGGTGTGATGCTATGGGTTAATGCACTGGACTGCAAGATCAGATTGAACCACAGGATCAGCAGTTCAAAATCACCAGGCACTCCTTGGAAACCCTGTACAGGGTCACTATGATTAGGAACTGACTTGATGGCACTTAACAACAACAATTTAGTAACAAGTTCTGGTGGTGGTGGTGGTGGTGTGCCATGGAGTTGGTTCTGTCTCACACCAAACCTGAAATTATGGGAACAGAAAGCCTCATCTTTCTCCAGCAGTTTTGAGCTACTGATCTTGGTTAGCAGCCTAATTCATAACCACTATGCTACCAGTTCTAGGGAAAAGTAATACAGAAGCTTTTCTTCATTTCCAATCATTTGTGGGAGTTTTGGTCATACATATTTAAACTTAAAGATTGCCCCTGATGAAGTAGAATTTATGAGACCTTGGCTAACTTAAAATACAGCAATCTTTACCAAAATGATTAATAAAAGGGTCTGGACCCTTGCACCCTATCAATAGGCATATGCCAGAGTCTGAACCCCAGATTTAAAAGGGTGTGTGCTCTAATGCCCACCATTTTCATAACTCATTCTGTACTTCTTCGGGTTCCTCCTTCTCTATATATAGAAAATGTATACAATAAGCTGATCTAATTTACCTTTTTATATTCCTTTTATTGTTGAGGCTGTACACAGAAAAACATATATCTGCATTTACAACTCAAGCCATTTCTGCATTTACAATTCAAGCACTTAGTGTTGTGTTGTGAGAGATGTTCCTTCCCCATTAACATAACTCATTACCCCTTAAGGGTCCTATCTGATCTTTTGAGTTGTTGTTGTCAGTTTGATTCCATATAGATAGATCTTAAAAGAGCACAGTACTCAAGTCAGACATGTTTATATTGACCAGATAAGCCAAGCTACTGTTTAGTTTTAAGATGATCTCTCAGGGCTGTAGTTTCAGAGGTTCATCCCACCTTCATAACTCCAGAAAACCTAGATGCCATAATATTTTAAATTCTGTTCTGCATTATCCCTTCCTTGTGATCAGTCTGATCCCACTTATTAATGTCACTTACTAATGTTTACTCTCTGAAGTATCAGAGATTCAGTCCTTTTACAGTGGTAGGCCTGAAGGTTGATCTGAGGAGAGAGAATGGAAAACAGTCAGAGTAATCTGCCTCTACTATAATATATACACGATAGCTTAGGCAAGTTTGTTCTCAGTGAGGAGAGAGTGTAATATAAACCTTTTGTGATACCTACTGAAGGAATAAATACACTGGCAGGGTCAAATGTCAATACAAAAAATAGTTAGGTTTTAGGAACTGGACCTAAAAAGTGTCAGCATGTGGCAATGTTGCCTTGGGTCTATAGAACTTTAGTGGGAAGTTTGTATTTCCTGTTGAGTAATATCCATGTGCTTACAGCATTGCTCTCAGTTTTCAAATCCGTTTTTACAGCTAAACTATTAGCACGTTGAGAGAGAGGGAGAGTCAGCAGGATGAACCTAGGTCTTTCAGAGTGGGATCGAGTCATAATGGTTTTAAAGAATCCTTGCCTTTGAGTCGATTTTGACTTACAGCAACCATGTATAGGGTTTCTGAGACACTGCTGGTGGGTTTGAACTGCCAACCTTGTATTCAAAGTCCAGTGATGATACTACAGTGCCACATCAGGAATTGTTAGAGGATCCTACTATACTGCACTTAAGAACTCATCCCTTATAACATAGCTTTGATATGTACAATAATCCAAGTAACATTGCTTTATTTAGATGAATGATATGGTGGGTGCATTTGAAATGCATCAGTTTTATTTTTTGCTTTGACTTTTTCAGAGTTCTGCTTATTTGCTTGCTTGCTGAAAATAAGAGAGGCTAGGGAAAACCTCAGAGAGGAAATAATAGTTTTCCACAAAACTGAGCATTGGTTTTTCCCAAGAACGTTGTTAGATCAAACTAATTTTCCCGGGGATAGACATCCACAACACAAGAGAAATCGACTTAGTACTGCTAATTTCAGCCTTTTTTCAGCTGTAATAAGTTTATCTTTCTTCTAGAATTTTCTCATGTCAATGTTTTCATGCTTCCTTTCTGTTTTAATTTCTAGCTCATTATCAAATTACAGTGATTTGAGGATTGCTCCGAGAACCCCCGGAAGGTATGGATTGATGACCACACCTCAGCAAAAACACCTCTCACAGCATCCACTACGGAAACAGGGAGATGACACAGATTTTGGCACAGATCCAACTCAGGGTGAACAGACTTGTGTGACCAATGGTGTAATGGCAGCACAGAACCAGATGGAATGTGAGGAGGATAAAGTGGCTCCTCTTAGCCCAGATAGTTCTATTCAAACTTCTGAACCATTCCTTGATACTAACTTGGTGAATGGAGAGAGTGAAGAAACTGCTACAGGCCCTACAGCACCCTCAACAAATAACTGTGATGGAAATGCTTCTGACAGAAATTGCAGGACTCCTAGTATAAACCCCACGCTCACACTGGAAGAAGAAAAGGCAGACGCAGAAGCCAAAGTCCAAGAGAGGGAAAACGGAGAATGCCCTCAGAAACTGGAACAGCTGGATCAGCACCATGAGATGAAGGTAAAGCATGCGGCTGTGCCTCAGACGTAGTAGGGAGTACTACTGTTTGTTTGTAAACTCTTTAAAAAGTTGTTGTTAAGCCAATTCTGGCTCATGGCAATACCTATGCATTTCAAGTCGAACTGTACTCCACAGGGTTTTCAATGGCTATGGTAGTCTTTCAGAATTAGATTGCCAAGCCTTTTTTCCAAGGTGGCACCTCTGGGTAGATTTGAACCACCAACCTTTTGGTTCGTAGCCAAGCGCTTAACATTTGTGTCACCAAGGGATTACCTTTATTTCACAGCACATATGAAATTGATGGCTCACATCACCCATGTGACATGAGCAGTTTTCATCTACTAATAGATGCTTTCTCTAATCTCTTAAGAGAGATTTCACTTTTTCTTCTTGTGTACATTTTGTTGATCTTTCTACTGTGATTTCAAGAGTCAGAAGAACATGGAGAATTTCATGTCAGAAAACTACATGAACATGTTGTTCATACATAGAAAGAAAATGTTATTTGGTGCTCTTAATGTCAGAGTTAATCTCTAATATTTATGGAAGAAAGTGTATAGTCTCTGCTTTTTAGGAGTTTCTCATTCAGTAACGAAATAGTAGATATGGAAGAGCTAACTTGAGATTTATTTTTCAGGACATGAATATGGAAGTATTTACAGATAAGTCACTGGATTAAATTTCTAACTCCAGGGATCTAATTTAATAAACTTTTCTAATATTCCATTTTATAAGGAACGACCTAACCTTGGAGCTAAAAGGCCCTTTAAAGATCATCATAGTTTAGCAGTTCATTTATAGATAAATAGTCTTGAAGAGACTGCCTTGCTGTTTGGAAGCCATAACAGCCCAGAACATTTGTGCCCTCACTCCTAGGCCAGAGTTGTGTGACTGATTCCAGAAGTCACAAACGTAAATGCCTATTGAACATGACAGCCATGGATGATATTCTAAGGAATGGTGGGACCATGGCTTAAAGAATTGGAAGTTCGTATTCTTTCTAAAGAACTTCTGAAGAAGTTTATACTCTTTCTTTCTTTTTAGAAGCTTTTTATTGCGGATTGAGTGCAGGTGTACAGACAAGATCATTAGTTTTATATTCAACAAGTCATACATTTTGTTTCATCTCAATGATTTCAATCCCTTCCACGCAACAACAGTTGGTCCTGCTTCTTCCCTATGGTTCCATTTCCATTCCTACCACCTTTCAATGAACCACCTGAATGGTATGTCTACATAAATTCTCAATTAACAAAGAGCTGATGTGCTAGTGAAATATATTCATAATTTACCTGTATTACAACAGAAACGTCTCTACAATTCTAATAAAGCCATTACATTTTTGTTCTATATTCATATCAGAATTGTTGATGTTGTGTGCTGTTGAGTCAGTTCTGATTCATAGCAATCCTGAATAGGGTTTCCAAGAGTGGCTGGTAGGTTTGAATTGCCCACTGTGTAGTTATCAATCCAGTGCTTATCCTACAGTGCCATACCAGGACTCCATATCAGTATTGTGTTATTATGTGCTGTTGAGTAAGTTTTGACTCATAGCAACCATATATAGGGTTGCAGAAGACTGGCTAACGAGTTTGAACTGACAAACTGATGACCTTGCAGTTCAAACTAACCTTGTGGTCCAGTGCTTTTCCTATGTTGTTGTTAAGTGCCATCAAGTTGGTTCCGACTCATAGTGACCCTGTGTAGGATTTCTGAGGAGCGGCTGGTGAGTTTGAATCACTGACCTTGCAGTCTAGTGCATTAACCCACACCGCCACACCAGGACTCCTGTAGTCCTCTGAAAATATTAATAAGCATAATTTTTATAAAATATATGTGGTTTCTTGGATCAATGGTACACTATGACCATCTTCATAAATTTCCTTAGAATAGGAAGTGTTTACAGCCCTGAAGATAAAGCAAAAAGTTTCTAGTACTCAATCTTCTTATATCCATTCTAAGTAGCAATCTATGTAAAAGGGTTGAGAATTGAAAATTCACCCAGTGTAGGGAAATTTGTAAATGACAAATCCAACTCCTAAATCAAAACACTCATAGTAAAATATTACAATGAAACGTGATTGCTTGATGTACTTAGAGGCCCTCCAATCGTACAATTATCATTGCCCAAAAACAATCCAAAATAAAAAGAACCAATGGTTTATTTTCTACTAGGTAGTGAATTCATTTTAAATTTTATTCAAGAAAGTGTCTCAAGCAGGGAAAGTTTATAAGGAAGTGGGCGGGAGAAAGTGAGTCATACTTGTTAACAGCACAAAACATTAAAGAAACAGGACATTGCAAAGTGAATCTCTTTATGTCTCGATACAGTCATAGATCTTAGTGTCTTTGTGCTTGAACCATGCTGTATGGAACAGAAGGGTAAAATCAAACTCAAGACTCTGTCCTTTGATGGTTGGAATGCTGCCACCAGCAAGTATTTATAAAACAGTAAGAGCTGTTCATATTTTAAGGGAAATACTTAAATTGATGTTTTACTTGTTTTTGCAGTATATTGTTATGTGTACATTTTATTTATGTGTGTATTTGGTTTAGTTGCGATTTCATAGGACTTTTCTGTTCACCTGGAAAATGCCTGTCCCTGAGGTAGGCATTTAAGCAGGGAATGGCACATGCTATTTGTGGGAAGAAAAATGAAATTGTTTCTGCAGAGCTTTTGATCTAAACACCCCATTTCTTACTCATCTAAAAAATAATATTAGGATTGAAATTCTACATGGTGACATGTGTATGTAGCTTAACATATGTTTGAGCAACATCCAGTCACCTCTACATCTAGGGGCCAGGGAACCCAGGTGTCAGAGTGCCAGGATGCCAGACCCTCATCTTGAGGTCAAAGCCCCACTTTCTGCCCAGTGCAGTATAGAAGGCACCTAGTCTACAATGATGAGAACCTAGTCCTAAAGTCCCAACCGGAGGCTCGGCGAATCTGGTCCCCACATTTTGCCTGATTTGATCCCACAGGATACCAGTAGATGGGTGTTCACCCCTTGTGCCTCAGTCTTGGCTTAGGCACCTTTGGCCTCCTTGCCCGACACCATTCCTTGCTGGGCAGGTTCTCACAGGCAAGCTGGCCTTCCCTGAAGTTGGCTTATCAGAGAGAGCTGTCCCCTGGCCAGAGAGCTCGAGAGTGCGATATGCCCAAGACAGGTTATTGCACAACTTCCAAATCACATAATGTCCTCTTTCACAGAATGTATTGTGGACATTAAGCAAAGCATACCAGTAATGTGTCCTTTTGCTTTTGCAAAATGTTAAAATGTATGCTAGTAGCATATAGTGGGCCCGACTATTAACTAGGAAGCAGGAAACCTTAATTCTGCTTCTAGCTTGTTTACTACTTAGCTGTGTGACCTCAAACAAGTCACTTAAATTCTTTGTAACTTTAGTTTCCTAAAATAAAGGATTTAAACTAACTAGAATCGTAAAAATGAGCTCTGGTAGCGTAGTAGTTATGAGTCAGGTTGCTAACCTCAAGGTCAACAGTTCAAAACTACCAGCTGTTCCACAGGAGAAAAATGAGGCTTTCTCCTCCCGGAAAGATTTACAGCCTCGGAAACCCTGTACAGGCTTGCTATGAGTCAGAACTGGCTCTACGGCACACTGTTGCCACCATAATCTTAAAGTCCTTTTTAGTGACAGTATAATTAATAATTCTCTTCTGTTAGATGTGGGTATGTTCCTTTGTTAGCATAGCCCTCAAGATTATCAGCTGCTACTTAATAGAATAATACATACTAGAACATAGTAGAATATTTCTGTTTTACTATGTAGACAACTGAAAATGTTAATCTGTATCTCAGTGTAAAGATTTATAACAGAAAAATATTTTCATTGTAAACCAGTATTGGATTTAATAGACATTTCCTGAATGCCTACCAAAAAGAAGGGAGAATAAGGAGGCAGAAAAGAATTACAAAGATAGTTTATAAAGAATAGATATTAAAAATAAATTTGGTAATTGAGACAGTCTGTTTGTATAACTGTTTCACTGATATACATACAGATTTTGATCAAGAATCTCTTTTTTCTAACCTCAAATGTGAAGGTATAGATTACTGTTATTTTTAACTATGCAAAAGGTAAAGAATACTTACCTCACTGAAGTATTGACTCTACCATATTCTAATAAAGCTACACTTCTCTAATGTTTAAACTCTCTACAGGATCTTGAATATAATGAGACACCTCAAAGTCACTATATATTTTATAAAGAACAAAAACCTTAGAACTAAGCGAAAACTGTTAGCAGTCACCCACAGATGTTGCCTTAACAAGATCTTTAAACTAAGATCACTCATGGATTACAGGTTAAGGTATTAAAATCTGCTATCGGGGAGATGCTCTGGTAGCGTAGTGGTTACGAATCGGGCTGCGAACCTTAAGGTCAGCGGTTCGAAACTACCAGCCACTCCGCGGGAGAAAGATGAAGCTCTCTACTCCCGTAAAGATTCACACCCTCAGAAAGCCTGTACAGGGTCGCTATGGGTCGGACCCGACTCGATGGCACTTAACAACAACAATAACAACATCGGGGAGATGCTGTTAAAAGGAAACACATTAAACGCCATAAATTACAGGGAAGGAAGAGGAAAAGGTATAGTGTGTCCTTGTTGTTGTTGTTAAGTGCCGTCGAGTCGGTTCCGACCCATAACGACCCTGTACAGGGTTTCCGAGGGTGTAAATCCTTACGGGAGTAGAAAGCCTCATCTTTCTCCCGCAGAGCGGCTGGTAGTTTCAAACCACTGACCTTAAGGTTCACAGCCCAATTCGTAACCACTACGCTACCAGAGCTCCAGTGTGTCCTTACAACTGTGCAAGTGTACACTGTCAAAGGCAGTAGGAGAACAGCAGTATTATCATTTCTGCTTGAAATGATGAGATTGATTCATCGTGAATAGTTTACTACTGTTGTTGTTAAGTGCTGTCAAATTGGTTCTGATTCATAGTGACCCTATATTGTGTTTCCGAGGAGCGGTTGGTGAGCTTGAACTACTAACCTTGCTGTTCAAACCAACCTTGCAGTCCAGCTCATTAACCTGCAGCGCCACATCAGGAGTAGTTTAAATGACATTAGCTATGCTTTGTTTATGAGACACACATATAGGACTCAGCACATTTTTATTGAGTTTCATTTAGATGGTTACTTTTTATCAGATTTGTGCACTTCGGTGTGCAAGCTATAGTTGTTGAGAAATACTGAGTCATTGATAACGTGTCATAAATAAACATTTTTCCTAACGGTTTTCAAGAACCTCAATAGTTTTCATCTAGGATCTACTTTAACATGTGGTATTGGTAGGTTTTCCTAAGATTTATTTAAGGCTTTTCTTCCTTTATATTCCATGCTTTAAAACAAATATAAATGTGTAGATGTGTTAGTAAGACTAAAGAGTATATAAATAATAGAAATCTTGTGTTGACAATAGAAACTAAAAGTAGTAGATATGTTAAACTCTAGTAATAGTATTAGCAGGAAAATAACCAAAGGAGATATAAAAAATTAATCTTTCATTTGATCCAAAGTTAATAAAATTATATAAGAAGGTAGCAAAGAAATGGAAAAAATATGTTTTAGAAGAAACTTAGCATATTAACAAGTAAGGTTTTGGTGAAGATAGTTCAAAAATGGTTGCAGCATTACATTGACAGAAAACTGCCAGAAATTCAAGCCAGATTCAGATGAGAATTTGCTAATGCCAAGTGGATCTTGGCTGAAAGCAGAGAATACCAAAAGGTGCTTACCTGTGTTTAATTGACAGTGCAAAGGCATTCTACTGTGTGGATCACAACAAATTATGAATAGCATTACGAAGAATAGGAATTCCAGAATACTTCATTGTACTTACATGGAACCTGTACATTGACAAGAGGCAGGTATTTAAATAGAGCAAGAGGGTATTGAATGGTTTAAAAATCAGGAAACTGGTTGTCAGGCTTGTATCCTTTCACCATGCTTTTTCTGTCATCTGCATGATGAGCAAATCTGCTGAGAAGCAGGACTATATATAGAAGAACATTGCAACAGGATTGGAAGAAGATTCATTAGAGGCCTATAATATGCAGGTAACACAACTTTGCTTGCAAAAAGCAAAGAAGACTTGAAGCGCTTGCTATGAAGACCCAATGTTACAGCTTTCAATATGGGTTACACCCCAACATAAAGAAAATCGTGGAGACACATATCATGCTAGGTAAAGTAGAGGTTCACTTAAAAAGTGGAAGAGCCTCACCAAGATGTATTGACCCAGTGGCTGCAACAATTTACCTCAAACATAGCAGCAGGCTGATTGTGAGGTTGACACAATACCGGCCAGTGTTTTATTCTGTTGTATATAAGGTTATTGTGAGTCAGAACCAACTCAACAATACTTGACAAGTAAAAAGAATGACAAGAGAATCAAATTCAGAAATCAACTGCAAATAGAAAATCAGTGCTACATGACAAGTTAACTCACTTTTCTTTTTCCTTCCACTTCACTCACTATGTTTACCATTGTGAGTCTTAAAATTATTAAATGTATTGGATGCAAGGTGAGGTATTAAAGTTTTTTTGTTTTATGAGTTAAAACATAATACTTAATTTGGAGATCCATTTCTTATAGTGGTCAGCAAGTTCTGTTTTTGTAAAGCTTTAAATTTCCGTCTTTCACTTCTTTAAAAAAGAAAAAGTGGGGCAGGGGGTAGAACAATTGTTGAGCTCTTCATAGATTGTTGTTAGTAAGTGCTTTGGAGTTGAATCTGACCCATAGCGACCCTGTACAGGGTTTGCGAGGCTGTAAATCTTTACGGGAGCAGAAAGCCTCATCTTTCTCCTGCAGAACTGCTGGTAGTTTCAAGCTGCTGACCTTAAGGTTCACAGCCCAATTCGTAACCACTATGCTACCATTAGAAGGAAAATAGTCATTTCTTATCAGTTTCTCCTCATGCCAAATCAGCTTTAGTTTCAAAAAGTAAATGGCATTACCCAGCTTGACTAGGTAGTCAGTATTTTGTTAGTATTGCCATGAAAGTTCCAACTAAAGTTGTAGAAGTTTGGGATTTTTTTCCCTCTCCTCTCTTTTTTTCCTAAATTTTTATTGTCATGAGGTTATTTAACAAAACATGTCAACCTAATGTTGTACGAGTTTTTAAACCATGTGTAAGATAATGAAAGGGCTCCTGGTGTGCCGTAGGATAAGCACTGGATAGCTAACCACATAGTCAGTGGTTCATACCCATCAGTTGCTCCTCAGAAACCCAATACAAGGTTACTATGAGTTGGAACCAACTCTATGGCACTTAACAACAACAACAAAGATAGTGGGAAAGTTGCCCTACTAAGTGAATAGTTTATAAAATTCTTGATGGCAGCTTTGATTTCTTCACTCATAGCTGAATGGTTAGCTCAGGAACTCCTTTATTTTGTGGTGAAGGACCTATACTAGTGTATATTTGAAGGATATAAGAAAGGAAAATGAAGGATCTGTACAGGTTAGTAAAAAGCTCTGGGAGCATAGTGATTACAAATAGGGCTGCAAACTGCAAGGTCAGCAGCTTGAAACTACCAGCTGTTCCACAGGAGAAAGATGAGGCTTTCTGCTCCCATAAAGATTTACAGCCTGGGAAACCCTGTACAGAGTCGCTATGAATTGGAACTGACTCCACAGCACATACTCATACTGGTTAGTATATATTTGAAAAGTATAAGAAAGAAAAATGAACAAACAACTTGAAAAAGAACTTCGTGGAGCCTAAGCATACCTCTTGTTCAATTTAAAATTTTACTTTGCCAGGCTCACACTCCCCAGTGCTGGAAATCCACAACATGACAGATCCTGATCACAAAGACTCAGTGTACTGGGGGAGAGACATATAAATATATAAGCATAATATGGAGTGATAAGAGCTTTGGAAACACAAATAAGGAAGGTCTTTGCCTGGAGAATTGCTAGTCAAGGGTCAGGGCTGCAAGAAGCCATGATAGTTGAAGTGAGCTAGAAGAATGAAGAGGAAATCACTGGATAGTCATGGATAAGGGTTATGGGTGAGAAATAGGTAAGGAGGTCATATATTAAGGCAACGGGGAAGTGTAAGCAGCTTGCAGAGGCAAAAAAGGTAAATGCTAAATTTGGGGAAGGTAGAGAGGCCAGAAGACCTAGAGATATATGTGTTAAGTGGAGGGTGAGACTTCAAAGGAAACTAAGAATGAATTGTAATGGGCTTATATGAGGAGACTTCAAAAAGTTCATGGAAAAATGGAATTAAAAGATGATGGAATTTTTCCATGAACTTCTTGAAACTCCCTCGTATGCCTAAGAAGATGGATTTTTTTTTCCTCCTTCCAAGTAATGGTAACATTTTTACTGTAGTTTCTTAGATTTAAAAAATCTTACTAAAAGTTAATGAGCTTCAAGAAGATAAGGAAAATGCAGGAAAGTATGAAGAGTAAGAGTCACCCATCATTTCATGAACCAAAGAGAGAACTGCTTTGATATTTAACTTTCTGCCTTGCTTTGTATTCTGATTTTTTAAAATTCATTCAATAGAATAAATGTATGGTCATTTTGTATCCTGTTTTGTTGGATTAAACATAGATATTTTTCCATGTTATTTTCAACTTTCCATAAGCCAAGTACTGACTGCCCTCAGAGACACTTAATGTGTGGAAGTGATGATGACACATCTGTGGGGTTAGAAAAATGAGTCAGATAAAAGGGAAAACAGATGGGGCAAAGTGAATGGTCAGGATGCAATTGCAGTGTTCCAGGTGTAAAATAATGCCTGCCTAGATGAGGCAGGGGTTATAGACCAGGAGGATAGGTTTCAGAGACCTTTGTTGACTCTTTGGATGTAGGGAATGAGTCATGTTCAACTTCTAGCTTGGGTGAATTGACACATGGTATATCATTTACTGAGTGTAAGAGAGCAGGAGAAACATACTGAGTGCAAAAATGTACATTAGATTTTAATGTGCTGAATTTGAGGGACTTCTGGGAAATCCAGATTTGAGTGCAAAATTGAATATTTTGAAGGCATTATTGTTTACTGGTTAAGGATAAAGCTTTGGAATTAAAAGAGCTGAGTTCAAGTTCCAGGTCCATCACTTCCCACCTATGTGACCTTGGACATGACACTTAACTCAAACCTCACCACTTCTAGGTTTTCTAGCATGTTAATGAAACAACTGAGGTAGGAAGACAGGAAGGAGATAGTGGTTTAGGGGGCCTGAGGGGAGGGAGTATAGTTATTAATTGGCTTAGCTTAGTGCTATTGAGTTTATGGCACTTGAAATACAGCCATTTGAAGAAGTGAGTTAAACAAATTGAAATGTATGTCTAGAGCTCAGGAAAGAGCATAAGAATGTAAGAGGATGTAAATATGAATGTGATTAGTAATGTCAAAATACACTATGTAGGAATAGGAAGAGGCCCAAGGTGTGAGCCTTAGAAAGCACAGACATAATGGAAAGGGGAACCTAATGAATTATCAGAGAGAAAAATGAAGAACAGAGATTATTGTCATGAGAACAGGCGACTTTGGCTATGGGGGTGGAAGGAGAGAGGCAAGGAGTATTAGTGAATTTTAAGGGGAAAAAACGATGCTCAGCTTTTAGACTATGAACCTAGGAGTTATCCTGGAAATCTAGGTCATACTGGGACATTATAGCTAATTAGCTTAATCGAATTAGTAAATTTATGTATAAGTCACTGCAGTGAAAATAAAGAGGAAACTTAGAGTTGAGATGGAGAAATAAGATAAATACATGAGCATTGTGTAGTCAGTTACTTAATGGCTCTTCTAACCACAGTCTGTAACTCCCACCAAACAGCATTTTGCCCTGCAGTGCCATAGGATAAGCAAGCACTCGACCTCAAGGTTGGTTTGAACCACAAGGTTGGCAGTTCAAATTCACCAGCCACTCCTTGGAAAACCCTATACAGGGTTGCTATGAGTCGAAACAGACTAGACAGCACTAAGAGAAGGCAAGAGAAGATGCTGCTGATAGGATTAGATGGGTCCATTGTGAGTAGTTCACAGAGTTCTATGTGACTGTAAAAGCCTGGAACTCTAATTGAGTTTAATATGAGTCATCTCAGAAGCAGGAAAGAGAAATCTGACTACCATTAAAGAGGAGGAGCCAGGAGTGAAGCATGAGATCCATGAGCATTGAACCTCTTCAACCCAGGGACAGAAAGCTGTTACACTGGAAGAGTGACAGAAAAGTAGCCGCAGCAGAACCAAGAACCAAAGCACAAAACAGAGTTATGGGCTTCCCAGCCCAAAGTGCAAGTAAAGCTGAGTGACTGTGGACAGGAAGCTTGCTTGCAGAGTGTGGTGCCTTGAGGCACTTAACTGGGAGGGGCTAAGTTTGAACACCCTTGTGTCTTCAGGCTGAGGCTTCTGGTAGAGTAGTGTGTCCTGTGGACATTTACAAGTACCCCTAAAAGAACTTTGTTTCATTGACTGGGCCAAGAGAGGCCTTTTTCTAGGCACCAGAGGAGAGGCTGTCCTGACTGGAACAACTCTTCCCTGAGCATTTCTGATCCCTAATTGTATATAACCTGTTTTAACTTCCCTAATAAGCCCCATTACTGTGAATGTGGTGACTAAGTTCTGTGTGGCCACTGTCATAAATTATTGAACCTAGCTCAGGAATAGAATACTGTGGGAGGAAATGTTTGGGTCATTGCTCAACATGTCATGAAATGAAGGCGGAAAGTAAACTCAAAGCCCAGTTTTGGAGTCCTGTGAGAGGACATATTTACTGCTGTAAGCATAAACAGAGAAGCCAAGGGGGAGATTCTGGACTCTACTGGCTTAGGTACCAAGGGACCACAACACAGAACTAAGTCACAGGATTGATGCTTGGTGTGTCTGTTTAGAAAGTGCCTCACTGAGGCCCATGTGACAACCTTGGGGAATGGAACTTGGAGCTTGAGTGAAGTGGAAATTAACCCACCATCATCAATTCCTTTCCAATTCACAGGGACCCTACATAGGATTTCCGAGACTATAAATCTTTACGGGAGCAGACAATCTCAGATTTCTTTGACACAGGGACTGGAGAAGGTCGAAATTAGCTATTTTGGAAACTGTGACCAAGACTTTCTGAGGGCTAGCTCAAAGGTGGTGGTAGTTGTTATGTGCCTTGGAGTTGGGTCCAACTCATAGTGACCCTGAATAGGATTTCTGAGGCTGTGAATCTTTACAAGAGCAGAAAGCCTCATCTTTCTCCCACAAGCGACTCGTAAATTCGAACAACTGCCCTCATAACCAAATATACTATCAGGGCTCCTTCAAAGGTAGTGGGACCAATCAAAAAGACTCTAGCATTGCTGAGTGGCCTGGAATTCAAGAAAGAGAAAAAATGATTTTTTTGTGTCTTACCTGCCATCAGCAAGACAGCCATGCCAATAGAACAAGGAAATCGCGGAGTCAGGAATGGGCTTTTTCATAGGAATGTTGAAATGAGGGAGCAGAATTGGCCCTTGGAGGTCATGATGTGATAAAGATCCAGTTTAATAGAACATGATTACTTTGTGAGACAAATGGGAAGGCAAAACTTTGAAAATAAAGTAGTTGTCCTAAATGACTTTAAAAAAAGAGAGAGATTCACCATAATCAGGTAGTCAGGGACACAGATTTTAGGGGCCAAACTTCCTAGGTTTGAATCCCAACTCATTTATTAGCTCTGAGGCATTGAAGAGGTCACTTAAGTCTCTCTGTGCCTCAATTTTCTCATACATAATACCTCAGAATATTGTTACAAGGAAGGGTTTACAACAACCCCTTGATCCATAATAAAATACTCAGATTTTTATTAAATAAATATAAATTCCTATTTCCTCATTTGTAAAGTAAGAAGCCTAAAATGTTTCTCAATAGAATAAAATTCAACACTCTGCCCCGTGAATGACCTAAAACATCATTTTGTTTCAATTTTAAACTGAGGTACTGCTTTGTGGAATGTACAAGTATATGTTTGCATTTGATATGTGCATGTTTTAAACTCCAAGGAATTTATCAGAAATATTTATAAATAACCTAATTGCTTTTGATGCTCTATTTAGACTTCTTGTTGTTGTTAAGTGCTGTAGAGTCTGTTCCGACCCATAGTGACACTGTATACGGTTTCCGAGGAGTAGCTGGTGAGCTTGAACCACCAACCTTGCAGTTCATATGGCTTTGCAGTCTGGTGCATTAACCCACAGCGCCACAGCAGGACTCCAGGACTTAGGATAGGTTAGTTTAGTTACTGAATGTGAATGCATCCACAGATAGGATTTTAATAATGTTTTTCTTGATGCTAGTTCTTTAATTTCTGTAAAACCCAAAGGACAGTTTAGTCTAATCTGTACTAAATTGAGTATAAGACACCAAAGTTCTTCTCTTTTTCCTACCACGTACTTCCTGTCCAATATTGTGCAACTAACCTAACTTTTCTTCTAACTGCGAACTATTTCTCCCTGCTTACCACGCTACCTCAAAAGGATATAATTTAAACCTTCATATTAAAAGCTCTCATTTGCTTATTATTCACTTTTTTTTTTCATGTTCTGCATTGGATAAATAGCCTAGAGGGCATAAATTTGGAGCAGTATTGGTGCTGGCTCCCAAGTAAACTTGGACTTTTCTCCCAAAGCTCCCTGAAAGATAGTTAACACTAAAGTAACAAACTGTTTATTCTTGTGAGTTCTTTTTTTTTTTTTTTTAGACCTGATAATAAATTTCCCACTGTGTGTAAATACTCTTTGAAACCATATGATCCTCTTTATATCATTAATACATGATCTCATTTGAATATGAAATTTGTGTTGTATTCTTTTACCTTCTGATTTTCTTGTTCTCCAAATCCAGAGTTACTTCTCTTAGCACAAGAGACAGCAGCAGAGCAAGAACTTTTTTTTTAAGACCTGGCTACCTGGGTTTTCATCCTAGCTCAGTTGCTCACCATAGTTTTACAGAAATAATGCACATGCTCTATTGTTTTGCATACTGCACAGACCCAACACATTATTTTCATAAGGGCCGACTTTGAGGTTAGTAGTCTAGTGCTTATCCTATAGTGCCACACCAGGAGAAAGATTATGGAGAGGGAAAAAGCTTTTAGTCTAATATAATGCAATCACCCCTGTGATGTGATCCTGTGTGATCAGCCACGATCTGATGTACCTAGGTATTGTAAATCCTCTCTGCTTTGATGTTAAAGAGGTCAGATGCAATCTACAGGATTAGGTTTTATCTTGAGTCAATCTCTGTTGAGATATAAAAGGAGAGAAAGTGAGCAGAGATGAAGGGACCCATACCATCAAGAAAGAAGAGCTGGGCATGGAATGCATCATTTGAAACTGGGGTCGCTGCAGTGTGAAACTTCTAGATCCAGGGAAAAGTTGATGCTAAAACTTATGGAAATCTTCAAGGAATGTTGGGCCTGCAGATGCTGAAAGGAAACAAGGACCTTTCCCCAGAGCCGACAAAGAGAAAGCCTTTCCATAGAGCTAGCACTCTGAATTTGAACTTCTAGCCTCCTAATCTGTGAGAGAATAAATTTTTCGTTGTTAAAGCCATCCACTTGTGATATTTCTGTTACAGCAGCAATATATGATCAAGAACCAGTGGTACTGAATGAAGAAATCCAAGGTGCTCTGAGGACATTGGCAAAGAACAAGGCTCTGGGATTTGATTGAGTACAACTTGAAATGTGGTATGGTGCTGTAGGATAAAGCACTGGACCACTAAGTTAATTTAAATCATAAGGTCAGTGGTTCAAATTCACCAGCAGCTCCTCAGGAACCCTAAGCAGGTTCACTATGAGTTGGAACTGACATGCAGCACTTCGCTTTGAGTCAGCTCCGACTCACACGACCCTGTGTAGGGTTTCCAGGGAGCGGCGGATGTATTTCAATGGCTGTCCTTGCCATTAGCAGTCTAGTACTTATCTTACAGGAAGGACTCCCAAAACTCTTTGTTATGCAGCATTTCAGAAATTGTTTTGTAAATTATGTAGGCCTATTAGATGCCCTAGGAGCTCTGGTAGCTTAGTGGTTACGAATCGAGCTACAAACCACAAGGTCAGCAGTTCAAAACTACCAGCTGTTCCGCGGGAGAAAGATGAAGCATTCAGCTCCCGTAAAACGGTATAGGGTCTCTATGAGTCGGAACCAACTCCATGGCACATAACAACAACAATATGAAAATGTTAACTTTTAATCACATTTGTAGGATAAAGGTATAAGACATGGTCAAGAAGCCATGGATTGAATTTGGTAGTATACCAGTAATTGACAAAGAAACTATTGAAACTATGCATTTGCTCTGAAGCTGTTAGCAGCTCCTCAGCACATAGCCACCACCATTGGATGCACTGGTCTGCAAGGTTGGTTTGAACTGCAAGGTCAGCAGTTCAAACTCATCAGCTGCTCCTATACAGGGTTGCTATGAGTTGGAACCAACTTGATGGCACTTAACAACAACAACAATTTAGATGTAACATAGTAACAGCAGTATGTATGAGATGAAGCATGTATTTCTCAAGTGTAGCTCATGATTTTTAGTAAATAACTTTTTAAATTTGTTGTTGTTGTTGTGTGCTGTGGAGTCGGTTCTGACTCATAGTGACCCTGTACAGGGTTTCTGAGGCTGTAAATCTTTACAGAAGCAGAAAGCCTCATCTTTCTCCCATGGAACAGCTGGTAGTTTCGAACTGCTGACCTTGCGGTTCACAGCCCAATTCATAACCACTATGCTACCAGAGTTGGGAGTCGTTAATATCATCATGTCAAAATGACTAGGTTTTATATATCTTAATAATTACCACTTAATAATTATAATAATTATCATTACTATAAGGATTAAACTGGTCAATTTATATAAAATATTTGTACCAGTGTCTGACATATAATAAATAAACAATGGACACGTGTTAGCTATTCTTATTAAGCTAATAGTAGTTTTAAAGTAAGATTCCATGTGTTCATGATTTCTTCTTAACTACTACAAAATCCCTGCTAATTTTTGTTCAAAACTCTTTGCAACTGAGTGATTAAACCTTTATAAATCAGCAAGTTTACTTTTGCTTATCTTGTGTTGGCTTTGGTAAAGTCAGGGACCTAATGTGCAAAAGACATCTGTGTGGAAGAACATAGCTTTTGCTAATAACTTCTGGCATCCCCTTGGATTTTGCAAGATGTGACCAGGTAATTCACAGTTCTCCAAATTCAGCTAAAAAAATGTCCTTTGCACTCAGTAAAAGATTGTTTCCTATAAGCTTCATGTTTAGATTGTGGAGGATTGTGGGAGACTTCAGGGGTGACTTCATTTGTATAGCAATAATTGACTGTATGACTTACTAGTTAATAACTTATCTTGGCTTATAAAAGACATGTTATCTCATCCTGGCACAAGTTCTGCTGGTTTGTTTTCATAAATGGTATCTGTCAGAACTAGAATCAGAACATATAATAGAGCATGAGTAAGCTAAAAAGATACGTCACCACTATTGGCGCTGTAGGATAAGCACTGAACCACAAGGTCTGTTTGAATGGCAAGATCAGCAGTTCCAACTCACCAGCTAGTCCTGGGAAACCCTATGGAGCATCGTCGCTCTGAGTCAGAACTGACTTGACAAAACTTAAACAACAACAAAGGCTTGAAAGGAATAAACTAACAACAACATGGGTAAATCTCAAATACATCTGGCTAAGTGAAACAAGTCAGACTCAAATAGTGCATGCTGTATGATTCCATATACATGGCATTCAGGTCATGGCCAAACTCTGGTTACCACAGTTGGCAGTGGAAGTCTTTGGGCTTGATTGTGGTGGTGATTACACAGTTGTTTGCGTTTGTCAAAATTCTCAGAACTATAAGCACTGGACTGCGAGCCACAAGGTCAGCTGTTCAAACCCACCATCTACTTCTTGGAAACCCTATCCAGGGTCACTATGAGTCAGAACTGACTGGACAGCACACAACAACAACAATATACCAAAAGGGTGAATTTTACTGTTTGTAAACTATGTAAACTCAGTAACTCTGCCTTAAAAACACTAAGTGCTTGTAAGTGTTAATGCAGGCCAGTATTTCCTATGAGTATAAAGGATAGCATGCTAAACTATTCTGCTGAAATATTAATAGATTTCTTATGGATTTTTAGGCATTGGGTTCACTTGATACAGGTTTGATGATATTTTTATTTCAATAGATATTTGACTTTTACCTCTTGGTCCTCTATAAGTAGTACATTTAAAACCTAGAAATTATTTATATGTTTTTCAGCTTCTTGGAATATATTGCCTATGTTTCATAGTTTTCTACATCAAGAGCTTTAGGCTACATATAACATATAATCTGACTCAGCCTGATTTATGCAATAAGGGATTTTATTGACTCTCCACAATCTTAACTTTATTCTGGGTTATGAGATGCCCTCACAAAGCACTCAGGCCTACATGTACTCGCATTCATCTGATACATCTGAGAGCTCTTTTCCATTACTCTCCCTGAAGAGTAGGGGGGCCTACCTTTGCAGAGGTACCAGTGTATAGATTCCCTCAAGTGTCATTGACTCATATTGAACAAGTCACTGTGACAGATGAGATGGGTACTCTGAAACTCAGACCATTCAGAGCTCTCACTTAGAAATGTGAAAGAGATCAGTTTCCCCAAAGAAAATGCCTTTGGGGAAGTGGCAGGATAAATACACCAACCAAATCTGGAGACTGTTGAGAAATAGGAAGAAAAGAATGCCAGGTAGACAACCAGCAATGCCAGTGTTTTACCCTGAGTTTATTAAGCTAAACCAAAACCTTAATTAATAGTAGAATTTGATGACCACATGTTCTAATTCCAATATTTCTGAGATTGTAAATTACATAAACATTATATTACTTTATGAACTCCTAGTGTGACACTATAGGATAAGCACTGGACTGCGAGCCACATGGTCAGCGATTCAAACCCACCAGCTAGCTGTTTCTTGGAAACCCAGTACAGGGTTGCTATGAGTCAGTCAACTTGATGGCACTTAACAACAATAATATTACTTTATATAAAGATTTTACATAACTCCTCTGTTGCTGCTAAATGCAAAATAGGCCACTTTCCATGTTAGAATAGATGTATCTCCTATGTGTGGAACACAGTGTAGCATTCATACAGCTCAATACCATTTTGTTCATAGTTTAATATAGCATTCACTCAAATTGTATGCTGATTTAAATGATGCTTTGCATCTGCTTTGCTCTAGAGGTCTTTACTAAACCATTGTTGTTTCATACTCTTCTAGAGTGATAAAAGTAACTAAATAACTTTTCAGCAAAATAACTAAATAGAAATTTCTCAATTTATAAAAAAAATTATGTATGAACTATAAAATGCTTTCTAATAGAAATAAGCAAGGCCAAGGTCTTTACATAGTTGAAGAAGGCTACTTAGAGATGGAATGAAAGAGTCATCAGGTCATTAAAAAAAAAAAAAGTAAGCCTTGGACACCTAGAGAGATACTTCAGGAGCATATGTCCTGCAGGAAGCATGGAAAGAAGAAAGATTTGGGGATGGCCAGTGACATGTTTGGATAAAGGTAGACAGAACAGTGATGAGGAAAGGTGTCTGTAAAGATACAATGAAAGAGTCATTTGAGAAAATGAGTAGAGATGAGCTTAGAACAACTCTCAATGCTGCTTTGAGTCTGGACTTGATCCTGTCAGTGTGAGGGTGAACTATTGAAAGTTTTTGTTTCTAGTAGAATAATATGTGCAAAGCAGAGTTTTAGAGTGATTTATCATGTAGCAATATGTAAGGTGGGTTGAAGTCAGAAAATAATTGAATCAAGATTAACTCCAGGCAGTCCCCAGAGTACAGACGTTCAGCTACGTGTGATACATAGTTATGTACCAACCTTATAAAAATTGAGGGTACATACAATGGTTTGTAAGCATGGATGGTGATACTTCGTGACATGCATCAAAACATCTTTGTTATTATTGTATTACTATGGAGAAAAGATTGAAGTTGTCAAGGACTTCATTCTTCTTGGATCAACTATCAATACTCATGGAAGCAGCAGTCAAGAGATCAGACGATGTATTGCATTGGGCAAATCTGCTGCACAGGAACTTTATTTAAAGTGTTGAAGAGCAGAGGTCAGCTTGAGGACTAAGGTGCGCCTGACCCAAGCCATGGTATTTTCAATAACCTCATGTGGATGCAAAAGCTGGACAGTGAATAAGGAAGATCATAGAAGAATTGATGCCTTTGAGTTGTGGTGTTGAAGGAGAATACTAAAAGTGCCATGGACTGCCAAAAGAACCAATAGATTTGTTTTGGAAGAAGTGCAGCCAGAGTGCTCCTTGGAGGCCAAAATGGCTAAGCTTCGTGTCTCATACTTTGGACATATTGTCAGGAGGGAACAGTTGCTGGAGAAGGATGTCATGCTGGGTAAAATGGAGGGTCAGAGAAAAAGAGGGAGACCCCAATGAGATTGATCAACCAGGTGGCATCATTGATGGTGTCAAGTGTGGCAGCAGTAGTGAGGTTGGGCCAGGATCGGACATTGTTTCGTTCTTCTGTGCATGGGGTCGCTATGAGTCGGTTCCGACTCGATGGCACCTGACAACAACAACAACTGTGTTGAAGTTGTTTTAGTGTATCTATAAGTATTTCTTTAATTTTTTTAAATTTCAAATAAAGGTACTTTTAATTTCAAATAAAGTCAAATAGTATTGCTATTAGAATTCCCTGGGTTTATTCCAAACATGAGTTTAGACATGTCTCTGCGATCAGTAGAAGACAGCAGGTAAATAACACACTTGTCTTGTGAGGATGCTCTTCAAGTGTAGTCTTGACAGATTTTTTTGAAGGACACAGGACAATCATGGGGACTTATTAAGAAGTTTTGAGAAAACCAAAGATTGCATTGATGAGAAAAAGACCAGAGAAGTTGCACTGCAGTATTTTTCTTATCACAACGTTGCTGCACCTGGTCGTTCTTCGTGGGTAACAAGGATGATCCCACAAGAATTTCACTAGGAAACCTTAACCCATCTGCCTTCCAGCTCTGATTTTTCCCCTTCAGACTTCTTTTTGTTCTTCAAACTCAAAGAGCATTGGAAATGAACACAGTTTGAGTCCCTTGAGGATGCTAAAGCTGCTATTTAAGCATGGTATAAATCAAAGAACACAGAATTCTTCAGGGAAGAATTAGAGAGTTGGAAACACTGCCTTCAGAAGTGTAGAGATATAGATGGAAGATATGTTGAGAAGCAATAGTTTCACATTTTGATATTTTTTGTTGAGGTTTCTAGATTTTGTAACAATGCATTTTTACTCATCTTCATATATTATCTACTAAGACAAACATTTGACTGGCATTAAATCCAAACTATATAGTTGTTCCAGTTTACATATAAATTCAACTCAAAGATGGATTTAGGAATGGAACTCATTCATAATCTTAGGATTGGCTGTATTGATTGGCCCGGTCTTCAGATGATTTGCGCAAAACTCTGACTGTGATAAAAACTTAAAGGATGAATGCTACAGACACAATTCGTAGGGCTTGACAGCTGATAGAATTTTATGGTTAGGGAACCATGTTTAAATTGATTCAAGATTCCAAAAGGAATAACTAGAAAGGGTTGGAACCTTTACCAATAAGGGAAAGTCAGAAGAGGGAAGTAGAAGTTTGGCAGAAAAGATGAGTTTCATCTTGTCTTGACAGCATGCCAAAATGGTTTTCAGGTATGTGAGACTGTAACTCATTGACTCATGCATTCAGCAATATTTTATTGAATATCAATGTTGTATTAGTAGTGGCAGAAGATTGAGTTAGCAAGGGAATACTTGGTATCCTCAAGGAGCTAATAGGGTTATAAAAGCATGCTTAAGAGTTGTGTAAATAAATATGGCTGAAATAAAATGTTTTGGATTTAATTTGAAATAATATGAGTGGAGGTACAGATGAAACAAGATTAGCAAAAGTTTAATAGTTGTTGAATCTCGTGATAGATACATGGGTTTCATTTTTACTATCTCCCTAATTATATATATACACACACACAATTTTAATAGGAGTATGGCATAGAGCTAATCATGATATGAGATGTTTCAGAGGGCGATGAAATCAAATCTGAAGAGTATCCTGCAAGAGGTAGGAGAAAGAGAGGAAAGTATAGTGTTCAGGAACTTAAAAAAATAAAAACAAAATTGGGTAAACAGCAGTGTGAAGCACTCCAGAGATCAAAGAAGTTGCATATTTTTCATTTCTAATTTTTTTCATTTCATTTCTGGTTGGAAGTTCTTTGATGAGTGTTCAAAATTGGGTACCTCAGAAGCTTAAGACATTGTTTTGATCAAAACATTTAAAGAGATGTTTATTACCTGAGAATTACTGTGCAAGCTTTCTTTCCTAACATGTGATTATCTGTTCTATTTTTAGGAAACTAATGAGCAAAAACTTCACAAAATAGCCAATGAACTTTTGCTTACAGAAAGAGCTTATGTCAACCGGCTTGACCTATTAGATCAGGTAATATTTTTCCGTTGCAATAATTTTATTGTGTTTGGCATTGTAAATCATCTTAACTTAGTAGAACTTTTTAGAAATTGCAATAAGGGCCTACTTCCTTAAGGAAATCTTGAGCACTGTTAACTTCATCAGTATACTTATACAAAATAATTCACAAAGAGCAAAGAGTTCTTTGTGTACCAGTCACAAAATACCTTCTAATCTGTGTTCTTCAGTATTAAACACTAGTCTATTTCTTGACCTTTTACAGTAATCCTAGGGCCATATTGCCATTAGGAGTCCTGGTCTGGTATTGTAGTATAAGCACTGGGCTTCTAACCACCAGGTTGGCAGTTCAAACACATCAGCCACTCCTTAGAAACCCTACACAGGGTCTCTGTGAGTCAGAAGCAACTCAGTGGCACTTAACAACAGTATGTGTCATTAAAGAAGAGATTAATGATTCTAATATTAACATGAATACATCATTGATTCTTTGGTCTCCTTTACTATGAGTGACCTCAACTGATGCAATCATAGAACCAGAAGGTGAGGTCACTTATTCAATCTTATATGAAAGTTTTAATACAGTGCCTGGTGTAAAATGCCCAGTCAGTATTTGTTGAATGTTGTTGACTACATGAATCTACTTTCTCACAGTGTATGTTTCATCATGGTGGCGCCTCCACTATTGTGTTAAATATGCATTTAGGAGTTTTAAAAACAAAGGTATCATTAGAATAACTTAAAAACTAAGTAAATTTATTCCTTTTATCAGTGATTAGAAGAGAATGATTGATAGATTGCTAACACAGATTCCTCTTATTAGAAGAGAAAGTTGCCCAGTGTGCATGTTAGTTGTAAGAATAGTCCCTCTTGTGCTTGGGACATTGGAACTTCATGAAAGCAGATGGTCCTTCAATTATTTGTTGCTAGAGTGAACTACATCCCTGTTAGAGTATGACTCAAATAGTCATGTTTCAAAGATTCTCACATGTCGATGTGGAGTTTGTATCCTTGAAACAATTTTTCTTCTCATGTAATTTACAGACTGGAAACTTTCACATTTGTCCTTTATTGAGATGTGTTTAGTCTTTTTTTGGTTAGCTACTGTTGCTGATATTATAAGATTTGAGTCTTAATATTAGAGTATCCTATTTATTGGGGTGTCTAGGGACATAATTTTGTGAATGGGGTTTTTTTGGCCTCCCAAGAAAATGCAGTGGAAGTGAATTTAGAAAATTAGCAACCATCTGGACATTATGAAGTAACAAACCTCCTTCTGCTTACAGTTAACAGAATAGCAATTACAAGGTATAGTAGGCCTTTTGGAGTATAGCTTAGACTGCAACTTATTATTATTATGTTTAAGATACCTGTTACTATGTACAGGAGAAGATATATACAAGAGTGAGTTAAATTCAATAGTGAGTAACTGTTATCATGACTAATTGCAACTGTCACAACTGTAAAGGTAGAAGTTTTGTAACAAAAAATGGGGAAGTAGATAATCTTACAGTCCAGGAACAGAGGACCCTAGGACCATCAAGGGAGAAGAGCATGAGTGGAATGTGGGACCTTATCCAGAGAAGCAGCAACACCAGAGATGGAGGCAGAGATGAGGACATGGAGAGAGAGCAGCTGAGGACTCAGGACTCATGGAAAGAGAGGGACTGTGTGCTGGTGGGCAGGAGGCAGGCTTGCAGAATGTGCCATTTGGTTGTTTAAATGATTATATATTTCTGAGTGTTTTGTGTACATTCCCCACCCCACCCCCTAAAAAAGAAAGACAAACAAACAAATAAAAACTGAGGGAATAGAAAAAAAAAAAGAAGAGTGAGTTAAAATTTTTCTGCACTCTGATTGTAGAATTCATTTCAATCAATTTTCAGAAAAGACAAATATAAAATTTTTCAACATAATCTCCTTGCTTTTCAATGCACTTTGTCCATCTGTCAACAAGCTTTCATATTCCCTTATTAAAAAATATTTTAGGCTGAGTTTTGAGCCATGAATGCACTGCTGTCTTCACGTCTTCATCAGAGGTGAATCTTCATCCTTGAAGGACTGCTTTCAGGGTGAAAGTCTGATTGATGGAGCAAGATCAGGACTAGAGGGAGGATACTTTAACACCTCAAAATGAAGTTTTTGCAGCGTGTCAACAGTGTGGGCAGAGGTGTGAGGACGTGCATTGTCATACAAGATCACAATGCCCTTGGATAGCAGTCCTCTGCATTTAATCTAAAATTCAGGCTTCAGCTCTTCAGTGACGTTCTCACTGTAATGAGCACTCTTGATTGTTGAACTTTTTTCCTGATAGTGTCCCAGTTCTGGCCCTTGAGAATCCCAGAAATCTGTGAACATCAATTTTCTAGCTGATAGTTGTCTTTTGAAGTTTTTCTTGGTCAGTGATTGAGGATGTTTCCATTCTATACTCTGCCGTTTACTCTTAGGCTCGTAGTGATGAATCCATGTCTCGTCACCAGTAGTGACTTTTTTTTTAAAAGAAACTTTTGCCTTCCTTTTAGTATATGTTTAAAAAATTTTTTGCAGATGTCCTAAACACTTCTGTTTATGCTCTTCTGTGAGTTTGGTACTCAACTTACATAAACTTCTAAAACCCAAGTCTGTTGTAGATTATTTCAATGGCAGAGCCATGGCTGATTTGCAAATAAATTGCCACACAATTCACTGTCACTCATCAACTCAACAGAATCATTTCAAGTGCACATTCAATGTTGTTATCAGCTGTGTTTGTGGACAGGTGTTTTAATATAACTGGAGTGTAGATCATTTTTGGCTCAACCTCATATGTATGTATTTTTATGTGTGTATGTGAATTGAATCAAGGCTTACAGAGATCATCAGTTTTGCATTCAATAAAAAGATATGTTTTGGTGCCTCATATCAGCATTTTAAGTTACCATGCATTATTCTTTACAAAAAAGCAAGTAAACATCTGAAAACTGAAATACTATTTTGTTCGTTCATTGTCTAGGTATTTATTAAGCACCTACTCTGTTTTTGGGATTAAATCACAGTATCTCCCTCCTCAAGGAATTTATATATACTTAAAATTTGTCAATAAGCTACAATGAAAGACAACAGCAATTATTCATAGCACTAACAACAAAAAACAAAAAACAGTTGTCATCATGTTAATTCCTTCTCAGGGCAGCCCCATGTATATCAGAGTAAAACCTCCATCTGATTTTCAGTGACTGATTGTTTAGACATAGATCACTAGAACTTTCTTCCAAGGTACCTTTGGGTAGACTTGAACCACCAATGTTTAGGTTAACAGTTAAGCAGGTTAGCTGTTTGCACCACCCACAGATGCTTTCAAAGCACTAAAGAGAAGTGAAAAATACTACAATTACTGTGTCTATATAAAGTGTTTCCCCAGTCTTAACTTTGTGCTATGAATAAGAAGCCCAAATACTATACCTCAATTAAAACTTTTTTGCCACATACATATGCAAATAAAGTAAATCATTTGCCTTAGCATCATAGACAGGTCATAGCCTAGATTAGAATCAAGATCTTCTCATTCTTATTCTTACTTTTTCTAAATTAAAGCCTATATGCCTACATTTGAAATAATGATTGATTTCTTAAGCCATGACCTTTTCCATTTATTGAACACAAAATTACTTAGAACCCACTATGTGCCTAGCAGAGTGCTAGGTGGCTAAACTGTGAATTTGCCATAATGCTTGTTTTATTCTCTTATTCAGGTATTTTATAGCAAACTGTTGGAAGAAGCAAACCGAGGCTCATTTCCAGCAGAGATGGTGAATAAAATCTTTTCTAATATTTCATCAATAAATGCCTTCCATAGTAAATTCCTATTGCCAGAGCTGGAGAAACGAATGCAAGAATGGTAAGAGGAGTAGATAGTAAATGATATGTGTAAGGCAATCATAGAAGATGCTGTATTTCTCAGCTTTGAAACTGAACTAGAAAAGCTGTAGCTAGACATTCGTGCTAAATGATTACTAATGACTACTGATACATAATGTGCTACATTTTCAACTTTAGCTAACAAAGCCAAATATTACGACAAAAGATAAAAGTTATTTCTTCTCTTCAAATTATATTTTACTAGTAGAGGCAGGTTATCGGGAGTCATTTGCAAATTCAAGAATTCCATAGCATCTCTCTTTGTTATTCCTAATACCCTTAAAAAGATGTTTCTTCAGTCTCTCCCCGACTCCCAGTAAAGTGGGTCCTCATAAAGCACAGTGATTATTTCTCTGGAGTCCTGTAAATTCACTCATTCTTATAAGAAATCTTAATGACCCACCTGTTTCTGTATTCTATACAGGGAAACCACCCCTAGAATTGGTGACATCCTTCAGAAATTGGCGCCTTTCCTTAAGATGTATGGAGAATATGTGAAAGGATTTGATAATGCAATGGAATTAGTTAAAAACATGACAGAACGTATCCCCCAATTCAAATCAGTGGTTGAAGAAATTCAGGTAATGGTCAAGAATTTTTTTTTTTTTTCCATAAGGTCCTCTAGACCTAAAATTTACGTCTGGAAATCCCTGTGGAGTCCTGGTATGGCGCTGTGAGCTAATGCGCTGGACTGCAAAGTTGGTTTGAACCTTAAGGTTGGTGGTTCAAGTTCATCAGCTGCTTATCAGAAATCCCATTACAGGGTCACTGCAAGTGGAAACTGACTTGGCAGCCCTTAACAACAAGAAGATATTTCTGTGAGCTATCTCGCCAAATATCATTCTATTCTATTCTACTCTGAAATAGTGCAAAAAAATCTCTGCATAATTAAATAAATAGTTCAGTATATAATAAATGTGGTTGAACATGTGCCATATACTAAGCAATGGGTTCTCCATTTGCTCTGGAGAAACCAGAAGCGCTGGCTTTATCTGGGTCCACAAAGATTTACAAAATGAGTCCCCCATTCAGTTCTGTGCCTCCTCTGCTTACTTTCAGAAGCTGAAATGTCAGAATGCATATAGAGAATGATTGCTATAAACACTAAGACTTTAGAAACAGCATCATTCGGTTTCTCATTTATATCTATACTCTGATTTTCTTCTATTTCATCAAACCTACATATCACACTCTAATAGTCGTTATTTCCATTTGATTTTTCTAGTCAGCGTTATTAATATCCTATTCTTTGATGAAATTTAAATATTGAAAAGTAATTCTTTAGATGACATAAAATTCCTGAGACTAGGAGTAACAATGATACTTTCCCTTTTCTTTGAGTATTTTTCCCCAAGTGAACCTTTAGAATAGGCTAACTTAAATGTTCTGTTCTTCAATGTGTGACCCCCGTCCCACTTACCGTGAATATCTTCTACTTTACCTGAGAGTAATTCTCAACTTAGATCAACCTGAGACACTGATATTTATCTGCTGGTTTATATTTCTCCTATGAAATAAAGCTTATATTCCAATTAATTCCAAATAAGGAAAGAATAAAAGCTACAGTGAACAGTTTTGTGTTCTAGGCAATAAGTTCCTTGGGCACTGATCTAAACTTTCCTAGCCATTAATCCTTGAAGTAATTTTTATAAAATTATCTTTCTTTTAAAAAAGAAAACTGGAGGCATGTTAAAACATATTTCTTCATCCTTAATCCACTGCCTTCAAGTTGCTTGTGACTCATGGCAACCCCATAGGAGCAAGAAAAGCTGTTCCATCAGCTGTCCAAAGCTGTAGATCTATATAGACGCAGACTGCCATATCTCTCTCCCTCAGAAGATGGTGGGTGGGTTTTAACCACCAATCTTTTGGTTAGCAGCTCAAGAGCTTTCCCAAAACACCAGCCGGACTCCTGTCATTATCCTTACTTATTTAGGACTTCTGTCAAAATTATTAAAAGAAACCAGGTAGAAGTATTACTACTACACATGATACCAGTGAAGCACTACGTAAATGTGGGTCTCTATTGCTGACTGATCTTTCTGGTCACTGTGAATCTACAGATGTTCTTAAAACCTCATCCTCCCATTTCCTCATTATCTGTATCCTTTGGTATTTGACACTGATGTGCTTACTCTTCACACCTTCCTTCTGGGATCAGTTTGTTCTTTATTGTAGCTTATTAATGTAGACTATTGGATTATTATTTATTGAAATCTTTCAAAAAAGTGAGGTGGCACTGGACGAACTCACTCATCTATAAAAAGGAATTTGGAAGACAACTATTTGGCCGACTGATTGGAAGAGATCCGTATTTGTGCCCGTTCCAAAGAGAGGTGACCCAACAGGATGCGGAAATCATTGCATAATATCTTTGCTATCCCATGCGAGTAAAGTTTCACTAAAAGTAATACAGAAACGGCTGTAAGCATACATTGACAGAGAAATTCCTGAGGTTCAAGCCAGATTCAGAAGAGGATGTGGAACAAGGGATATCATTGCTGATGTCCGATGGATCTTGGCTGAAAGCAGAGAATACCAGAGAGATGTTTACCTGTGCTTTATTGACTACACAAAGGCTTTCGACTGTGTGGATCATGACAAGCTATGGACAACATTGTGAAGTATGAGTATTCTGGAACACTTAATTGTGTTCATGAGGATCTGTACATGGACCAAGAGGCAATTGTTCCAACAGAACGTGGGAACGTTGTCTGGTTTAAAATTAAGAAACGTGTGCGACAGGGTTTTATTCTTTCACCATACTTATCCAACTTGTATGCTGAGCAAATAATCCGAGAATCTGGGTTATATGAAGAAAAATGTGGCATCAGAATTGGAGGAAGATATACAGATGATACAACCATGCTTGCTGAAAGTGAAGAGGAATTAAAACATTACTGATGAAGATCAAAGAGCACAGCCTTCAGTATGGATTACATCTCAATGTCAAGAAAACAAAAATCCTCACCACTGGACCAATCAACAACATTCTTATCAACAGAGAAAAGATTGAAATTGTCAAGCACTTCATTCTTCTTGGATCAACTATCAACATTCATGGAAGCAGCCCTTAAGAAATCAAATGATATATTGCATTAGGCAAATCTGCTGAACAAGACCTTTTTCAAGTGTTGAAGAGCAAAGATGTCAGCTTGAGGACTAAGCTACGCCTGACCAAGCCATGGTATTTTCAATAACATCAAATGCATGCAAAAGCTGGACAGTGAATAAGGAAGACAGTAGAAGCATTGATGCTTTTGAGTTATGGTGTTGGAGGAGAATATTGAAAGTACCATGGGCTGCCAAAAGAATCAACAGATCTGTGTTTGAAGAAGTACAGCCAGAGTGTTCCTTGGAGGCCAGGATGGCCAAACTTCGTCTCTCATACTATGGACATCTTGTCAAGAGGGACCAGTCACTGGAGAAGGATATCATGTTTGGTAAGGTGAAGGGTCAGAGAAAAAGAGGAAGACCCCCAGCGAGATAGATTGGCAAAGTGGCAGCATCAATGGGCTCAAGCATGGCAACAATTGTGAGGTTGGCCCAGGAGCAGGCAGTGTTTCGTTCTATTGTACATAGGGTCACTATGGGTTGGTACCAACTCGATGGCACCTAACAACAACAAGACTTTTTAAATAAAAGCATTTAAAGCTATAAATTTCTCTCTAAACATTATTTTAGCTATATTCCATAAATTTATTTGCTTTCATTTCATTCAGTTCAAAATATTCTCTGATTTCCTTTGTGAATCTACTTTAACCCATGGATTATTTAGTTTTGTCCTGTTTAATTTTCACTTATTCTGAAGTTGTTGAGTGTTTTATCCATGTCACCTAGGTCAAGTTGATTGATAGTACTGTTCAAGTCTTCTAAAACCTTGATTAATTTCTCTCTAGTTGTTCTATCATTTATGGAAAGTGAGGGCTCTTGAATTTCCCAGATATCTTTGATTTGTCCATTTCTCTTTTCCATTTTTGTCCATGTTTTGTAAAGATCTATTTTTAGACTCTGTTAAGTGTATGTATATGCATTTCTAATTATAAAGTCTCCCTATTTACCTTCTTGGTTTCTCGTAGTATGTTAAGTATATTTTGTCTAATCTTGTTATTGCTAATTTTTATTTACATAGTTTTTATCCCTTTACTTACTACCTATTAGTATTTCTTAATCTAAGGCCTATTGTTTGTAACCATCATGAAGATGCATCCTGCCCCTTTAGCCACATGTTAGTATTCTTGATGACATCCCACAAGTTTCTGCTTTAAAATTGATGTCTGCTAAATCTGACATCTGAGAACACTGAGAGATTATGTCTGGTCACTTCTTTTTTCTTCAGTATATCTCATACTTACCTATCTCTTTACATGTCTCATGGTATTTTTCTGACTATTGGACATTTTAAATAATGTGTTGTAACAATTAGACCTATAGATCCTCATTTATACCTTCCCCCAAAAATTGGGTGTTTTTACTTTTTTTCTTTGTTTAGCAAGTTGCTTAGACTAAAACTTTTAAACGGGTCTTACCAGTGGTATGTAGTTAGTAATGTTTCTGCTCAGCATTTTTGTTCAAAATTCTTGTTTTTTGTTTTCAAACTTGACTTTCTAAGAATTATCCTTATAGCTGTCTAGGTTAGTGGTCAACCACTTATTAGAGGCTGTGGTTAACTATCTAGAGCCAGTAAGATTTCTAGCCTTACTGGCTAGCCTTATGGGCCTGTCTGTGGGCAGGGGAGCACATTTAAAGCTCCGGCCATTTTCAGGACTTTTTCACATTTCCTAACTGCAGGTACATGGCCTCGGGATCTGCCGGGAGCTCTGCTGGTTTGGTTCTGTCCATTGTCTACCATGAATTCACATCGCTTTAGCAAGAATGTGATTACTCCACCCACAACCTCAGACCTGCTCTTTCTACTAGCCCGCTTCAGAGATCATTACTTTCACTGGTCATGTTGCTGGTCATGGAGATCTCCCACCACACCAAATGGAATGATCCCTCTTCAACCTTAGCAGAAAAGTTGCCAGTCTCAGCATTACCCCTCCCACAGTGGAGGAGAAATGGAGTAGTCCAGACTCTAATACCTTACATTCTCACTGTTTTTACTGAAGTTCAGAAATTTTCAAAATGTCAACTTTTCAGATTTTGGTAGGCCTTTGATCAATTTTCTACATGCTGAAATGGACTTGTGAGTAGGGCACAGACAGATCCAACAATTCTGTCCAGCTTTATGCTTGTTTTTGCAGGAAGGATTTGCCATTCTTCCCACTCAGCCATAGACAGAAGTCTTGTTTCTTTCCCTTCACTCCTTTCTGGAAAATCTCTTTTCTCCTACAATTAAGCACTAATCTACCTTGCTGAACCTTAACTCCTTCTCTGGTCCTTTCACCTGTTCCTTCTTGTAACTGAAATATGGACTAAACATACAGTTTGTCCTCCACAGGTTTCTTCCTCTTCACATCCTCAGTGATACCACATTCCCCTGTGTCTTTAATCCTTATGTATATAGATGTCTGCAAGATCTCCAGTCACAAACCGCTAAATGCTGAGCACACAATTCTCTATGGAGACCTTTCAAAACAAAGTCATCATGTTCCATTTATATCTTTAGCTTCCAAACATTTCTTTCTTCTTATTGACTTATTGTATGCCTTGCACAGAGTAGATAATGTCTTGACATGTAGCTAAGTGTATTAGAAGGCATGATTATTCTCTAATTCAATGATAAAGTCACGAGTTTTACAACTTGACTTTATCACTGATTTGTCACTTTTCCTCATTCTCTGTATGCTTTAATTTGCCTGTTAAGTAATGTATTCACAGTGCTTAGTCTAAAGCCTATTACAGATTAACTAATCACTAAATAAATGTGGTGCTAGTGGTTTCTTCAAATCTCAAAATTCTATCTCTGCAACATACGTCATGTTCACATTGTGAGGAAATGATAAAGAGTTGTGAAAAGAGTAGTAGATTGTGCATCAAATAACCTAGTTTGGAAATAACGCAGTCTGCCACTTATAGCCAGCCACTAGATTTTAGAAAGCTCCCTAAATTCTCTTAGCCACAGTTTCTTCACATAAAAATTGTGAGATTAATAATATTTTACTGGATATGTATGTATAGATAACAGGTTCATTGTGGAAAATCAAGTAAAATAACTTTTAAAACTTATAAATTAGTATTTTATACTTTCTATGCTGTGAACCACAAGGTCAGCAAGTCAAACCTACCAGCTGCTCCATAGTAACCCTACACAGGTCGCTATGTGTCAAAACTGACTCTACGGCACTTCACAGCAATTATATACCAAAAACAAAACAAAAAACTCACTACCATGGAGTTCATCCTGACTTATAGCAACCCTGTGTAGGGTTTCTGAGACTATAATTCTATATAGGAGCAGACAGGCTCATTTTTCTCCCTCAGAGCAGATCATGTGTTTGAACCAGCAACCTTACTTATCCTATAGTACTTCCAGGGCTCCTTTACACTTTATATGAAACCTGTTACTCCCTCCTGCTGTGGTGCTGTAGGATAAGCACTCAACCACAAGGTTAGTGGTTCAAACTCACCAGCTGCTCTTTGGAAGCCCGATACAGGGTCACTATAAGTCGGAACCAACTCAATGACATTTAACAACAGCAAATTATTCCCTCAGCGTCTATGTCGGTTTCAGGTCTTTATTAATTTTGTTTTGGTCTACAGTAGTAAGTTCTAGTTTCCCTGCACCCCTAAAGTCACACTGGAGCAATGGTAATCTGAATACAGGTCAGCTATGATGTTCTATTAAGTAATATCAGTAATGATAATACTCCCCTGTGCAAAAACCTGGATGAAGCAAATCTAAACTCACCATAGCTCTCAAGGGCCTTGGCATTATCATCCCACGTTACCTGTTCTCTATTCCCTCTTCTTCTTTGTCAACAAAACTCAACCTTTCCCTTGTTATAGAACATGTTTCATGCCCTGCTGTCTTGTGCTTGTGTTCTCTCAACCTCTTCCTGTGGAATTGCCCCTGGTCTTTCTCACTTTCTCACCCACTTCAGCCTGCACCCAGGAATTGCTGTTGTTGTTCTGTGCCATCAAGTCAGTTCTGATTCATAGGGTTACCAAAGAAACTTATGGGTTTCGACTGCCGACCTTGTGGTTCGAAATCCAGTGCTTATCCTACAGTGCCAAACCAGAGTCCACACCAAGCAGAAGGAATGTTAAATGTTTCCATGTCTGTGAAGCCTTTAGTTACTTTTTTGCTTTGAATGCAAATGCCGCATTTCCTATAACCTTTATACCCTGCAGTGCCTTTATCATGGTATGAGCTCAGTAGATATTTAATGGGGTTTCGCCTTTGTTTAATATGAACAAGAACATAGCTTATTTTTTCAAATAATCTTTTCTCTTTCTGATATTAGCAGCTTATTGAAAGCAAGTGCTATAGATTCAGTATTGCGCAAAGAAAAGATCTATTTACAGAGTTTGCTTTCTAATGAAAATAATGCTTTGACCTAATGAAATAGTAAAACATTTCTAATGGATAATTAGATGCCCAGATTTTGTCATTCTCTGTGTGGAGTCTTATTTAAGATCAAAGGAAATACTATTTATAGTAACCTTATTATTAAACAGTTACTGCTCAGACCAAAGTCATGTTCCATAGTTCTGCTTAGTGAATCTCATTAGGAGTGAGTTCTTTTTGAAAGGAGCTAGTATCTGATTGAACAGTGTGACATCACAAACCTGCGTAGTGACTAATGGAAGTGGTTGCCAGCAATATGGAATTTTCTTGCTTGTAATTCTGCTAGGTTTTCTTTTCTGTTCTAACATCAGACTGCTGGTGGCTGTGTGCCGTGGAGTCGGTTCTGACTCACAGTGACCCTGCACAGGGTTTCCGAGGCTGTAAATCTTTGCGAGAGCAGAAAGCCTCATCTTTCTCCATGAAACAGCTGGTAGTTTTGAACTGCTGACCCTGAGGTTCGCAGCCTGATTCATAACCACTACACTACATGAGACTAGTGGTCCTCAAAGTTGCATGTAATAAGAACCTGGGGTGTTGTTGGATACACATTCTTTAATCTCATCTCTAAAGATTGTGATTCACTAGATTAGAGGTGGGGTTCAGAAATCTGTACTTTTAACACGATACAGCTGGTATCTACTGCAAATGATCCATAGGCCACATTTTACAGAAAAATAGTCTTTGATGAAAGTTCTTCATTACAGTGAGTGTTTAGACTGCCTAACTTAATATTTTAATGTGTCTATAAAATCCTCTTCTTACTGCAGAAACAGAAGATCTGTGGGAGTTTGACTTTGCAGCATCATATGCTAGAACCTGTTCAGCGGATACCCCGGTATGAGCTTCTCCTTAAGGATTACCTAAGACAGTTGCCACCTGACTCTCTGGACTGGAATGATGCTAAAAGTAAATGTTTTTTTCTTTTCTCCCACCCGCCTCTTATAGGACCAAGCAGCCTATTAGTTCCAATGTGAAATATGACTCAGAGCCACTTTAGTAAGATAATCCTGATGAAAGATAGTATCACTGGAAATTGGTATCAATACCTCAGTTAGGACAGTCATTTTTTGTGCCCAAATCACAAAATTCAAGGCACTGAAGACCATGTTTCTCATGCTGGTTTCACATTAATAGTTCATTTGGAATACAAAACTATAGTCTTACAGACATTTGGAATAGCAGTACACAATTAACCTTCTCAGAGGAAGAATACAGCCATTCAGAATTACTGGTGCTGCTGGGTTAATTAGATAGGTTGATGAATAATAAGACAGCAAAGTTGAGATTTACTATGTAAAAATAACCTAAGTGAAATTGACTCTACCCACCGCACCACTACACCCAGAAGGCAGAAGTGGGAAATGGTGCTTTTAGTGTCTGATAACATTTTCCCTGAGAAAACTTTATTCCCATTCTGTGAATTGTCCTTGTTTTTTGTTTTCTCTCTTGAGATTTCAGTGAAAATGCTTTTTTAAAGCTCAAGAGTTTCAATAATACAAGAGTAAATAAAAAAGTATTCCAATCCTAAAAAAAAAAGTGCTTAAAGATGCCTCTGTAGTCAAATGATGGGTGCAGAAAATTTCTTTCAGTAATACACTTGTTCTAGTCTCATTAGCGTGCTTTTAATAAAATTAATAAAAAGATCTAATCAAAACAGTGACTTCCAAGGGGATCTGTTGGCCAATTAAGGTCAAGATAAACAGATCAGCTTAAAATATTATGACAGTTACTATAAGAACAAGCAAATTGCTCGCCCAGGAGACATCAAGACAAGTGGTCAGGTCCCCACAGGGCAAACCCCTTTCTACGACTAAGACTCAATGGGAATACATGCTGTGATTGGTGACCACATTTGTCACTGATAAAGGGAAGTGAGGGAAAACAGCAATGAAGCTGTGAGCTAAGCCCTACAATGTTCAATAGACTCCTGTGAACCTGGGTGAAGACCTAGTTGGACAGCAAGACCTAGGGACTCTTGGGCCCAGAGTCAGTGACATAGCCACAGAGGATTAGAGTGGAGAGTGAAGCATCCTGATAGGAAGAGAGGGCATATGCACAAGAACACCCAAACTTGCAGATAATAATAACCACTTGACCTGGCTTCTATGACTGGATGATTAGAGCTCAACTTGAAAAAGAAAGAAGAGGAAAAAAACAAGTAATCTGATACAATTTGATGAACTTGCCCTACACCTATGGATGCAGTAGCTCAAAAGAGGGAACAAATCTTTACAGCGGGAATCATTCCCACCCCCTCCATACACAGAGTAGACAGGGATGGGCAACTTGGATATTAGCTACCCAAAATGGGGTGGGGGGAGGGCTACAAAGGCAAGAAGTGACTGGCTTACAAGCATTCAAGAGGGAACCTAGATCCACAGGGTGGGGAGGATAGTGAAGTCTCCAGTGAATGGTACTCAACCTGTCTGGGAAGGGCTGATGAAAAGAAATGCAGATGGGTCTCATGTGATGCAATAGTGAAAATTGTTACCAGGACTGATTGTGAGGACTGGAAATGTAAAGGTGGATATTTTATAGCAAGGAGGGATGTGACTAACCTTTCAGTCTAAAACTAATGTTCCCCCATGTAAACTATCACTCAATACACAATAAAACATTCAAAAAAAAAAAAAAAGGTAATGGAATTTTTCCATGAACTTTTAAAATCCCCTCATATATACACTTCACAAACACCCATATAAACAAGGTGTATTCTATGTAGCACTGGAGCAAAGAAAACAGAAAATTTGGTACAGAAGTGATGGTGGGTGTTATGGGTGTTTTAGTCACAAGACTAAAAACAGAAAGGCAAAGAACAAATCATGATTTGGGATCAAGAGGTATATTCCCTGAGGTTGAGTCATCAGAAGGCCTCAGCTTCCACAGCTCTTCACCAGCAGTCCCTGAAACTTCTGTCCTCCCGTTCCCATCTCTCACCACCATAGGCCCCAACAACAAGATCCGCCATCAACATTGGCACCAGACAACTTCCTTTCACCTGACTGAAGCTAGAACTGTTAGGGCATTTTCCCAGAGAAAACTGGTGGTTAGTTTGCTCATAAAACTAGTAGTATCTACTTCTAAAATGTTGTAGAACTTTGAGTTGTCCCTAATATCCTAGATTCAAATCTCAGTCCAACAATATTGTATTTGTGTGACATTAAACAAGTTACAGCTTCTCTCCATTTTCTTCATCTGTCAAATGGCGCTAATATACTTGCCATTGTATAATTGATATGGAGTCCTGATGTGGTGCTGTAGGATAAGCAATGGACCACAAGGTTGGTTTGAACTGCAAGGTCAGTAGTTCAAATCCACCTGCCACTCCTTGGAAACCTTATACAGGGTCACTATGAGGCAGAACCGACTCAACGGCACTAATCAACAAAAGTCACAGTTGATATTATATATATGAAAATAACTAGTAAAATGCCTAGTATGCATAGTCAAAATGTATTGATTTTGAAGGTATGTTATGGGTTAAACATACCTATAATGCTAATTATTGTATATGGCTTTTTATGAGGAAATTTACTTCCAGTTGTAAAAAAAATCTACTGAAAATATCTAGTTTATAAATGTTACACCCTTGCATATAAATGTCTTTTGTTTTTGGTCTCATATTTCTTCTTTTAGTGTATATGTTATTTAGCTATTTAGTAGTATACTAGGGACAAAGCATATTTATTTACTTTTCTTTTTTCCCCATTTAGAATCACTTGAAATAATATCCACGGCAGCAAGCCATTCTAACAGTGCAATAAGAAAAATGGTAAGTGGTTTTTCAGAGGAGACAGGAACCTTTTGGCTAGATAATTGTCAGTAATATAGACTCATATTTTCTATAGATTTAGACCAAAATAAGTTGACTTAGATAAACAAAAAAGAAAAATTATGAAATATTTAGTATTATCTGGAATAATCCTCTCGTCTCTTCTCCAAGGTTTTATTTTGCTCATATCTGATGCAGTTTATACCAATATACTTGTTTATCCTCAAGCCCTTTTGAATTATCCATACTTTAGATAAGGCTACAATACTGGTAAACCTATCCAGCTGAAACTTTGTAATATTTGATTTTATGTCCTATTTTAATTTCCTAGGAGAATCTAAAGAAACTCATAGAGATATATGAAATGTTGGGAGAAGAGGAAGACATTGTAAATCCTTCAAATGAACTAATAAAAGAAGGTCAGATCCTCAAACTAGCTGCTCGGAACACATCAGCACAAGAACGTTACCTTTTCTTAGTGAGTATCTTAGTCTGAGCAAGTCCCATGAGAGTAAATCATATATGTTGTTATAAGTATCATTGAAAAGAAGGATGCTTGTTTGCTCAACAAAGCAATAACATGTAACCTGGTTTAATCAATAATGTCAGTATTTCACATAAGGGGATGTTCTAAGTCAGTGGTGGGGAACATCTGGCCTATGGGCTATATAAGATCTGGCTCTACCAAAGCAACCATCAACCATCACGTTGTTGTTAAGTGCCATCGAGTGGGTTCCAATTTAGCGACCCTGTATAAGGTTTCCAAGAAACAGCTGGTGGATTTGAACCACCGATTTTGTGGTTTGCAATTCATTGCTGATCCACAGTGCCACATCAGAAGCATAGCCATCACACTGTTGTTGTTGTGTGCTGTTGAGTCCGTTCTGACTCATAGCGACCTTGAACAGGGTTTTGAGGATCCGCTGGTGAGTTTGAACACCAATCTTGTAGTTCAAACTGACCTTGAGGTTGAGCTCTTATCCTATGGCACCACACCCAAATATTGTTGTTGTTGTCAGGTGCCATCGAGTCAGAACCAACTCATAGTGACCCCATGCACAGCAGAACGAAACAATGTCCAATTCTGGGCCAACCTCACTACCGCTGCCACACTTGAGTCCATCAATGATGCCACCTGGCCAATCCATCTCGTTAGGGGTCTTCCTTTTTTTCTCAGACCCTCCACCTTACCCAGCATGACATCCTTCTCCAGCGACTGTTTCCTCTGGACAATATGTCCAAAGTATGAGAGACGAAGCTTAGCCATCCTGGCCTCCAAGGAGCACTCTGGCTGCACTTCTTACAAAACAGATCTATTGGTTCTTTTGGCAGTCCATGGCACTTTCAGTATTCTCCTCCAACACCACAACTCAAAGGCATCAATTCTTCTACGATCTTCCTTATTCACTGTCCAGCTTTCGCATCCATATGAGGTTATTGAAAATACCGTGGCTTGGGTCAGGCGCACCTTAGTCCTCAAGTTGACATCTCTGCTCTTCAATACTTTAAAAAGTTCCTGTGCAGCAGATTTGCCCAATGCAATACGTCGTCTGATCTCTTGACTGCTGCTTCCGCGAGTGTTGATAGTTGACCCAAGTTGTCCTTGACAACTTCAATCTTTTCTCCATTGATGAGAATGTTGTTTATTGGTCCAGTGGTGAGGATTTTTGTTTTCTTGACATTGAGATGTAATCCATATCGAAGGCTGTGCTCTTTGATCTTTAACACCCAAATATAGCAGGCTAATTTTTTTAAGTTGATACTCGTGTATGGCCTGTGAAAGCTGTTATGAATTTTGGCAGAAAAAGGTTCCCCACTCCTGTTGTAATTAAAGGAAAATTGTTCTTAAGAATTAACTCTTTTTAAGTACTTTTGTGTCATTTTTCTGTACAACTTACTTGTATAATTTATTTTACTCTATATACTGAAGACAATCTAACCTTTCCATGATGATTGTCGCTATCACTGTGTTTGTGGGTGTGATATGCTTTCTGAAATCTTCCTTTTGCTTGTTTTAGATACTCTCTTTTCTTTTGTTTTAGATTACAGACTAATGTGTACCATTTTCTGGACAATCTGTCTACATCCTCTTTCCTGACAGCAGTTCTCTTCACTGTTGCTGTTGTTGAGTACCATCAAGTCAATTTTCAACTTATAACAATATCATGTGACCAAATAGAACTGCCCCAAAGGTTTTACTAGGCTATAATCTTTATAGGAAGGAGCTCTGGTAGCATAGTGGTTATGAATCGGGCTGCAAACCTCAAGGGCAGCAGTTCGAAACTACCCACTGTTCTGTGGAAGAAAGATGAGGTGTTCTGCTTCCGTAAAGATTTACAGCCTCAGAAACCCTGTACAGGGACGCTGTGAGTCGGAATCGACTCCATGGCACATAACCACCACCACCACCAATCTTTATACAAACAGAGCACCAGATCTTAGTCAGGCAGAGCCACTGGGGCTCTGAACTACCAGACTTTCAGTTAATAGCCAAGCACTGAACCATCATAACACCAGGACTCCTTGTTTCCTAACCCTATCTAAATGCTACTTCTCATCTCATCTTTCTGGGTTAAAGAAATGGCAAGACTGAAACATTTGTGCCTAAAATATCTCAGGAAAAAGTACATGAACTCACTACATAGAGCTTTTGAATGTGCCCTGCTCTCTGCAGGCTGTCCCGTCTTCCTTTCACTTTCTTGAATTTACAATTAATCTGGGGTTATCGCATGTATAAGAGCTCTTGCTGGGGCATCAGGCATTATTAAGTCTCTGTTCACATGGCTTTTTATTATTTGTTATCCTAACAAATTCCAGTTTGTTTCTATATCTAATGAGATCATGATAATCCTAAGAGCTCAGTAAATGTTAGTCATTATTATAATTGTTGGAGTCATGGTATGGTGCCATAAGAAAAGCATTAGACTCCTAACTGCAAGGTCGATGGTTCAAACCTACCAGCTGCCCTTGGAAACCCTATCTATACAGGGTCACTATGAGTTGGAACCAACTTGACAGTACTTACCAACAAGCAACAATTGTAATTGTTGTTATAGGAAAAGAAAAAGGCGTATTGGGAAAGAAACTGCCCAGTGACTGGTACACAACTCACGGGCTGTTAGTCACATCTGATTTTTCTGCTGCTAAAGTCATCTTACTAGTTGTGAAATGAGTTGTTGGAAACCTCAATGTTTCTGTTGTCTGGGTCTAGCCATTCTTGAAAGAAAAATTTATAGGAACTAATTGTCATAGAGAGAAAAAGATTTTTGTTTGGTGATGGTGGTGGTCATTGTTGTTCTTTTTAAGAACATTTGATTATCAGATGAGCAAGCAATTCTACTTTTAGATTACATAACTCAAAAGAATAGACAACACATGTTTACACAGAAACTTGAATCTTCATAGCAACATTATTCATAATAGCCCCAAGTTGGAAATAGCCTAAATGACCATCAGCTGATTAATAGATAATCAAAATGTAGCTTATCTATTCAATGGAATATTATATAACAATAAAAAGGAATAAAGTACTGATTTATGCTACAGCATGGATGCAGAGATGAACCTTGAAAATGTTATACTATGTGACAGAAGCCAGTCACAAAAGACTACATAGTGAATGATTCCATCTATGTAGAATGTCCAGAATAGGCAAATGCACAGAGACATGTAGATCAGTAGATGCCGTGGCTTGGTGTGAAGGGGATAGTGAGTATGTGGGTTTCTTTTGGGCCTGAAAAAAATGTTCTGGAATTAAATACTGGTAAAGATTTTTCAACTTATGACTGCATTAAAAACTGTGAATTGTACAGTTTAAAAAGGAGTCCTGGTAGCACAGTAGTTACACAACTGTTATCCGATAGGTTGGCAGTTCAAACCCACCAGCCACTCTAAGGAAGAACGAAAGATGTAACAGTCTTCTTTTTATAAATATTACCTTGTTGGAAACATTACAGGGTAGTGTACTCTGTCCTATTGTTGTTGTTGTTGTTAAGTGCCATTGAGTCGGTTCTGACCCATAGCAACCCTGTGTAGGGTTTCCAAGGAGCAGCTGGTAAGCTTGAACTACCGACCTTGCAGTTCAAATGGCTTTGCAGTCTGGCGCATTAACCCACAGCGCCACACCAGGACTCCGTCCTATAGGATCTCTATAAATCAGAATCAGCACAAGGTCTTTAAGTGTAGAAATCCTCATTTGAGCTAAATAGAATTATTTCACCTTTCACAGGTAGTACAGAGAGCTCAATATAAACCATGGACTTTTTATATCCAACCATGGTAGGGTTCTGAGCTCTGTTCTATTCTGAACAAAATCCCTGAGAGTCATGTCTTCTTTAAATACCCTATCTTTAGATACTTGGTACACTTTCCTTTCCCTTCTTCCTCATTAGTGTGGTAGCTTGGTGTTTAACCAGTTGTCTTGGCTTATTTTTCACATAAAATAATTATTCTGGAAATCATTTTAGATTGAATAGCTTGATAGAGCCAAATTAAGCAGCAGTTTGCAAGACAAATGTCAAAGAGCCTTAGGGGAATACAGTAATAATGACTTGGAAGAAAGTGCTCATCTTGTTCCAGTTATTATCAATCAAACAGATGGTGCCAGTGTGTCTCCCGTGAGAATGAAGACACGTGACTAGCATTTTAGGAAAGCCACAATCATCTTTAAAAACTATTTTAGAAGCATTTCCTGTCTTGTCCATTCTTTTTAATCTGTCTCTTTGGTATATACTTTTCAAAGAGTCTCTTCTCTCCACTGCACACTTTTATTCCCATGAAACTTCTTGTTTCTTTTATATGTAGAAACTTCAGAAGTGCCATTTTTTATTTTCCTAGCTCTCTAGGAGGAAAATGGGGGTGAGTTTTCTATTTTCTACTCTGGGAATATGACATGTGTCAGAAAGGCAAAATTATATTTAGAATCTGACCAGCTTTCATATGATCTTCATGTAGTTACATCTCTGTTTGCCTGTGCTTTCCACTGTTTTTTTTTGTATGTGTGTATTAATGTTGTTTAACTAACAAATAAAATCACCAAATTATTTCATGAACGTGACACAAGAGTGTTTATAATTGATCTTTTGCTGATGTTCTGTTCCTTATTTCCCTGTCACTTGATTTTTTTTTTTTTTTTCTTGACTTACTTAAGCTTTGAGCACAGATAAGGTACTGGAAATTATCTCCAACAATATACTATTATCTTCCAAAACAAAATTTAATGACATTGTCACTGATGAAAACATGACATTGAATTATTTAACCAATAAGTCTTTAGTAAAAGGTTTGAAATAAATCATTGAGGAACACTAGAGGTTAAGGAAGAGGACTGTCCTTAGGTGTGTTTTTTTTGTTGTTATATTCTGTTTTATATAAAGTTGAGGCTTGCTTTTCTTGCTTTTGTCACAATTTGGGACTTCTGGAAATTTGCTCACCAAACAGAGATTGCTTTGTTAATTAGCTACTTCTGAGCTTTAGGCGTGGAATAAGAGAAAAACAGCTACACTGAATTGAAAAGTAGATCTAATTCATCCTACAGTTGCTATATTTCATCTTTCAGTATCAGTGGAAACCCCAAGAGTAATTTTCTATGTGGAAGATAATATGGCTTTTGCTACAGGAGCTAAGTTCATGGAGGGCACAAACCTAGCTACCTAATATATCCTTCATATATCTGGTACCTATTTCTTTGTAAGCAACATTTTGTATCTGCACAGCCCCTCTAGGAAAAATAAAAAGGATAGGGGAAAAAAAGCACTAGCTTCAAATTGTGACAAGTTACATGAGTCAGAACCAACTAGAAGGCACTTAACAACAAAAATTGACCATTTAGAATGCATTGTCCCACCTAGGAAGAAAATAATGAGGGAATGTAGTTTTGAGAATATGTAAAGGAAAGAGAAACCTATGTATTTACAAGACTTTCTGTCATCTTGTATAAACAGAACTACAAAAAGCAAATGCTAAGGACCTCCATGTTCATGGACTTGTGTTTCAATGAAATAACAAGACTTGGCTGAACTTTATAAATTGGATTTGAATACAAGTATTGGATAATTCAGAATTTCATACCATGACATTACATAAATCACTTAATTTTCAGAGGCAATGAGCCAGCCTGGTTATTATTGATGCTTTGAGAGTGTAAGTGCTGTCCTGCAGCAGTCCCAGGTTTGCCCAAATCTCCCCTGAGACGGCCTTCATAGAAAAGAGAAAGAAATGGTAGCAGGAAAGCTTAGTAAGGAAGCTGTAGCTTTAATCAAGTGATGAGAACCTTCCAGAGCTCTTGCAGATCTCTAAGTCCTATACACTACGATGAGGCTGTGACTGCCACTCTCAAAATACAGTGGATGGTTATTATAAATCCTAAATTTTAATGCTAATACATCCTCTTCCACTCTTCGAGAAATGCACATGTGAAGTGTATTTAGTGTCTTGTTAGTTCTGTTTTATCCAACCTGGAACTGAAATTTCTGACACTGGTTACAGAAAGCCACAAAATGGCAGACAAAAAACAAAAAACAAAAAAAAACAGCTAGTGAGAAATTTGCTTTCAGAATGAGCATAAGTGGACAATGTGACATAAACCTGTTGGAATATTTTTAAAATCCTTTGATACTTCATGGTAGTGTGGGCCAGAACTGAGGGCTTGGCAGGACACATCTGGACTCAAATCCCACAGAAAGTGAGATGAATTTGCTAAATTTAAGCAGCTGATATGGTGTGGCTCTGCGGGTTAATGCATCAGACTGCAAAGCCGTTTGAACTACAAGGTCGGCGATTCAAGCTCACAAGCTGCTCCTCAGAAACCCTATATACAGAGTCACTATGGGTTGGAATCAACTTGACGGCACTTAACAACAACAACATGTGCAAAGCACTGTTCTAAATACTTCACATTTGTTTATTCGTTTAATTCTCTCAACAACCTGTAACTCTTACACATAATGATCCTGAGGTATGAGAGGTGACAAAACTTATAAGAACAAAAGTGGGGGTTCCCTAATGCTTATGATGTGGCCTCTGAGTCATCCTGCTAAATAGTACTTTGCTGATCTTGGTCATGTGTCATTTTATACTAGTGTGGCACAGTAAGATAAGCACTGGACTGTTTATTGCAAGGCCAGTGGTTCAATTCCACTAGTCACTCCTTAGAAACTTTATACAGGGTTGCTATGAGTCAGAACTGACTCGATGGCACTTAACAACAACAACAAAATTGTGCTAAACCCACATATTACTAGGAAATGTGAACTAATAATTTGGCAGTACTTTTTTTTTTTTTTCCAACATTCACTTTGGTAAAACCTAATTGCTGAATAGTATTCTTTTCCTCTAACAGCTATTTTATACTTTTCCCGTAAGATACACAATTACAAATTCTGATGTGTAAGGGTTTAAACTTACAAAATTGAAATTCTGTTACTAGTATGTAAAAAAAAAAAAAAAAAAACCCACTGCCATCTACTCTATTCCAATTCATACCAACCCTACAGGACAGAGAAAAACTTCTCCATAAGACTTGCGAGACTGAAAATCTTTATGGATACAAACTCCCATGATGTAGCTAGTGGGTTTGAACCACTGACCTTGTGGTTAACCGTGTGACAGCTAACCCACAGTACCACCAGGTCTCCTTTACTGGTATATTTATTGTTGTTGTTAGGTGCCATCTAGTCGGTACTGACTCATAGCAACCCTATGTACAACAGAACAAAACACTGCCTGCCCCTGGGCCAACCTCACAATTGTTGCGTGCTGCCACTTGGCCAGTCCATCTTGCTGAGGGTCTTCCTCTTTCTCTGACCCTCCACCTTACCCAACATGATATCCTTCTCCAGCGACTGGTCACTCGTGACAGTATGTCTGAAGTATGAGAGATGAAGTTTGGCCATCCTAGCCTCCAAGGAGCACTCTGGCTGCACTTCTTCCAACACAGATCTGTTGGTTCTGTGTGCAGCCCATGGCACTTTCAATAATCTCCTCCAACACCATAACTCAAAAGCATCAATTCTTCTACGGTCTTCCTTATTCACTGTCCAGCTTTTGTATGCATATGAGGTTATTGAAAATACCATGGCTTGGGTCAGGCGCACCTTAGTCCTCAAGCTGACATCTTTGCTCTTCAACACTTGAAAAAGGACTTGTGCAGCAGATTTGCCTAATGCAATACTTCATTTGACTTCTTGACTGCCACTTCCATGTGTGTTGATAGTTGATCCAAGAAGAATGAAGTCCTTGACAACTTCAATCTTTTCTCCATTGACAAGAATGTTGCTTATTGGTCCAGTGAGGTTTTTGTCTTCTTTCTATTAAGATGTAATCCATACCAAAGGCTGTGCTCTTTGATCTTCATCAGTAAATATTTTAAGTCCTCTTCACTTTCAACAAGCAAGGTTGTATCATCTGCATATCGCAGGTTGTTAATGACTCTTCCTCCAATCCTGATGCCACATTTTTCTTCATGTAAACCAGATTCTCGGATTATTTGCTCAGCATACAGGTTGAATAAGTATGGTGAAAGAATACAACCTTGTCGCACACCTTTCTTAATTTTAAATGGAAACTGCTCAAACAGAGTTCTGTTTGAACAACTGCTTCTTGGTCCAGGAACAGATTCCTCATTAGCACAATTAAGAGTTCTGGAATACTCATATTCGCAATGTTGTACATTGTTGTTGTTAAGTGCCGTCGAGTTGATTCCAACCCATAGCGACCCTGTATAGGGTTTCCGAGGAGCAGCTGGTGAGCTTGAATCGCTGACCTTGCAGTTCAAACATCTTTGCAGTCTGATGCATTAACCTGCAGCACCACACCAGGACTCCAATGTTGTATATAGAAGGCCCTTTATAAATTTTTGCTGGATTTAATTGAACTAGTTTTCTTAAAGCAATAGAACAAAATGATTGGTTCACTTAAATTTCATTAAAATAGTATAAGAACCAACAAAGGAAAATTTATGTTTAAAAATTGAGGAATATGATTTAGATACAAGTTTAATAGAACTGTTACAAAATCTTGAATTTCTTAAGGTCAGCAATTCAAAACAACCAGCTGTTCCACAGGAGAAAGATGAGGTGTTCTGCTCCCATAAAGATTTACAGCCTCGGAAACCCTGGACAGGGTCGCTATGAGTTGGAACCAACTCCATGGCACATAACAACAACAACAACCATATTCCTTGGATTTTCCTTGAAATTTATGTTCAGGGATACTTGTAATTTTAATCTTTTTATCTCTCTTTATTTTCCTATTTATTTATGTGTGCTTTACTTCTCTGCAGTTTAACAACACGTTGCTGTACTGTGTGCCCAGATTCAGCTTGGTGGGATCTAAATTCACAGTTCGGACTAAGGTTGGCATTGATGGAATGAAAATTGTAGAGACTCACAATGAAGAATATCCGCACACTTTTCAGGTGTCTGGGAAAGAGAGAACGCTGGAATTGCAGGCCAGGTAAGCGAACCACTCCTGTCATTCTGAAAGCATCAGAGTAAATCAGAGAATAGAATGGTTTTGAGGGGGTTTCTGAGACTCTATTTATAGGTAAATGGAGAGCCATGAGCTCTGAAAAGTCAAGGATCTTGTCTTCCTCTCCAGTACCTAGGGTAGTTTTTTTGCAGACAGTAAGCATTTAGTACATTGAATTTTCATATTACAAGGTGCTCAGGGAATCAAGTTATTGGAAGCAAGCTAGAATTTTGAAACTTGCAAGGGAAGGTCTACTTCTAATCCTTCTTCCCTTAGATCGTTCTTTTTGGTCTACAAATATGTTATCCATGTTAAATGTTGGAGCCATAACTATGAATCCTTCAGAGGCTCTGCATTCAAGGGACTCAAGGTTTAATACCATTTTAATGGAGAGAAATGTCAGGTGAAGCCAGGGTGGTAAGGGCAACAATTCTCTTGCTATAGCTGGAGGGTTCCAGAAGGGGAGAACTGTGTGAAACTCAGGCAGCCTCTACAACCACCTTAGATATACGAATTTAGTTACCACCTGAAGGCCTAAACTTGAGGCTTTAAAAGAAGAATAAAGTATTTTAACAGGAATTATGGTTTTCCTACCTTAGATCATGGGATTTAGGTCCCAGGCATCCAACACTAGGAAAAATGCATGACGTTGCACTGGAGTCTCCTAATATGAGTCCTTAATAATAAACCTTCAGTGGTTGGCTCACTGAATTATTGGCCCTGGTAACTGGGGGCATTCATTAATGGTTTTCATCATCATAGAAATCCTCCTTGCAGCAGAAAGCAGGTGTGCTGGCCCAGAAATTTCAGCATACTTCCAAATATGCAAACTTGGTGTGTCTAAACAGCAGGGGAGGTAACTAACACTAGAGAGATTTCAGCTACTTATCAGCAAGTTAGGTTGTTTTTCCTCCACAATGAAGGACTAGTGAGGAATTTCCCTAATTACACACAGGCCTGGCTTTGCACAGTTCTGATATGTCATATTGGATACATTCTCATTAATGTTAGAAACAGTCTTTGTTTTTTCCTTACATTTCTTGTTTCCCCATATTTCCTTGCTTTAGTTATAGTTATGATTATATACTGATACTGAAAAGGAGCTCTGGTAGCATAATGGTTACAAATCGGGCTGCTAACCATAAGGTCAGCAGTTCGAAACTACCAGCCATTCCACGGCTCCCGTAAAGATTTACAGCCTCGGAAACCCTGTGCAGGATCACTATGAATTGGAACCGACTCCACGGTACTTAACAACAACAACTGATATGGAAAAGCTTTAATCCAATCTGTGGCGCTGTAGGATCAGCACTGGACTGCGAACCATAAGGTTGGCAATTCACACCTACCAGCCACTCCTTAGAAACCCTCTACAGGGTCGCTGTGAGTCAGAACTGACTCAATGGCACTTAATAACAATAACAACAATCATTACTGAATCTTGAAATAAAAATGAAGATGTTGAAGGTCCTAGAAAGTCAGTGTCAGAGGAATTACATGAAGCCAAAATTTGGGAATATATGTGGGTTATTTCAAGAGAATTGACTGGAGACAGGGATTAAACATTGTGTTGAGCCCTCCTATCTCAGCTTACCACAAGTCTCTTTACTATAATGTTGTTGTTATTAAGTGCTGTCGAGTCGGTTCACACCCATAACGACCCTGTAGAAGGTTTCCGAGGAGTAGCTGGTGAGCTTGAACTACCGACCTTGCAGTTCAAACGGCTTTGCAGTCTGGCACATTAACCCACAGCACCACACCATGACTCCTTTACTTTAATAAACCTCTTTAAGTGGAAAAGAAAAGAAAGAGCATTTACTTCTGAAACCAACAGAGGAAATGGGGTTCTACTTTTCTGACAGGTTATGAGTCAGCTTCAAGAGTGAACCCTTAAGCTTCCTCTTCCACATTCATAATAAAAAGCATTGTTTTATATAGTTTTATTTCAATAATTTAAAATTGTTAAATAGAAATAAAAATTATGGTACTAAGTCAATTAAACAAAAGAGAAAAAAAGTCTGCCCAAACTCAAAAAAAAAGGGAAAAAAAATTAAAACTGTCAACTTTCTTTGTTTACATGTAAATGGTAGCAGCAGCAGTTAGTAAGTATCTATGCTTCTGCTGCAAGAGAGCTAATTTTGTCTGGGGAGTTAGGGGCAGGAGAAGGCAGCAGGAAGAAGATCTTTTAAAAGGATATGGTTGAAGCCTTCAGGCTCAAGTCCAAGGACTTCCAGGTAGGCAGTAAGCAGTCTTTCATTGGCAGGTACAGGCTCAAGCAGCACTTTTGGCACATCATGGTTCTCAGTAATACATTTGTTGGAAAGATAGATGGTGCCATTGAAGCCAAACCTCTAGCAAGACTCATGCATATTTTACAACCGTGGGGACAAGTCCTGTGATATTCATGCTGGAACGCAAACTTAGTCCTACCCTACCAGATACATGCTCACAGCCCACTCTTCAGAAACTCCTTCAGCTGGAAGATGTTTCCCAATGCACAGTCCACTAAAGGAGATATTTCAAAAATGGTATATGACTGTGGCATAAGCTATCTGCAGGGAAGCGGAAAGAAAATTTACCTCCAACAGGAAAAGAGAGCACTTGGCTAGTCAAGGAAAAATTTTTCCAAAGGGGAATGATTAGAATCTTGGGTCCATTAATCTGTTATATCTCCTTCCTGTGGATATTAAAATATTTTATGTTTTATCTGTAATGGATTAAGCATGGTACTGCCTGAAACCTCTTAGCAATAGGAAAATAAAATTGTTTATTAAAAAAATATTAAATAGCTCCCTAAGGCCATACAAAGATAGTTTAGATTCTCAGACAATAATTGCAATCTGTTCTAAGATGAGCTGTGTGTAGTACCTTCAATAACCTTCATGTGATTATGAAAACAAGACTTGGAAGACTAGTTGTTTTATATACAGTATAATACTAGATATGCTTTATACTATACACACAACATATACAACTAGATGATTGTTGTTAATACCAGGGCAGTATATTAATGGAAGCTGGCGCTGTGGGCTAATGTGTCAGACTGCAAAGTTGTTTGAACTACAAAGTCGGTGGTTCATGCTCAGCAGCTGCTCCTTGGAAATCCTATGGAGGGTCGCTGTGGGTCGAATTGACTCAATGGCACTTAGCAACAACAACAAATTTAACACTCCCCACTGAAAATTTTGTGTACCAAAAGAAGTGACTGTCTAAAACTCTTTTTAAGAAGAATTTAATTTTCAAAATCATTAAAAAAAAAAAAAAAAAAGACCAGGCTTACTGATCACATAGAGACTGGTGAAACCCACAAGATTATGACCCTTAGTCATACTTCAGATCTGGAATTGAACTTAACTCCTATGATTCAATTTTCAGCCAAAGAGCAGACAATCTGTAAGGGTAATGGTAACATCAGGGAGGTACTCACACCTTAAAATAATCAATGGTTTGAGACAAAGTTCACATGAGTCAGAAAAAACAGAAGACTGGAAACAGGAAATATAGGGAGGAGGACGTAGGATAAGTGGTGGTGCACTGAGGGGATTGCAGTCAAGGAGAGGATACAAAATGGGCATAATTGTCAAATATAAAACTGATGATCTGCTTTATAAACTTTCACCCAGTTCACAATACAAAGTTTTTCTCAACTGAAGAATTTATTTAATTGCCAGAGGTTCTATGTAATTTAGATTGTAATTCCTTCCTGGACATCTCTGGATTTTTTGTAAAGTTGGAATAACATCAAAGCACAGCTTTCTTCGTCAGTTGTAACCCGTTAATGTTCTCTGCATTCATTTTAAAGCTTGCTTTTTTTGTTTGTTTAGTTCTGAGCAAGACAAAGAAGAATGGATCAAGGTAAACCTGATTTCTATCTTTATTTTTTTTTGGTACCTCTCTATGTGCATACAAATATGCATACACTATTGTGTTTGCTTAATATGCAGTCGTCAGAATAAGTTGATTTAATTTTCAAGGTGATTCTAATCACTATTATTTAGTAAAGCATTTTCATTACTTTGCATGTGATATTTAAATCTGCTTTGAATTTCACTTCTACTTTAGGCCCTTCAAGTGACTATTGATACTTTCCATCAAAGGCATGAAACCTTCAGAAATGCAATTGCAAAGGATAATGATATTCACTCAGAGGTTTCTGTAAGTTGAATCAAATTATTAACTTTAAACTCTTCTATCTCTTTATGGTTGCTAAAAATTTAATCAATCATTTTGTTATCTAACCTTTTTCCCTTTGAGATGGCCAGAACTGGATGATGTTTACAAGGACTCTCATTCCTTCTTAGATAAATGATAGCGAGTGCCTTTTCATAGGGCTTAAACTTCTTTGTCATTTCTTTGCATGGGTCTTAAGTTTCAGAATATGGTTTGAACAATGTTGTTAAAGTGTTTTTTAATAAATACATAAAAGGAATGAAAAAGTTTTCTGTTAAAATTAGTGTCTTTTTCCTTTTTAGACTGCTGAGCTAGGAAAAAGAGCCCCAAGATGGATCCGAGACAATGAAGTCACAATGTGTATGAAATGCAAAGAGTCTTTCAATGCACTGACAAGGAGAAGGCATCATTGTCGAGCATGTGGACATGTAAGTGAGATGCCTGGTCATTAAGGTGGTGTGTACTTATGTAAGTGATGTAAAATAATCAATTTGGAAAAGCAGATAAGTCATTCAGTAAATCTCTTAATCAGTAAATTTATATTAGTGCCAACTATATGCATGGAAGCAGCAGCCAAGAAATCAAACTGCATATTACATTAGGCAAATCTGCTGCACAAGACCTTTTTTAAAGTGTTGAAGAGCAAAGATGTCAGTTTGAGGACTAAGGTGGGCCTGACCCAAGCCATGGTATTTTCAATAATGTCATATACATGCAAAAGTTGGACAGTGACTCAGGAAGACTGTAGAAGATTTGATGCTTTTGAATTATGGTGTTGGAGGACAATATTGAAAGTGCCATGGGCCGCCAAAAGAACAAGCAGATCTGTGTTGGAAGAAGTAAAGCCAGAGTGCTCCTTGGAGACCAGAATGGCCAGACTTCATCTCTTATATGCCAGACATACTGTCAGGAGGGGCCAGTTGCTGGAGAAGGATACCATGGTTTGTAAGGTGGAAGGAGGGTCAGAGAAAAAGAGGAAGACCCCCAGCAAGTTGGATTGGCCAAGTGGCAGCATCAATGGGCCAAGCATGGCAACAATTGTGAGGTTATCCCAGGACCGGGCAGTTTTTCATTCTGTTGTGCATAGGGTCTCTAAGAGTTGGTACTGACTTGATGGCATCTAACAACAACAACAATATGCAAAAAGTACTGTGCTTGGCTCTGGAGGAAAAAATGATAAGCAAAATGATAGCTGGCTACACAGACCCTACATTCTAATGAAGAAAACAGATCAGTGACAAGCAAATGGACAAAAATTTTCCATGATTATAGATTATATAAAAAATGCAATCAAGAAGCTAAAATAGAAAATAATGGTAGTGGAGGACGATTTGGAACCAATATTAGAAAGAAAAAGGGAGGCCTTTCTGAGGAGTTGATATCTAAGCTGTTGCCTAATCTAGAAGAAAGAACATTCTATGCATTAGATTCTCTGTGCCAAAGATTTTTAGGGAGGAAAGAGTTTGGTCTATCCTAAAGGCTGCAGATTATAATGAGTCAGGAGAAGAGTGGCATAAAAAATGGGGACAGAGTTAAATAACCAAAGGAGTTGATGCATTTGAAAGACAAGTAAAGATGGAACCCATGACACAAATGGCAGTTTTAGTGGAGAGGGAAACTCTCCTTCATTATAAACAGAAGGATAAAAGTAAAAGATCTGTGCAGTTGTTGGTAGATTTTTGGTTCGGTGATGGGTAATAAGGGAATTTAGATCTAATGACATCCAAATTTTCACTGCAGCATGGTATAAAGGAAAAGGCTAAGGAGTGAGGGGCACTCAGAAAGCAAGGAGTAAGTATGAAAAAGTTAGCTCTGAGTGTGGGAAACTTGAACCTACCAGGGACACAAAGGTGGTTTTCTGCACACCCATTAGTGGTTTACAGCTATAAAATTAAAGAGACACTAGTCAACTTGGGAGTCATGGTGTGGCACTAGACCACAAGGTAAGTTTGAACCGCAAGGTCAGTGGTCCAAGCTCCTCCCCAGCTGCTCCTTGGAAACACCAGACAGGGTTGCTATGAGTTGGAACCAACATGACCACATTTAACAACAGTCAGCTTGGAGGTAACTGTTCTCTGACAAGATTAAACAAATAAAGCCAGAGAATACAAAAATGATGGGATTCATCTAGAGTAAGTATCATGAAAAAATAGTGGGAGAGAGTTCAAGGTATTAGCATGGGAAGGAGTGTTAATAATAAATCAGTGAAGTCTAGACTAGATCTAGAAGGAGCTCTGGTAGTGTAGTGGTTATGAGTTGGGCTGCGAACCTTAAGGTCAGCAGTTCAAAACTACCAGCTGTTGCATGGG
>NW_006408817.1:2294309-2308447 GCF_000296735.1 Chrysochloris asiatica
ATCTAGTTTGTTGTTGTTGTTAAATGCCATCAAGTCACCCATAGCCACCCTGTATAAGGTTTATGAGGAGCAGCTGGTGAGCTTGAACTGCCAACCTTGTAGTTCAAATGGCTTTGCAGTCTGGAGCATTAACCCACAGCACCTGATCTAGTCTTGTTGTGTTGTTGATAAGTGCCATGGAGTTGGTTCTGACTTAGACATTGTCTACCTAAAATGAGGGGGAGATAAAGACATGAAGTAACTGGCTTACAAGTTTTCAAGAGGGAGTTTAGTTTAAGAGTGTGTGGGAGAAGATAGAGTCCCCACTGAATAGTTTTCATCTTGTCTAGATGGGTCTGGTTAAAAGATATGGAGATAAGATTCTTATGATTCAATAGTGAATAATTATTATCATGACTAATTGCGATGGTCACAACTATAAAGGTAGAAGTTTGTAACAAAAACGGGGGAGTAGTTAATCTTACAGTCCAGAAACAGAGGACCCTAGGACCATCAAGTACGAAGAGCACAAGCAGAATGTGGGACCCTATCCAGAGAAACAGTGACACCAAAGATGGAGGCAGAGATGAGGACATGGAAAGAGGGAGGAGCTGAGGACTCTGGACTCATGGAAAGAGAGGGACTAAATGCTGGCGGCCAGGAGGCAGACTTGCAGAATGTGCCCTTTGGTTGTTTAAATGATTATATATTCCTAAGTGTTTTTGTGTACATCTCCCTACCCCACCCCACCCCCACCCCCAAAAAAAGAAAAACAGCTGTAATGGAAGCAAATACTGTTGAATGATGATGCACAGAGGAGATTATAATCATTGTAATGAAATGATGGTGTAAAGCCAATGTTCCCCCATTAAAAAACAAAACAAAAAACCAATGTCTTAGGCAAACCAATCCTAGTTCATTAAATAAAAAGAAGAAGAAGAAATACAAGAGGTGGTGGTAAAACAATGAGATGGTTTGAACTTGAGAAGTCAGATGTGGCTCCATCTCTGGTGATGACACAATCTAGTGTATGACCAGGAGAATGGTTAGCTAAGGTAGACTGGTTGAGAAGGACACTGAAATAGGAATTTGAGAAATCAGAGTTGGTGAGTCATGCACTTGAATGTTGAAATAAATCACCAGGCAGTGTGGTGGAGAGAAGGACCGTGATCCAGTAATTACACATTCTCGGGAGAATGGTAAGGTGAAGAGACGGAAAGTAGAGCCAGATGATGTTGGGCCTCAAAGATATCAGCAGTTTTGGAGATAAGAATGATTATTGGGGAAGAAAAGACAGTAGAATTTTTTTCCAGCTTCTCCTGGAGATTCTCAGAGGTGAGAGAAAAAGAAAGCATCCTCCACTTGAGAAAAAGGCCTCCTGGTGTAATGCTGGAGAATAAACATTGGACTGCTAACCACAAGATCATAGTTCAAACCCATTAGCTGCTCCTTGGAAACCCTATGTTGTTGTCATTATTAGTGGCCATTGAGTCGGTTCTAAGTCATAGCAACACTATTTGCAACAGAACATAATACTGCCTGGTCCTGTACCATCCTCACAACTGTTATGCTTGAGCACACGAGGACAGCAGTAAAGCCCACCAGCTGCTTTCACAAGCAAGTCAAACAATTGAAAGTACTGTGGCTTGAGTCGGGTGCACTTCGATCCTTCAATCACAGAGCTGTCATTTTTAACACTTTAAAAAGGTTGTTGACTGTAGATTTGTTAAGTATAACTATTTTTTCCATGGACAATGGATCTCATGGAAGTGAATCTGAGAAAAATGAAATCCTTGGCAACTGCAAGGCTTTTCCATTTATCGTGGTCTTACTTATTGAACCAGTTATGAGGACTTTATATGTTGAGGTGTAATCCATACCAAAGGCTTGAGTCTTTGGTTTCTGTCAGTAAGTGCCCCAAGTCCTTTTTTGCTTTCTCCAGGGAATGTTTGTCATCTGCATATTGCAGGCTTTTGATGATTCTTTCTCCAGTCCTGATGCTATGTTCTTCATATACTTCAGCATCTCAGATTATTTGTTCAGTATACAGATTGAAAAACTATGGTGAAAGGATGCAACCCCAACATACACAACTTTCCTGATTTTAAACCACACAGCTCTTGTCTTGTTCAAATGACTGACTCTTGGTCCATGTACAGATTTCACATGAGCATATTGTTATCCAGAGTTTATGATCCGCACAATTTAATGCCTTTACAAAGTTATTAAAACACAAGTAAGCATCCTTCTGGTATTCTCTTCTTTCAGGCAAGATCTCTCCAACATCTGCAGTGATACCCTTATTCCACACCCTCTTTTGAGTCTGACTTGAATTTCTGGCAATTATTAATACTTTATGATTTTTGAAAGGTTGGTTTTCATACAAATCTGGTTTGCCATTCTAACTTTTCTCCTTTATTTTCTTTTTTCTAACATTTCTTACATAATTTTATAATTTGAAACTAAAAATGCCAATGTCTGAAGAACCTTAAAGAGGTCAAAAGAGGTCAAAAGAGGTCAAAATCTGTTAGTTGGTTTTTCTTACTAATTCTAGTTCATGATGGTTAATTTTCTGGTATGGTTGTCTTTTTTCTAATTGTGAGGGTATAGTTTCTTTATATACTTCATTGTCCTCCTTTCAAAGATATTAACATATCATGTCTGAGTCTCAGATTCAGTTCTCACCTCTTCTAGGACCCCTGTTCCTAACCCGAGGCAATTCAAACTTTGCATTTGTTGTATTCACTTTAACTATTGCTTGATTTGGGGGCTGTGGTTATTCCTCTTTCTTTTATGTAAACAAGTAAAGTATTAAAATTATATTTGTTATACTTTATATATTCTCTGGTAGCATAGTGGTTACAAATCGGGCTGTGAACCTTAAGGTCAGCAGTTCGAAACTACCAGCCGCTCTGCAGGAGAAAGATGAGGCATTCTGCTCCCGTAAAGATTTACAGCCTTGGAAACCCTGTACAGGGTCGCTATATGTTGGAACCGACTTGACGTCACTTAACAACAACAACAACAACAACATACTTTATCCAGGGTCTAAAAGTTACATTATAGCAAAAGTTCTTCTTAGTAGCTGACTAATTTGCCATACTAGATGGAATCAAAACCACTTTTAGTAACAACTACATATTTAATTTTAATACAGTCTTTCTGTATCCTAAATATTTGTATAAGTGTATATAAAAACATTGTTTTTCTATTACATGCTTCTTGACTGCTTTAAAAATAAACTGTCTTGTTGTTTATGATATTTTCTTCAAATTCCTCCTCCAAAAATCTGAAACAATAACTAGTTGAGTACATTGATAACATTTTAAAGTAATGGTGCTACATATAAACATAATTTGACCATGGTTGAGTTGGTAAGTGTGAGAAGGAACAAAACATGAAATGAAGCTAGAGTAAAACAGGTAGGGGCAGGTCTTGTAGGGCTTTGTAAGCTAAGTTGAAAATTGTATGCTTTCTCAAAAAAAAGCAGTGAATAAGCATAGAAGAGTAGGCATTCCAGTGTCTTTGTATGTTTAAGTACAACAATTCTTATTCTAGTTATTTTAGATTATTCTCACTTAGACTGCAGATTTATTCTTTTAAGACTTAAGAGTTGACTCAGTTAGGCTGTTTTACAGTCAAAGTTAATAATGATCTTATTTTTCTCAGGGTAAAACTTTAATCCATCATTGAGTTTGCTTGAAATGATTTCTGGTACTGACCTGAGATTTTAAAAAATAAAATAAATGTGTTTGCATGTGGATTATTATCAAAATACTATGATATGATTTGGCAGATACAGACATGAAATATACCATTCACTAAGCAATCGCATGCATTTTCATTGTAGTGGCTCATTCGCTGACATTCTGTGAATGTTTATTGTATACCTGGTGAGCAGAATAGACAAAGGACAATCTCGCATGCCTAGTGAGAGAGACAAACCTCAATCAAATAATCACACAAGTATGTAATTAAAAATTGTAACCAGTGCTGTGACAAAAGTGCCGGGAGCTTTAGCAGCACAGTGACAGGAGAGACTCTCTATTTTGGAAGTCAGATGTATCTTTCTTGAGGAAGTAAAATTAGAATGAACAGCTGAAGGAGAAGCTAGAGTTAACTCTCTGAAGGCACTTTTGGGGGGCAGGAAGGAGCCAGTGTGACTAAAGAGTAAGAGGAGCAGAACTAAGAATTTGATCTTTATCCAAGAGCAAAGAGGAAACGTTGTAGAGTTTTAAATAGAAGAGGAATGTTTCAGATTCACATTTTTAAGCATCTAGCTGCTGTCTGGAAAATATATTGAAGAAATATAAGTGTGGAGGTCAAAAGAATGCCACAGGGGAACCAGTGAGTAGTCCAAACTAGGACACTGAGTAACTTGGAGTTGGGTGATAATCAGGAAGATGAAGAAAAAGAGACAGACTGAAGAACAATTTGAGATATAATCAGCAAGCTATCATAATATGGTGAATCTGTGGGGTGAAGCAGATGGGGAGGTATCAGGGATAACTGGTCATCACTGGTTAGAAGAGTTTGCTACTTCCTACAGTAGGAAGCACTAGCAGAGGGAACCAGGTTGGCAGACATGAGTAAGGTAAGGAGAGAGCTGACGGCAAGGATGACATTGAGTTTGCTTTAGGAGGATGTCCATAAAACATTTAGAGGTAAAGGACCAAGAGCATCTCCCACTTTTAGAAATCAGGATGCGCTGAGCTGACAGAGCTTACCGCAACCATGGAATAGTTCATATTATCATGATAAACACCCCTAATGTTTATGGGGTTCTTCTTAGTTTAATAAGTATCTGCCTTTTGCATTTAACCTTTAACATTTCTCATTTCATTACAGAACCTGTAACTGATTTGTAATCATTCTTTTTTAGATCTGGTTATTCACTTCTCTGTACCCTTTTTCATTGTAGGTGGTTTGTTGGAAGTGTTCCGATTACAAAGCGCAACTTGAGTATGATGGTGGGAAATTGAGCAAAGTTTGTAAAGACTGCTATCAAATAATAAGTGGATTCACCGAGAGTGAAGAAAAGAAAAGGAAGGGAATTTTAGAGGTATGAAATAAACATTAAATATTTTATATCTTTTAGATTTTTATACCAGGAACTTTGAATTCTCTTTTAGCCTTGAAAAAATATAAAAGATATGTTGTTATTTTTCTGAGTATTTAACAACTTGGCTATCAGTGAAAATATTTCAGACTTTTATCCTGGGATCCTACTTGATTATATTGAAAGAATGGGGCCATGTTAAACCAATATGTATTTGAAAATGAAAATATGTTGATTTGGTTGAAAGTAGCTACATATTAGAGTATTAATTGGCATCTCTTCTAATGTCCAAACTAATATAGTACATTTTCTCTCTAGAAAAACTTTCCCCCAAATTTCATAATAATAAATTTGAAAATCACTGAATGAAAGTTTTGAAATTGAAGTTGAAATTTTTTTTATTGATATATGAAAACCCCTTTCAACTTACTGCATTGAGTTGTTGTTAAGTGCCATAGAGTCAGTTCTGACTCTCAGTGACCCTGTAAAGGATTTCCAAGAAGCAGCTGGTGGATTTGAACCATCAACTTTGCAATTAGCAGTCAAATGCTTGGCCTACAGTGCCACACCAGAACTCCTGAAATGTATCATCAAATATCCAGTGACAACAATTTGACAGACTGCATTAAAATACTTCAAATTGAAGTTTCTCGCAAGTGAATTTGACTCGTGTTTTAGAATAAATTCAGACTCAAGCCTGAGGACTAGCATGTGTCTGAAATGAATCTTATACTCTAAGATAGTAAGTATGGTGGTGATCATGTACCATGGAGTCAGTTCCAACTCATAGTGACCCTGTATAGCATTTCTGAGGCTATACATCTTTACCAGAGCAGAAAGCCTCATCTTTCTCCTGTGGAACCATTGGTAGTTTTAAACTGCTCACCGTGAAATTAACAGCCCAACTCGTAACCACTATGTTACCAGAGCTCCTGAAGATAATAAGAATATAAGGGATAAATTACATAATAAGGTCATTATGGCTTGAAGTTAAAAAACAACCTGGATTTAGATCCAGAGAGGGAGTGCTGAAGACCTGGGGGGTACGGGATTGTTACCATGGCAATGAGATGATATACGATAGAATGAATGTAAAACTAATGTTCTCCCATGTAAACTATCACATAATTCACAATAAAACATTAAAAAAAAAAAAAAAAGACAACCTGGAAAGTCTTTGAAGAATGGGCTCATGATCAAAACTCTATGTAGCTAAAATTGGAGATATAAGAATTTCTAGAGAATCACCAGGAGTCCTGGTGTGGCATTGTGGGTTAATGAGCCAGACTGCAAAGCCGTTTGAACTGCAAGGTCGGTGGTTCAAGCTTACCAGTCACTCCTCGGAAACCCTGTATAGGGTTGCTATGGGTAGGATCCAACTCGACGGCACTTAACAACAACAACAACAACAGAGAATCACTAAGTATTGATTGAACACTTAACATTTTATAAGCTTGACATGTCATTTCTATTAACTGGAAAAAAAAGACTATAAAATTCAAGATCCACTTGCAGTTAAAACATAGACCCACAAGTTAAAAAGATAACCTGAATTCTTCTGGGGAGTAAGTGTTACTTGTTTGGCACACTGCATTGGTGCTTCCATGGCAGGGAGGCTGGAATGACTTGCTGCAGTGGTCCCAAGGAAGAGCAACAGCTGATGAGACAGGCACAATATAATAAGCCCAATTACTGATTTTAAGAGTGAGTTTCAGGCTGTATCTATGAAATTTAAATTTCTAGCTAATTAAAAAAAAATTTTTTTTTTAAATATTTGGAGAAAAAAGTTATCAAGTGGTTATAAGATTAAGCCATAAAATTACGGCCATAGTTTCAGGCTATATCTTTGAAATTTAAATTTCTAAATATATATATATATATATATATATTATATTTGGGAGGAAATTATCAAATGGCTATAAGATTAAGTCATTTAACCAAATTTCCATTGTGTGTATATACCAAATTTTAAAAAGTCATCTTCTGTGAATGATTAGAATACCTCTATCTTTTTTCTGAACTCACACTGTAGGATCAACACTGGACTTCAAACCAAAGGGTCAGCAGTTCAAGCCCACTAGCTGCTCACTGGAAACCCTATACAGGGTCGCTGTGTGTCAGAACTAACGATGGCACTCACAACAACAGCAACAACAACATATTATGAAGTTCAGAGTAGAAGTATTGTGTGTCAATGCACATTTGAGATTACTCTGTGTGGCTCTGTGGGTTAATGCGCTGGACTTCAAGGTTGATTTGTACTGCAAGGTTGGCAGTTCAAGCTCACCAGCTACTCTTCGGGAGCCCTATACAGGGTCATTATGAGCGGCATCAACTTGATGGAACTTAACAACAACAGTTAGTGTGTTAGTAGGTGCTGTAGACATCACAAAGCAACAAACTTTTTCTGTAAAGAGCTACAGTGAAAACATTTTTGTTTTTGTATGTCTTGAGGACTAAGTTGAGGATATCGTGTAGGTACTTGTTATAACAAGAGAAAAAATATATTATTACAAATTTTTAAGTAGACTTCTCTTTAGTGGGATAATGTGTCACTTCATTTGATTTCAAGGTTAGTGTTTTCTATCAGCAAATTGATAACAAATATTCATCTGTCAAAACCATACTTTAGCTCATGATTCATACAAAAATAAGTAGTGGGCTGGTGTTGGCCATAATTTGCCTGCCAATGCTTCTTAAGTATCTGTGATAAAGGGTCAGTTTACTTTCTTATCCAACTCAGATCAATATTTTTGTAAAATTCAAAGTCCTGCACTTGACTGTCTTGGCAAAGCCAAATTGCTCTAAGTTTCTAAATGCTTACTCTTAATTCTGCTTTTCTGATCTTGAGATGATTACAGAAGAATTTGTAAGCCAGCACCATTCCATGGATGACACTGAGTAGCACTGCCCTAGAGATTTCAGAAGCAGAAAATAGAAGCAAACCAGTTACTTCCCATGCTGTGTGTAATAAAACCAACATTTGGTTAAATGGTTTTAGTCTCTTTTATTAGCTAATGATTAGGAAGCAAATAAAAAAAAAAACTGTACATGGCTTTACAAGAAGTGATTGCAACTAAAAAGTACCAGTTTTTGATTATCTAAGTCCTGGTGTGGCACTGCGGGTGAATGTGCTGGACTTCAAAGTTGATTTAAACCACAAGGTCGGCGGTTCAAGCTCACCAGCTGCTCCTTGGAAACCCTATACAGGGTCACTATGGGTCAGAACTGACTCGACAGCACTTAGCAACAGCAACCACCTCAGTTCATTTAAAAGATTGAGTCAGTATTTGTCTCTTTGCTATTACATTCTTACATAGAATGAATCAGTGTAGCATATGGCTAAAAGTTTAGGCTCAGGAATCACACTGCCTGGCTACAAATCCTAGCATGCCAATTCCTAAATAGATGATCTTGTTGTTGTTAAGTGCCATCGAGTCCGTTCTGACTTACAGCAACCCCGTAGAGGCTTTCCATGGAACAACTGGTGGATTTGAACTGCTGACCTTGTGGTTAGCAGTCCAGTGCTTATCCTACAGTGTCACACCAGAGTTCCATATAATCCTGGGAAAGCTATTTAAACCTTGAGCCTCAGAGTCCAGGAAAGTACTGACTTATCAGTGTAGTGGTGTGAGAATTAAGTGAAATAACGCATGTAACAAGTTAAGAAAAGTGCCCGCGTAGTAAGACGTCAATAAACATTGTTGCTAAATGCCATCGAGTTGGTTCCAACACAGAGCAACCCTGTATAGAGTTCCGAGGAGTGGCTGGTGAGTTTGAACCACTGACCTTGTACTCCAAACCAACCTTGTGGTCCAGTGCATTATCCTGCAGCTCCACACCAGGACTCCTAAATATTGGTTGTTATTGTTGTTGTTGTTAAATGCCGTTGAGCTGGTTCCGACCCATAGCGACCCTCTAGAGGGTTTCCAAGGAGCGACTGGTGAGCTTGAACTACCAGCCTTGCAGTTCAAACTGACTTTGCAATCTAGCACATTAGCCCACAGCACCACACCAGGACTCCATTTGTTGTTATTAAGTGCCATCAAGTAGTTCCGACTCATAGTGACCCGGTATAGGGTTTCCAAGGAGCAGCTGGTGAGTTTGAACTGCCATTCTTGTGGTTCCAACCAACCTTTCAGTCCAGTGCTTTGTCCACAGTGTTACAGCTCTGTTTAAATTCAAGGTCTAATGATATTAAAATTTGATCAATTATTTTCCTATGGCTAGTAATAGACCTCGATGAATACTTAAATAATAATGGCAGATGGTCCTTTCTTGGACAGTTCAAGGAGACATTTCATACAAACACATTGTACTTTGTTTTCCCTTAAGTTGAATTTTTAATATAGGTCATTTTCTGCAGTCTCTCTCTCACATACTTTCTCTCAATTACATTTTTTCTAGACTGAATCAGCAGAAGTATCTGGAAATAGCATGGTGTGCAGCTTTCTGCAGTACATGGAAAAGTCAAAACCTTGGCAGAAAGCTTGGTGTGTGATCCCCAAGCAAGACCCCCTTGTGCTATACATGTACGGTGCCCCACAGGTATGTAAACTCACCTGCCTGAAACAACAAAGATCATCAATGACAGATGATGATCTGTCAGGCCGGTGACCATGAGCACAGAATCCTTTATTTTGCTCCTCTGTAGAAGGAAAGCTCAGTTTCACAAATTTGAAAAATAAGTAACTAAGCAAAGTGGCAGGGTACAAGGTCAACATATAAAAATCAGGAGTGTTTCTGTACATCAGAAATTAGCAACCTGAATATGAAATTAGAGAAGACCTAAATAAATGCAAGAACATTCCATCAATACTACCTACAGCAAGCAATCTACAGATTTAATGCAATCCCCCATCAAAATTCCAACAGTTGTCTTTGAGAAATGGAGAAGTCACCCACAACCACAAATTTATTTGGAATTGCAAGGGACTCAGAGAAATTTTGAAAATGAAGAACAAAGAAGGAAAACTCACACTTCCTGGTTTCAAAACACATCATAAAGCTACAATAAGCAGTTTGATAATAGTATAATGACAGTCATATAGACAAATGGAACATAATTATTGTTGTTAAGTGCCATAGAGTCAGTTCTGACGCATAGCGACCCTGTATAGGGTTTCCAAGGAGCAGCTGGTGAGCTTGAACTGCTGACCTTGCAGTTCAAATGGCTTTGCAGTCTGACACTTTAACCCACAGCGCCACACTAGGACTCCATGGAACATAATTAAGAGTCCAGAAATAAACCACACAGCTATGGTCAATGAATCTTCAACAAGATATTAATAAATGGTGCCAGGATTACTGGAACTCCACAAACAAAAGAAGGAACCTGGGCCCATACTTCTCACCATATAGAAAACTAACTTAAAATTTATCAAAAATCTAAATTCATAAAATTCTTAGGAGAAAGTATAAGGGTAATATTTGGGATCTAGTTTTCAAGAACGGATTCTTACATACAAGGGGACATTTATAAGTTTGTGGGGAAAAGGAATAGAAAAAAAAAAGAAAGAAAGAAAGAAAGAAAGACAAAAGAGTAGAAAGATAATAGACTTTTACCATTAACTTTTTAAAGTCCCCTCATATGACACCAAAAGCATGAAAAACAAAAGATAAAATAAAGACCTCAGATTTTAAAACTTTTGTTCATCAAAGGATTTTAGTTACAAAATAAAAAGACAACCTACAGATAAGGAGAAAAAATTGGGGAACCATATCAGCTCAAACATAACACTTGTGAGGATGGTACAGGACCAGACAGTGTTTATTCTTTGTTCATAGTGTTCCTGTGAGTCCAAACTGGCACCTAGCAACAACATATATCTCATACAGATGTAACGTAACTTCAACAACTTAGAAAGACATAAAAGGAAATGGAATAGACATTTCACCGAAGAAGAAATGCAAATGGACAATGAACACATGTTTAACATCATGTTGGTGTTGTGTGCCATTGAGTCAGTTCTGACTCATAGCAACCCTGTATAGGGTTTCCTAGAGTGGCTGGTAGATTTGAACTTACTGGACTTGTAATTAGAAGTCCAGTGCTTATTCTACAGTGCCACACCAAGGATAAATGCAAAAATCACACACATTAAAATGGCTATGATTTTAAAAATACATGGAACAGGTGTTGGCAAGAATGTGAAGAAACTGAACCATCCTTCAATGCTGGTGGAATGTAATATTGTACAGCTGGTATTGAAAACAATCTGGCAGTTCCTCAAAAAGTTAACAAAATTGCTGTGTTGTTGTTTTTAGGTTCTGTTGAGTCAGCTCCAACTCATAGCTATACTCTGCACCACACAACGAAAACACTGTGCAGTCCTGCACCATCCTTACAATTAGGCTGAGCCCATTGTTTCTGCCACTATGTCAATCCATCATGTTGGAGGTCTTCCTCTTTTTTGCTGATCCTCCTCTAGAATTACCATATGATCTAGCAATTTCACTTCTAGGAATCTACAAAAAGAATTGAAAGCAAGAACACAAACCGATACAGGTGCACCAATATTCACAATTACCACAAGGTAAAAGCAACCTAAATGTTCAACAAATGAATGGATGAGCAAAATGTGTTATAGCTTACAGTGGAATATTAATGTAGCCTTAAAAAGAAGTTATTATATATGCCTGAGTGTTTTTTGTTTTTTTTTAAAAGAGCTAAAATGAATAGAGAGGAATGCTGTTGACTGATGGAACATGGAGGGGGGATTATGATCATTGTAATGAAACAAAGTATATGATTTGTTGAATGTGAAATTGATGATCTGCCCTGTGAACTTTCACTCAAATCATAATAAAAAAAAAGAAAGAAATGTAGTCCAAATGCATGCTGCACAACATGGATGAATCTTAAAACATCATGTTGTGTGAAAAATTCAATTACAAAAGGATATAGTATTGTTGTTGTTGTTATGTGCCGTGGAGTCGGTTCTGACTCATAGCGACCCTGTACAGGGTTTCTGAGGCTGTAAATCTTTACGGGAGCAGAAAGCCTCATCTTTCTCCCGTGGAACATCACTGCTGACCTTACGGTTTGCAGTCCAATTCGTAGCCACTACGCTACCAGAGCTCCTTAAATATTGTATAATCCCACTTATATTAAATATAAAAAATAGACAAGTGTGCAGAATCAAAAGTATTGTGGTTACCAGGAGCAGGTGGATGGGAAGATTTGATATCTAGAGAAAACTAAGATCATATTAAGGGAGAGGAAAAGATATAGAATGGATTCAATGGTGGTTGAACAACATGATGAATATAAGTTAATAGTTCCTTAACTGTACAGAATTAATTTAAAAGAAAACAACACTTACACCAAATATGTAATCTAAAAATATAAAAGTTTTAAAATGTGGCTGTTGCACTTTAATTTGTGTCTACATTGTTGTTGTTAAGGGTCATCAAGTCAGTTCTGACTCATAGCAACCCTGTATAGGGCTTCTGAGGAGCAAGCTGGTGGGTTTAAATTGCCTACCTTGTGGTTAGCAATTCAGGGCTTATCTTACAGCACCACACCAAGACTTGTGTCTACATTAAGACCTAGTCAAATTAGTTTTAGCAGTACACTATCTTGTTATTTGACATTTCTCATTTATAACAATAGTAAAAAAAAAATTCTTTCCAACTATTTTGCACATTAATGGCGTATGTCTGGCAGTAAGACAAATTATACTGGCTGTCATGGTCATGTGTCAACTTGGTTGATTCTCAGTGGCTTGGCAGTTATGTAATGATATAGTCATTCTCTGTTTTCACATAACAACCTGGCTTTAGAACTTAACCATGCCAATATATGAGGATTGGGTATAGACTAAAAATACCAAAGTATACAAGTATAAAACGTAAGTATAAAAATTCCGTCATTTTTCTACAAACTTTTAAAAGTCCTTTCATTGTTTTCCCTGTAACCTTTTTTCTTCCCATAAATAAATAGATGAATAAATGAGGGAATCACCAACTAAAACTCACATGTTAATGAAATCAATGTTAACATTTGCTAGATTTATACAATGAGTAACTTATTTTCTCTCTCTTTTCACTGAATGGGCTTTCTCACTGAGAGGAGGTGTAGCTTCACTAAGTCCTAGCTGGTTAGGAAGTCAGCTTACGTTTGCGAAGTCATTTAAGGCACCATTATGAGAGGCCTCATATGTAGGCAGTGTGCCCATGGAGAGCTCATTGTATGAGTCTGTGCTGGGCAGTGGTTGCAAAAGGGGCAGCAAGCTAAGACATTTCACATTGATGCTTATGTTTTCTTTAGGATGTCAGAGCCCAGGCCACCATTCCACTTCTGGGCTACACTGTGGATGACATGCCAAGAAGTGCTGACCTCCCACACAGCTTCAAACTGACTCAGTCCAAGTCTGTGCACAGCTTTGCTGCAGACAGTGAGGAACTGAAACAGAAGTGGCTGAAAATCATTCTCTTAGCTGTCACAGGTGAGACACCAGATGGCCCAAATGAGCATCCAGCCACCTTGGACGATCATGTTGAACCTAAGAAAAAATCTGAATGCTGAACTCCAAGACCCACCACAGTGTGGGGGTGGCTCTCAAGATTTACAGCTCAAGACATTCCTGATCCCCTTATTCATCTGTTAGCACTTTATGTTGAAAAATACAGGCTCATAAATGCATCGTTTGGGAACTATTTTCCTATATTTATGTACTCTTAATGAAATTCATGTGCAGAGCCATTCCACTGATAAGTTTTGAAATAATGTGAAAAAAATGGAGCCTTTTTATTCTTTGGATGTGTTGTCATGAGGAAAATGCTATCAATTGATTCTATCACTATTCAGTTAGAAAGGGACACTGTCATTTAAGGAAAAAACAGGTTCTCTAATGTCTTTTTCACATGTAGGACTTGTGACCATTCAAAAAATATACCTCTGTGTTGCCAAAATAGATTCATGACTTAAAAAAAAAAATACAGGGACAGTGTAGGGAACATATTAGCTTATTTAATTTAGTTTCTAATGCTAAATAAATAAACAACGCTCTTTTAAAATAAAACAATAAGAGGACAAATTATTGGTGTTCAGGCTTTTGACTTATTAAGAAAAGACTTGTTTTTGGTAGAAATGCTC
>NW_006408817.1:2308719-2335984 GCF_000296735.1 Chrysochloris asiatica
TTTTTAAATATTGTTTTTTTTTCTGTGCCTATTTAAAACAGTGCCTCTTTTTGAAGGTGCTAATAATACCTATTTAAATATGAGAGTTCAGTTAATGCTTCCGTCTTGACTATTCTGAGATAATGTACATTTTGATCACTAGGACTGTCTGTCATCCAGGTTATTTTGCCATTTAAAACCATATAATTGTTGTAGTAGTTAACATCAGCATGTACAAAAATCTTCACCAAAACCTAAACTGTATAGGACACTTGAGAGTACACAGAATTGGGACATGTGGACATGTTTCTTTTCCACAAGACTATTAAGCATGTTGGGGCACTGTGGGATAATGCACTGCAAGGTCGGTTTGAACTGCAAGATCAGTGGCTATAATTCACCAGCAGCTCCTCAGAAACTCTAACCAGGATCGCTATGAGTCAGAACCGACTCAATGGCACTTAACAACAACAAGCATGTTTAAATGAGGCCTAGGCATAATGAACAACTGAGATAGGCCTATTGCTTTGTGAGCTAGGAAACAAAATTCACATGTGATACCCTTTATTTGGGAAGCATTGAGAGAAGTTTTTGCTCATGGCCACAAGCCACCCCACCTAAGAAGGGGAAAACACAACATGGAGAGAGAAATGCTTCAGTAGCAGGTTTTGGGGGTAGACACAATGATTGAAGAGGATCTGATCAATGTTTTCTCTTTTATATGCTGGGGAATTTTAATAGACAAACTATGATTCCTCTTTTCAAAGGCAAAGATTAAAACGTCATAGTAAAATGACTACTTAACTTAAAAGATCTAATTGAAGAAAAGGATTTTTCCTTCACCTGGTCACATTCCAAACATCCCTCGAAACCTACAAGAAATGACCTCATTAAACTTTGAGGATTGCACCTTAGCTGTAAAGTAGGTATACTCAGAATTTGAGACTGCTACACATTTATTCACAATTGTGAGCACAGCACAGGACCTGGCACTGTTTCGTTCTGTTGTGCATCAGGCCACTATGAGTCGGAACTGACTCAACAGCACCTAACAACAACAACACATTTATTAGGGACCCATTATTTTAAGAAACATTTAAAGTATCTCCTATTTTTCCCACCCAAAAGGAGAAGGTGAACCAATTATGACTGGCATGATTATGTTCCCTTCCTCTGTAAAAGGAATCCTAGCCATGATCATTAACATGAAACCAAATACTCAAAGCCAAAAACTAGTAAAGGTATAGCTCCTTGTTGTTGTTATGTGCCATGGTTCTGACTCATAGTGACCCTGTACAGGGTTTCCAAGGCTGTAAATTTTTACAGGAGCAGAAAACCTCATTTTCTTCCCGTGGAACCTCTGGTAGTTTTGAACTGCTGACCTTGTGGTTCACAGCCCAATTCATAACCACTACGCTACCAGAGCTCCTTAGGCCCTATTAAATCAGGGACAGACTAAAAGAGATTCTACATTGCTTCTGTATTTTAGTCACCAACTGGTCACAATTACTTTGAGAGTGGTTATTGAGGTGAAACTATTAACTATAGATGATGCTGTGGTTTTCTGAATCATAAGAAAAGAGAAGCAATAAAAATGTGAAATAATTATCAGCAGAAGTCTCTTGTAAATTTGTAGACAACAGTGGAAGTGTAAGGGCCTGTTACAAGATTTATGGGTCAGATTATTTTTGAAAAATATTTTGAACAGCAAGGATACTTCCATTCCAGAGCAATGGTAGATAATGTGTAACTTGGACACACTCAGTTTTTGGCTTTATAAATATCAATGTTATTCAATTGAGATTATTGAAAGAATACTCATGTATTTTTTTATTATACTCATTATCTTTATGAAAAAAATTAGAAATATTAGTGCTAAGAAGAAATTTTCATTTCCAATCACTTTCCACCCCACAATCTTTAGCCAAGCACAAAGAGAATCAATGAAGCTGCCTATCTTCTTCTCTCTAATTAAGGAATCATTAATGCTATTACTTAAATCCATCATTTTAAAACACTGAGCTAAACAAAAGATTGCAATGTGTTATTGGTTACAAGAGTCATCTGTGACTTTTGCTTTCTGAGACATTTGAGCAGTCCATGACAAGTTGAAAATAAAGAAATAATTTGTTGCTTTGCTTATTAAAATTAATATTTCATGTAGGTCTTAATTCCTTATTTTCTTGAATTTGGTGCTGTCCAAATCATTTTCCTTTAAAAGTGCCCTTCCTTCAAACTTGAAAACTACTTCCTTGATAAAAACTGCTATTCATTAAAAAACTTTCCAGTTTTTTAAACTTCAATTTTACATGTGCTGATATTGAAAGTCTACCATTTGCTTAACTATGAAATGTAGGGCAGACTTCCATATCTAGGTTTTAGGTGGGGCTCAGCAATGAAAAATGCTCCCAGACACTTTCCTGATAACGGTATCTATAATGCCATCATGTATGCAAGCAATAAAACTCTTCAGGGTATCTTTTTGTACTGAAAATTTAATATAAAGAAGGCCTGTAGCCCCAAAGAATATATAGAAGGATAGAAGTAATACAATAATTCAAATTTTTTGCATATAGGGACAGAGAAAGTGGGGAGGAAGGGCATTCTTCCTTGAATTCAAATAGCTATCAAAAATATTTTTATTTTTGCAAATGGTATAGATAGTGGAACAATTAAGCACATCTGTACTACTCTATCAAGCTACATTTCATTTTCCATGAAGTTTAATTCCATGTACAAATTGGTATACTTATCTTCACTGAGTTGGCCACCCCGATTAAAATACACCTGAATTGAAAAGAATTACTGAACTTTTTACAAAAACTAACCTTTTAAATATACTCTCTCCACATAAATAGACAGACATTTGAGTTTTTTTAAAAAGATACTTGTTCTAATCATAAATGTATAAAGAAAAGTACAAACTTCATGGTACTGCAGGGTTGTTAAAGTTTCATTGATGCCTTCTAAAAATCTTACATTAAAATTACTTCTGCAAGCTCACAAATCCTATTTTACTTTTCCTTGTATCTACTTTGTGTAAACAGGGTAGGTTTTATTTCCCTTCAAATCTTAGATATTGTTTCTGATTATATTCAAAGCATAAGTTCTTATTCTGAGCATATTATCTGTGGTCACTCTCTAACTTTCAGGACAGAGTCTATCCTGGGGAAAAGACACCAACAGGAGCAAATACACTCCTAAGAAATAAAAGTCTTATTTTTATGTACTTCTCCTGGTGTGGTGCTGTAGGATAAGCATTGGACTGCTAACCACAAGGCTGGCAGTTCAAGCCCACCAGTCATAGGGTTGCTATGAGTCAGAACCAACTCGACGGCACTTAACAACAACAGCAATGTCCTTGCTATACTTCAGAGTATAAAACTAATGAAAATTTCTTACTTCACTGATGCTCATATCGTGTTAGCGGGTTGAAGATTAAGCACATAGTATTTATAAGCTAAAATTAATTCAAAAGGTAAAACTGTCTTAATGTTTTCATTCTTAAATTTTATATTCTTCAAGAATGTATTAATATAAAAACTGTGGCTTACCAGTTCCCATGCTTAGGACTGTATTGAGATCTATAGTGGATCATGTGACTTCTTCATTCTTATTCAATTTTAGTAGATTCAAACTGCTTTTTATTTTCATACTACTATCTACTATAGAGTCTATAGATTTAGAAAATAAGACGATTATACCTAGGGCCACTAGAACAAGTCTACTTAAAAAAAACTTTTCCTGTGAATTTATACATGTATATATGTAAAAACACAGTTAATTTTCAATTCTGTCTTTCCACAGAAATGAAATTTTTTATACAAAATTTTCTTTTTTTAACTTAAATATTTTAACTTAAATTATTTACATGGATTTTTATGTATAATTCATTCTTAAACTCATATGTGCCCCCTTAGTCATGTAGTCATGAGAAGATAACAACTTTGTTTTCTTTACAGATTTGGTAGAAAGGAATAAAATTAGAAATTAAAACAAGCAGGAAAGAACAGAGGTGAACAGAAGGAGACTGCTAGTCTCCCAATCACAGTGTTGTTTGTTAAGAGGAAAAGAAATTCAGCAGGAATATAGCATAGTGGTTACGAATCGGGCTGCGAACCTTAAGGTCAGTGGTTCGAAACTACCAGCCGCTCTGCGGGAGAAAGATGAGGCTTTCTACTCCCGTAAGGATTTACACCCTCGGAAACCCTGTACAGGGTCGCTATGGGTCGGCTCCGACTCGAAGGCACTTAACAACAACAACATACAATATAAGATATAAATCTATATAAGTAATTGCATGCTGATAGGATCTAACCAGGCCTTCAACTTTGGGCTTAAAAAGTATTTATTCTCTTTGGTGTTTTCTGTACTTTTCGCTGAGGCAAAAATTCCCTCCAGAATCAATTGTGCTCTTCTTTCTAGGCTGAGAATTTGGCAGAATGCAGTATCTTTGCCGTGTTTTGAGATGAAACAGCACTGGCTTCTATGAGAGTTTTTCATGTCTTATGGTTCACTGAGAGCTATGATGGTTACCCCTTTCTAAAATTTGTTGTGATAGATTTAGTGAAAAATCAAGAAATCTCATTTTAGCATATTTGATAAGTGAGTACCAAATACGTAGAGTGGTGTATAGATTTGGGAAAGAAACATAATAGTTTATGGGGACCATTATGGTAAAAGAATTGCATTATATATTATAGCTTATGGATATTGGAATGTATCATTGGGTGGGTGGGTGGGGTATCCATTAGCAAAACAATCATGTCTATCTATAGCTTTTTCACCAAATTAGCATTTCATTTTGTGAGTGACAATTGACTGATGTTTTGTATTAGATGTCATCTGGGTTTTTCTTTTGAATTGTTGACTAATCAGTTTGAGAAGGTATGCTATCTGAATTTTACAGTTGACTCAAATGTGAAAAGGTGTAAATGAAAAGTAATTTTTCTCTTCTAGTTGTATGAATGTAAAATACATGCAGATAGTGTATATATTTATGTAACATATGTATATTTGGTCATAAAGGCAGAGAATTGGAAACATTGTAAATTCAAGCACTTTAATTCTATTAAATATTAAACATTTGTTATCTTGTAAATAAACACATCATTAAATCAATCCTAAAGACTTAAATATTATTCCTGCTAAGATTACATGTTCAGTTCATAATGGTTTTGGTTATCTGCTCAGATATAAATTACTCCAGTAAAGTACTCATGATCTTCCCCACCCCACATTCAACCCTCCCCTCTTTAAAAAAAAAAAAAAGAAAAAATCTGTATGAATCTTTCAAGAATAAAACTGATGGCAGAATCCCAAATACACAAACCCTGGAATCCTAATAATAAACTCTTATAAACATCCTAAGAAATAAGTAAAAAGAGACTTTCTGACTGTAAAACACTGTACAGATACTATCTTATGGAATACTTCACTGGGTTACATACAGCTACTTTACTGACTTTGGACTTAAAAAAACAACAAAAACCTAACAAAGCAAAATTTTATGAAAAGGTAAGGGACCCCAAAAGACTCAAGCAATCTTGAAGAAAAAACAGAAAGTAGGAAAACTTATCAACATTTCTGATTTCAACTCATACTATAAAGCCACAGTAATTAAAAACAGCATAGGTGCTGTGGGTTAGGTTTTGAGCTACTGTCAAACCCACCAGCCTCTCTGCAGGAGAAAGATGAGGCTACCTGCTCCCATAAAGATTTATACTCTTGTATGTGGCTCTGTAGGATAAGCATGGGACTACCAACCATGAGGTTGGCGGGCTTGAGTGGCCCACCAGCTACTCCACAGAAGAAAGATGAGGCTTTCTGCTCCTACAAAGATTTGCAGCCTCAGAAACCATATACAGGGTCACTGTGACAGTACTTAATAAAAGAAAATCAAATCCTATATAGGGTTGCTATGAGTCAGAAACACTTGATGGCAATAGGTGGGCTAATGCATCAGACTGCAAAGTCATTTGAACTGCAAGGTTGGTGGTTCAAGTTCACCAGCTGCTCCTTGGAAACCCTCTACAGGGTCGCTATGGGTCAGAATCAACTCAACAGCACTTAGCAACATTTGTCTAATAGACATACAGACCAATGGAATAGAATTAAGAGCTCAAAAGTAAAGTCATGCATAATATAGTCAACTGATTTTTGGTAAGGTCTCTAAATTCATCAAACAGACAAGGAAGTGTCTCTTCAATAAATGGTGCAAACAATGCTGAGGGGAAAGTGGATATCCACATACAGAAAAATCAAATAGGATTCAACCTGGTTAATCATACACAAAACCAATTCAAAATGGATCAAGGACCTTTCTGTAAAAACTCAAACCATAAAGTTCATAAAAGAACATATCAGAATGAAGCTGTGAGACCTAAGTTTTAGTGATGGGCTATCAGATAAGGCAGGAAGGAGTGTGATGGCTCTGTATGACAAACACGACTATGAATCATAAGGCCACCAGCTGCTCTGTGGGAGAAAGATGAGACTTTCTGCTCCCACAAAGAGTTGTTGTTAAGTGCCATTGAGTCGGTTCCACTACGCTACCAGAGCTCCAAAGAATTACAGCCTCGGAAACCTAATAAAGGGTTGCTATGAGTTGGAACCGACTCAACAGCTCTTTACATCAGATATGACCTTAAGAACATGAGCAGCTAATGACAAAATAAAAAGATGGAACTTCATGAAAATTAAACACTGTTGTGCATCAAAAGACTTTATCAAAAAAGTGGAAAACCACCACTCTCAATCAAATTTTGGGCAAAGAACTTGAAGAGATATTCCACCAAGGATGGTATTCACATGAACAACCACTTGTAAAGATGCAAAAAGTCATTAGCCCCTAGTGAGATGCAAATCAAAACCACAAGGAGATACCATCTCATCTCCATTAGAATGGCAATGATTTTTTAAAAAAGCACCAGAAAACTGGAAAGTACTGGATGTTGGAGAAATAGGAACATACTTTCACTGCTATAGGATTGTAAATTGGAACAGTCACCATGGACAAAGTTCGGCAGTTCTTCAAAAAGTTGAACATAGAATTACCATATTACCCAGCAACTCCACTCGCAGTTATTGACCCAAAAGACCTGAAAGCAGCCACATGAGCAAACATGCAAGTATGTACACTAGTATTCACCACAGCAGTAGTCACAGTAGGTGGGAACAGCCAAAATAGTCATCAACTGATAAGCTGTCATGTATACATTAAATGGCATATTACTCAGCCAGAAAGAGGAATGAAGCCCTAATGCATGTTACAACATGGCTGAACCTAGAGGATATTGTTGTTGTTGTTGTTATGTGCCGTGGAGTTGGAGTTGGTTCCGACTCATAGCAACCCTGTATGGGATTTCTGAGGCTGTAAATCTTTATAGGAGCAGAAAGCCTCATTTTTCTCCCACAGAACAGCTGGTAGTTTAAAACCGCTTTCTGTGAGGTTTGCAGCCCGTTTCGTAACCACTACGCTACCAGAGCTCCTTTAGAGGATATTATGCTGATAGAAATCAGTGAGACACAAAAGGACAAATACTGTATAAAGGGTATCACTTATATGAAATAAATATAGAGAAATCAGAAGTAGTTAGTGGCTAGACAGGATAGGAGGGAGGGTGTAGAGAGATGGGTTTTGTTGTTGTTGTCTTTTAGAGTGCATTGAGTGTAGATTAGTGATGATGGATGGGGGGGTAATTTGGAAAAAGTGAAAATGGCTGTAGAACTTCAAGAATGTAATCAATGTCACTGAAGTTCACATGTAGAAACTGGTAATGTGTGTTTTTTTTTTCAAGTATATCGTTATCACCATAAAAAAGCAAAACAAAGCCTGCCCCCAAAATCCTGACTTCCAACAAGAGAGAAGACTAGATAGACAGACTACCTAGACCCTCTACTACAGAGACATGAAAGACCAAATGAAATAGATAAAATAATCCTGGAACTCTGAGCTTCAGGAGACAAGATGGAAAGCGGATTGGATACTGACTAGGAGAAGAAGCTGAGCAAAGGAGACAAGAGAAGAGACAGGATGGGTGAGTTGTCAGCTGGCCTGACAAAGTGTGGCCATTTTGAATTTTTGCAACATTTGACTGGGACAGTGGACTAATAATTACCTCCACTCACCCAGGACAGCTTGAGTACCTACACCTATGACTGGTGATTAGAAAGGGGTGAGACTCCCCTTGTTTTCCAAACCTTCCTCATGACCTGACATGTGGCTAGACCCCGCCATCATCCATACACCGACCAATAACCCCCTCCGCCAACACCTTGAGCAGCCCTGGCTCCACCTAAGGGGCTCTGAATATTAACATTTTCAAAAATTCTCCAGCTGATTATGATGGAAAACTTAATTTGAGGCACTCAGTCCATCATCTTCTCCATCTCAGTTAATGGCAATTCTTGTTTTATAAGACACTTAAGCCCTAAAACTTCATCTGTGATTCCTTTTCTCTCACACACCACACCCGTATGTCATGAACTTCCAATGATCTCCATATTCATAATATATCCAGAACATAATTCTTCCTTACCAATTCCACTGTCGCCATTCTAGTCAGAACCACGTTATCTCTTGGCTATATTATTGTAATAGCTCCCTAATTAGTCTCACAACTTTCATCCTTTCCATCTCCTTCCCTCACCCTACCCCCATTCTCAGCATGTAATCAGAGGAGTCAGCGCAGAATCACTCCAGACTCTCCCCCATTTTACTCAGAATAAAAGCCCACAAGGCCCAAATTATCGTCCCCCCCCCCCCCCCCGCCACCCTGGAGTCCCGGTGTGGCGCTATGGGTTAATATGCTGGACTGCAAAGTCAGTTTGAACTGCAAGGTCAGTGGTTCAAGCTCACCAGCAGCTCTTCAGGAACCCTATACAGAATCATTATGGGTTGGAACTGACTCGACAGCACCTAACAACAACAACCACCACCCTGAGTCACAGCCTCTTCTTGTATAACCCAGGTACACTCCAGCTGTGTAACCAATATTCCTTCTTCCTGAAATACTCCTTCCCCAGATAACAACTTCACTAATTTAAAGTCGTTGCTCAAATCTCATCCTCTCAAGGAGGCTTAACTAGACCACAACAGTTTAAATAACTCTCACACCAAGCTAACATTCCCATTAATTCACCCTTATTTGGATCTATTTTTCCCCCATATTATTGTTGTTACAAGCCATTAAGTAGGTTCCAATTCATAATGACCTATGTGATAGGATGTTTTCTAGGCTGTAATCTTTATAGGAGTTTTTTTTTTTTTCCCCATGGAATGGCTGGGTGGGTTCTAACTACCTACTTTTCATTTAGTAGCCAATCACTTAACCATTGCAGTACTTGTTGTTGTTGTTAGGTGCCATCAAGTCGGTACTGACTCATAGTGACCCTATGCACAACAGAACAAAACACTGCCAGGTCCTAGGCCAACCTCACAATCGTTGCTATGTTTGAGCTCATTGCTGCTGTCACTGTGCCAATCCATCTGTTTGGGGATTTTCCTCTTTTTCTCTGACCCTCCACTTTACCAAATATTATATACTTCTCCAGAGACTGGTCTCTCCTGATAGCATGTCCTAAGTATGACAGATGAAATCTGGCCATCCTGGCTTCCAAGGAGCACTCTGACTATACTTCCTCCAACACAGACTGGTTTGTTCTTTTGGCAGTCCATTGTACTTTTAATATTTTCCTCCAACACCATAACTCAAATGCATCTATTCTTCTATGGTCTTCCTTATTCATTGTCCAACTTGTACATGCATATGAGACTATTGGAAATACCATGGCTTGGGTCAGGCATATCTTAGTCCTCAAACTGACATCTTTGTTCTTGAACACTTTAAAGAGGTCTTGTGCAGCAGATGTGCCTAATGCAATACATTGTTTGATTTTTTGACTATTCCATGATTGCTGATGGTTTATCCAAGCAAAAACTGAAGTCTTTGACAACGTCAATCTTTTCTCCATTCATATGGATGTTGTTTATTGGTCCATTGGTAAGGATTTTGTCTTTTCTTTACATTCTGGCACTATATCTGACAATATTCTAGTGCTCTTCATCATGTTTCAATATTCAGTATTCTGGTGCTGACAGTGTTTCATTGTTATTCATAAGGTTTCCATTGACTAAATATTTGGAAATAGCCCATCTCTCCTTCTTCCTAGTCTGTCTCAGCTGAAACCTGTCCAATGTAGGTGACCCTGTTGTTAGGTGCCACCGAGTCACTACTGACTCATAGTGACTTTATGCACAGCAGAACGAAACACTGCCCAATCCTGGGCCAACCTCACTATTGTTGCCATGCTTGAGCCCATTGATGATGCCACTTTACCAATCCATCTCGCTGGGGGTCTTTCTCTTTTTCTCTGACCCTCAGCCCTACGAAACATGATATCCTTCTCCAGCGACTGGTCCCTCCTGACAATATATCCAAAGTGTGAGAGACGAAGTTTGGCCATCCTGGCCTCCAAGGAGCACTCTGGCTGCACTTCTTCCAACACAGATCTGTTGGTTTTTTTGGCAGCCCATGGCACTTTCAATATTCTCCTCCAGCATACACGCAGCATAGCTTCCAGAATCACAGCAACACACAAAACATCACAGTATGACAAACTGACAGAAGAGTGGTGGATTGAAGTACTGTTGTTGTTATTGTTAAGTTCCACCGAGTCAATTCAGACTCATAGTGACCCTATAATAGGGTTTCCATGGAGCGGCTGATTAGTTTGAATTGCCAATCTTATGATTCAAACTGACCTTGCAGGATAGCACATTAACCCACAGTGCCACATTAGGAGTCCAGAATTGCAGTACTAGGTCTTCTTATTTCCCCTCTGGTAGCGTAGTGGTTACGAATTGGGCTGCGAACTGCAAGGTCAGCAGTTCGAAACTACCAGCTGCTCCACGGGAGAAAGATGAGGCTTTCTGCTCCCGTAAAGATTTACAGCCTCGGAAACCCTGTCAGGGTTGCTATGGGTCGAAACCGACTTGACGGCACTTAACCACAACAACAATAGCAGTAAGTGGATCCTAGTGTGAATAAGGATAAGCACTGGAATGCTAACCACAAGGTTAGAGGTTCAAACCCATAAGTTGCTCCTCAGAAAGCCTATACAGGGTCACTACGAGTTGGAACGGACTCAATAGTACTTAACAGCAATATAGCAGTGAGACCTGGTGTCACACTGTAAGATAAGCACTGGACTGATAACCACAAGTTCAGCAGTTCAAACCCACCAGCTGCTCTCAGAAGCCATATACAGGGTTGCTATGAGTCAGAAGTTACTCGAAGGCTCATAACAACAACATAGCACTTGTAACCTGCTAATTTACTTATTTGAAGTCCTGATGGGCTGCTGTGGGTTAATGCATCAGACTGCAAGCTCCTTTGAACTGCAAAGTCAGTGGTTCAGGCTCACCAGCTTCTCCTTGGAAACCCTATACAGGGTCGCTATGAGTCAGAATCGACTCGATGGCACTTAACAACACCAACAATTTACTTATTTAAGGAGCTCTGGTAGCGTAGTGGTTACAAATCAGGCTATATAAGTAAGGATATATTTTTAAAATCTGTTTTGATCACTGATCATTCAGATTCCTACTATAGCAACTAGAACACCATGTTGTTATTGTTAAGTGCCATCAAGTCGGTTCTGACCCATAGCAACCCTGTGTAGGGTTTCCGAGGAGCAGCTGGTGAGCTTGAACCGCCGACCTTGCAGTCTGGTGCATTAACCCACAGCGCCACACCAGGACTCTAGACCACCACAGGCACTCAATAAGTACTTAGAGAATACAAAAGTTAGGTTATATAAGAGGAAACAACTGAACAGATTGTTAGAGAAACAGACCTTTAGAATAAAGGTTGAGAGAAATACTTCAACATTTTATGAAGCTAATTTTGAGGGGTTTCTAGCAGCCTGATCCCTGATTAAGTGTTTTAAGACAGATCAAGAACTTCAAAATATAATGGTGAAAACCCTAGTCAACCTTTGACACAGTGGATGTTTGCTTTTTAAAAATGATTTTAACTCAATGCCACCACCTGATATCACAACACCTGGATTGGGAGGAAATTAGAGGAAGTTGGCTGTTCCAGAAGAAGTCAGAGCCTCTGAAAGATGTAAGATCCTGAGGAAATGGGGCTGGCAGAGTGTGATGGTACAGGAACTGCAGGTACCCCCTTTACAGGAAGTGATTCATGCGTTCTTTTGTCCAGTATTTAAGTCAAAACAGAAAACCAGGTTGCTTGGACTCAGTAATGGGAACTCTGTGTTTTTATAGACTCAGATTAGGCCTCATAGTTCATTATGGTATATAGATAAGAAATGAAACTTTTAGATGATCACTTTACTAGCAATACACTACTGAGCAAAGATAGCATACTGTGAAAATACTAACTTAAGAATATGTAGAATCATGTAGGAGCTAGCTCTTAACAATGGATCATCAGACATGATAACAAAAGCACAAACAACCAAAAGCAAAATAGATAATGGGGACTTCATAAAAATTATACTTTTGTTCACCAAAGCACTCTATCAACAAAGTAAAAAGGGACCCAACAGACTGAGAACATTTTTCAGAACCCATATATATCAGAATAGGGCCTATTATAAAAAAGATAAACCGTAATAACAAAAGGACAAACAACCCAGTCAAGAAATGAGCAAAGGAATTGGAGAGTTCACCAAACACAACCTTTTGTTGTTATAAAAGCCAGTATGCACATGAAAAGATGTCCAATATCATTAGCCATTGTTGTGAAGTGCCTTTGAGTCTGCTCCGACTAGAAGCAACTCTGTATAGGGTTTCCAAGGGATGGCTAGTGAGTTTAAACTGCCAACTGTGTGGTTAGCAGTTCAATGCTGATCCAACAGCTCTGCACTGGGATTCCTCATTAGTCATTGTTGTTGCTGTTGAGTGCCATCAAGTCGATTCCCACCCATAGCAACCCTGTATAGGGTTTCTGAGGAGCAGCTGGTGAGCTTAAACCGCCAACATTGTAATTCAAACTGACCTTGCAGTCCAGCACATTAACTCACAGAGCCACACCAGGACTTCTATTAGTCATCAGGAATGTTGTTGTTGTTGTTATGTGCCAAGGAGTCAGTTCCGACTCATAGCGACCCTGTACAGGGTTTCCGAGGCTGTAAATCTTTACGGGAGCCGAAAGCCTCATCTTTCTCCCGCGGAACAGCTGGTAGTTTCGAACTGCTGACCTTGCGGTTCGCAGCCCGATTCGTAACCACTACACTACCAGTCATTAGGAATAGGAAGATGTAAATCAAAATCACAATGAGACATCATCTCACCCCTTTAAAATGGCAATGATTTAAAAAACAAACAGAAAACAACAGGTGTTGGTGAGGTTGTAGAAAAACTGGAACCTTCTTCCATTACTGGTGGGAATGCAAATGGTAGAGCCACTATGGAAATTAACTTGCCAGTTCCACAAAAAGTTGAACATAGAACAACTACATGATCCAGCAACCCAATTCTAGGTATATGAGATGTGAAAGGAGGAATGCAAATAAAAACCTGTAAGCCAAGGCTAATTGCAACACTTTTCACAGTAAGCAAAAGGTTGAAAAAAATGTCTATCAAAAGATTAATGGAAAAACTAAATGTGATATACATATACATTGAAATATTATGCAGCTAAGAAATGAAGTTCTGATGAAAGCAACAACATGAATAAACCCTGAAAACAGTATGCTAGGTGAAATATGTCAGTTACAATAGAACAAATACAATGAGGCTTCAAAAAGTTGGTAGAAATATTCCATTATCTTTTCATTCCATTTTTCCATGAACTTTGTGAAGCCCCCTCATGCTGTATGAGTTCACTTACATGAAATAAGCAAAGTATAAAGAAACCAAAGAATATTAATGGGTAGCAGGGGAAGGGGAGATTTCGTTTGAGGGGCATTGAGTTTATGTTAATGTTGGTAGAATACTTTGAGAAAAGATCTTAACAAACAGACTGGACATCTTTTTTCTGGAGTGACTGGTGGGTTCAAAATGCTGAACTTTCCATTAATAGTTGAGTGCTTAACCACTGGACCACCAGGGCTCCAAACTAAAACCACATTGCTGTGGAGATGGTGTTGACTCACAGTGACAGTACAAGACAGAATAGAACTGCCCATAGGGTTTCCAAGGCTGAAATATTCTATGGAAGCTGGTTGCCACATGTTTTCCCATGGAGTAGTTGGTGTGTTCCAATCACCAGCCTTTCAGTTAGCACCTGAGCACTTAACCAGGGCTCCTACAAACTATGACAAGTGATTTTAATGACATTCTGTATTCTGCTTTAGAGGTGGTGCTACTGACATCTAACGAATAGAGAGTAGGGAGGCTGGTTAACATCCACCAAATACAAGACAGCTGCACACCAAAGAATAATCCTGCTCAAAACGTCAATACCTCTGAGATTGAGAAGCCCTGTTAGAGAGTCTCTGTCTTTCTCCAGCTTCCCATCTTCTCTCCTCTTCCCAAGTGTAGATGAAATAGAGCCAAGGTTGTAAGCTGTGATTTCCATATAACCTACTCACCTTTCTCTACTCCCATGCCCAATGCTCTGCTCCCCTCAAGTCCAAATGGAAAAATAATGGTACCTAAGCCGGAAACTTTCTTTATGGGCTTCAAGCAATTTCCACAGAAGGGAAAATGTATTTGGTACATCTGAGATCCTTTAAGAAAACTGACTCTTTCTCTTCTGTGAAATCTGGAACTCATGGAGAGACAAGAATAGCCTGTATGCCAGTGGACTGGGAACATGATCTGTGACCTGCAGAGTTCTGTGGATCACTGTCCTTAAATGGCCTTGAACCATGATAGTCAAACTTTTCTCTTTCAGGGTCAGTTTCATTTCTTTAACACTGTAGGATATTGCCTCAGATTCCATTTGGGTGTTGATTCAGAGCCTCCTGTAATCACTCCCTACCCCCCACATCATGTCGTTAGTGTTCCTATTGAACTTGAAAGTACAACTGGGAAAGACACTAATGTTAGTTGTCATTTGATAATATAAGGAAATGATTTGCTGGGAATTTTTTTGCTAGAAGAAAGAAGCCCTCTGTAGATTTAAAAAAAAAAAAATTAATGTCTAAATAATTAAAATTCTGATCCAAGTGTGTCACTCTATCACATGATCCTTGTACTGTTGGGCATGACAGCCCATAGAAACAACTTCAGAACATTCAACAACACAAAGGTCACAGGGCTTCTGACTTTAAAACATATTTTCAATGTGCCCACACTGGAGCTTTCCTGGTGTGGCACTGTAGGATCAGCACTGGACTGTGAATCATAAGGTAGGCTGTTCAAACCCACCAGCTGCTCCTTGGAAGCCCTACAGAGGGTCGCCAAGAGTCGGAAGTGACTTGATGGCATTCAACAACAGCAACAAAACTGGAGCATAATATAAGGAAGCTTCAAAAGCTTTGTGGGGAAAAAACAATCCATTATTTTTTAATTCCATTTTTTCAGAGAGTTTCGTAAACTGTTTGAAGCCTCCTCATACATCTTACCTACACAGTGAAGAGTTGGGAAGGAAAGGGGAAAGGACTAATTTCTGTTCCTGTTCAAAGACAAGATCATAGTGTTAAGTGATTTCCCATTCAGGAAGATGTAACTGAAGAGTGGCATCGTCAAATTTTAAACCCAGATTTCTCTAGCTTCAACGCTTCTACTTAATAGTAGCCACCACTTTTGAGCATATTTTATGAACTAGACACTCAGTTAAGCTCTTTATATGTATTATTATATTTTAAATTTCACAACCACCCTTTCAGGTGAGAATCAGCATTTAAATAGATGGAGAAACTGAAGCTTAAACTAAGAAATCATTCACCCACGTTAGAACTAGTAAATGATGGAGTTGAGGTTCAAGCACAGTCCTTCAGTTTACCTATAAACCTGTATATTTCAATAATATATACTGCTTCACCCAAACACCATTTCTACCACATCAGGCTGCCCTACATGCAGTATCTCGCCAAACTCTACCACCATTCTGCACTGTTTTACAGGGAGTGAAAATGAAGCTTCCACGGACTAGCCAGCCTATCAAAGGCCACACATACACTTTGCCGCATACATGGATTATTTGTACTCACTCCAACATTAATTTTTGAGCTCTGTCAGTGTGAGCACATGCTTCAAGTTAAGAACTCATACTGTCAAGGCTCCGGTGCAGTTTGGAAACCAGATCAAATCACAAATTATGTCTTACCCTTTCTAGGTGCCAAAAAGAATAAAGTGATGTTACATGTATAGACATGGGAAAACATCCACAAGATTTTAAGTGGAAAAAAATTTAATGATTTATAGAGTCATTGTTTTATAAGCCACTACTTCCCCTTGTGCATGGGTGGAAATTTTCTGAGAGCACACAGAAGAAACCTTTAAAAGTAGTTACCTTTGAGGTTGTTAAATTGCTGTTGAGTCAGGTCTGACTCATAGAAACCCTGTACACCATTTCAAGGAGTGGCTGGTGAATTTGAACCACTGGCCTTGTGGTTAGCAGTCCAGTACTTATCTATGGTACCACATCAGGACTCCAAAAGGTAAAAGGGATTGAATTCACGGCCTCATTTCATGCAAGACATGTACCCTACCAATGAGTTACATCCCCTTGCTGTAGATAAAACTTGTTAAGTACCCTTGAGTCAGTTCCTATTCATAGTGACCCTGTATAGAGTTTCCAAGGCTGTAAATTTTTGCAGAAGCAGAAAGCCTCATCTTTCTCCTGTGGATCAGCTCTTGGGCTTGAACTGTAATCTTGTGATTTGCAGTCTAGTGCTTATTGTATATAGCCACTATACTCCCTCCCCATAGATGCATTACTTTAGGGAAGGGCCTTTGATGTGGTACCAACAGAGTTTAGATGACTTTTACCTTTCCTTTTATGATCTTCATTAATATTTTATTCCCCCCTTTCTGTGACATGAAAAATACATAATAAATAGCATTCTGAGAAACTCCTGCTGTTGTTATTGTTCAATACTGTCCAGTCAGTTCCCAATCATAGTGACCCCGTATAGGGTGTTCTATGGAGCAGCTGTTGAGTTTACACTGCTGACCTTGTGGTTAGCAGTCCAGTGCTTATCCTATATCACCACACCAGGAGTCCTGAGACCAGGTCATAGTGTTAAGTGCTTTCCAATGATAAAAACTGCTATCAGGTCTTCAGCTCAAGAATATTCTAGTTTGGGTGACGAGGTACAGGCAGTAGTGTTGTCAGCTTACTATTGTGTATAATGGTACTTGGTGAGTGAGATGTGAAATATACCATTCTTAAGTTGACAAGGTTGCAAAGGTAAGGGTAGGAAAGTAACTTTTAGAGATCCTTTAGGTTAGGGAATGGAGCCCTGGTGGTGCTGTAGGATAAGCACTGGACTGCTAACTTCAAGGCCAGTAGTTCAAACCTACCAACTGCTCTGAGGGAGAAAGATGAGGCATTTTGTTCCTGTAAAGAATTGTTGTCCTTGTTAAATGCCATTGAGTCAGTTCATACTCATAATGACCCTGTACAGGGTTTCTGAGGAGCAGCTGGTTGGTTTGAAATGCTGACTTTGTGGTTTGCAGTCCACACCTACAGCAGCACACCAGGACTCTGTAAAGAATTACAGCCTCAGAAACCCTATCAGGATCACTAGGAGTGAGGATGGACTCCATGGCAGTGAGTTTAGATTAGAAAAGGAGGCCAAAGGGAAAGTTTAGGGCAGCTCTGAGGTGCTGAGCCTAGAAACCCTTGAAGTAAGGGAAAGACTGGTGAAGTCAAAATCTGTTGATAAAATTCAGGCATGTAGTTTCTAGGGGCTTTGGGTTGATTTCAGGGTTTGGGATCATCTTCTATTGCAGCTGAGTCTTAGATAGGGACATATATAATGGGGCTTCAAAAAATTCATGGAAAAATTCCACTCTTTTAATTCCATTTTTCCATGAAGCCTCCTTGTATTAATCATATATGTGTGATTACCAGATTTCAAGATTTCTGAGAAAATGTATGAATTTAAAAATCTATGTTGTTGTTAAATACTGTTGAGTTGATTCTAACTCATAGCAACCTTGCGTAGGGATTCCAAGAAGCTGGTGGGTTTAAACCATCAAACTGCACTTAACAATCAAGTGCTTATCCTGTGGTACCACACCAGAACTGCTAAGATGTATAAGATGAAAAAAATTACAATGTATAAGATTATTATTTTTTTTTAATCCAGAGATATAAGGGACTTTCTAAATCAAAAAGGCTTTGTCGAATTGAGAGCCAAGAGAACTGAGTTCTAACACTGTGTCTGCTAATAACTAACATTGAATATCATTTAACCTCTCTGAGTCCTGATTTCCTTATGTAAAATGACTAAAGTTGGACTACAATTTAAAATGAAAGTTATTGCTAGTACTCCTTTATATACTATTTCTTTAAGATGCTTATCATTCATATTTTGTTGCTCATCGCTTCCCCTTGCTTTTTTTAGCACTAGCATCACTATGTAAGTGTAATTAACTGGATTATTAATTTGCATAGTAATTATATTGTTCTAAATGCTTTCAAGTACTTCCTTAATGTGATATTGAACAAGACTTCTCTTCATTCCTATATTCCTAAAGGGTTCTGATCACTCAACCAACACCTTTGGACGTTAGTGGATCCCATGGGCCCAAATAAGGTAGCTGGTGGGCTCAGCATCAGTACTGACCAACCTGGAAAATCTTCCTCTTTAAGACACTTTTTTTCCCCAGATAGTCATTTTAAGTGATGTACTTCAGCACCAACAAAGCATTTGTAGGGACCCAACTTCAATCCAGGAATCCTATTTTAACCCCGAAGCACACAGACATACCCTGTACCACCTAGCCACTTAAAACACCAGATTTGGTCTTGTAAGTTTACTTTCATGCAAATAGGACTATTATTAATAAAACTGAAAGCCAAAAGAGATATGAGAGAACATATTCACAACATATTTGACAAAGCTTATTTGCCATAATAAATATAAAGAACTCCTACAAATGAATATATGTTGGAAGAAGTACAACCAGAATAAACCTTAGAAACAAGCACGGAGAGACTTTGTCTCTCTTATTTCAGACATACTATAAGGAAGGACCAGTCCCTGGAGAAGGACATCATGCTTGGTAAAGTGGAGGGTCATCTAAAAAAGAGGAAGACCCCAACAAGATGGATTGAGGCGTGATAGCAGCAATAGGCTCAAGCATGACAATCATCATGAAGCTGGTGCTGGATAGAGCAGTGTTTCATTCTGTTGTGCAGAGCGTCTATATGAGTCCGAATCGACTCGACAGCACCTGACAACAACATATGAATGAATATTAAATTGCAAATCAATGCAGTGGGGAAATGGACAAAGAATATGAACAGGTAATTTACAAAAAATGAAATATAAATTTTATATAAATATATATATGGAGTGCTGGTGTGACATTGTAGGATAAGCACTGGACTACTAACTGCAAGATTTGTGGTTTAAACCCACCAGCTGCTCCTTGGAAATCCTATACAGGGTCACTGTAATCTTTGTGGGAGCAGAAAAACCTCATCTTTCTCCCTCAGGGTGGTTGGTGGGTTCGAACCACTGACCTTGTGAATCACAGTCCAGTGCTTACCGTATGGAGTCACAACACTTCCAATATACCACTAATGAAACACAAATCCAATCATTTTAACCTGTTAAATGGGCAAAATAAAAAATATTGATAATATCCTAGTGCAGGTATGGGGAAATGGATACTTTAGTATTTCACTAATAAAGGTATAAACTGCCATAACTTTTTTGCTATACTATCTAAGGAGTTCTGGTGTGGCGCTGTGGGTTAATGCATCAGACTGCAAAGCCATTTGAACTGCAAGGTCAGCAGTTCAAGCTCACCACCTGCTCCTTGGAAACCCTATACAGGGTTGCTATGGGTCAGAACCAACTTGACAGCACTTAACAACAACAACAACAATCAAATTTTAAAGATGTAACATTATCTATAATAAGAAATTCAAAGTGAAATTCAAAATTCACTTACCAAGAATAAATTGGTTAAACAAACTATTATAATCCTTACAAGAGAGTATTATGCAACTGTTAGAAAGAATCATTTGGTATCTTATGCACTGATAGGGAAGACATTTATAATACAGGAATAAGAGGAAAAAGAGAACTATGCATATGATCTAATTTATGTTTCAGTATGAACAATGAAAAAGCAGGAAGAAAACAAAGAAGCTGTTAACAATAGTTGCATTTGGAGATTATACTCAGAAGGGAGGTGACTACATATTTTTCATTTCTTATTTAATGGTATGTTGTTGTTAAGTGTCATCGAGTTGATTCTGACTCGTAGCAATCCTGTATAGTAAGAAGCAGTTGGTGAACTTGAACCACCAACCTTGTGGTCCAGTGCTTATCCATTTAACGGTATAGGGAGATTATTTTCCTCTTATCTTCGAATTCCCTTTGTTCAGAGAGACACACCTTTCTTAAGACTCACAGTGACTCTGTACAGGGAGGGTTTCTAAGGCTGTAAATTTTTATGGGAGCAGAAAGCCTCATTTTTCTCCTGAAGCATGGCTGGTGAATTCGAACTTCTGACTTTGCAGTTATCAGCCCAACATACAACCCACTACACTACCATCGCACCCATTTTAAGACATAAGCTGACCAACCAAGTCGGGGGTCCTGTGTCCTTCAGGGTTTGGGTGCAGATAGCAGAAACCATTTAGATTACTGAGGAATAAATAATACCAACTGCTACAACAAACAAATCTCTATATTTCAATGTCTTTATACCACAAAGGAGAGCTCATGACACTGTAGGATAAACACTGGACTGCTAACCACAAGATTGGTGGTTCAAACCCACCAGGCACTTCTTGGAAACCCTGTAGAGGGTGGCCATGAGCTGGAATCGACTCAGTAGCAGTGAAGTTTGTTTTTTATTTACACAGATTTATTTCTTGCTTGTAGTATATAACCAATATAGTTTGACAGGGGGGCTCTATTTTACACAGACACTCTGGGATCCGTGCTGATGGAGACTTGACCATCTTACTACATCATTTCAACATGTGGCTTCAGAATTTACCAAAGCAGGAAAAGAGAGCATGCAATGAGCAAGGCTTATTAGTGCCTCAGCCAAGAAAAAGTTCACATCACCTCTGCTCAGTTTTTGTAGAACCCGCCATGATTCCAACCTGTTGTGGTGCTGTGGGTCAATGCGCTGGACTGCAATCTTGGTTTGACTGCAAGGACAGTGGTTCAAGCTCACTAGCCACTCCTCAGAAACCCTATACAGGGTTGCTATGGGTCGGAACTGACTTGACAGTTCTTAATAACAACAGCAACAATGCTACAAAGGTGTTTGGAAAATGCAGCACACTGAGTGAATATTTGATGAATACTAATGTTTCTGCCAGGTCTTCTATGTAGTCTATGCAGAATAATAAATATATAATACAGGGAATTAGAGACTTAGAAATTTACTAGAACGATTGGAAGAACAGGTTCTAGGATGAATATGCTGGGATTACGCCCAGAACAATGCCACAAAACTGGCTCATCAAGGGTTACCGATACATTTACTACAAGCAGGAAACTATTCCCAAGAGGAATAGCTCTCAGGGTCATTTCACCTCAGCCCCCGAGAGTCAGAAAAACATCACCAGAACCATAAACTCCAGGCCTCCCATTATCTACACAAACAAAATGGATGCCTTGCATAACTCTGTCATCGTACACTTTATTTCAGAAATCAAGCCTTGAATGAATGCACCTGTTTGGCAAAATCAAATTTTTATCTAGAATAATGATTTCAAGGATATTAGGGAAATTGTAGTTCCTGGAAAATCAAATCAATTTCTACTTTGCTGGGAAATCAAATCCATTTCTGTTTTTCTGAAACCAAGGATATAGATCAAACCAATGTACTGTAACATAGTTAATAGTTTCACTTCTCATACTAACTGTATATATAATGCAGTACTTCCTTTCTGATCCTAACCATCCAGAGCTTAGGTCAAACCTCACAAGTTAAAAGATACAGTCCTCCAGACAGACAAGTTCACCCAAGACTTTAGACGCTAGTTATGGGCTTGGAGTTCCCACAACACCATCTCTTATAAACAGCTATCTACAGATTTGAGGATTTCCTCCTGGTGTGGTGCTGTAGGATAAATATTGGACCACAAGGTCACTTTGAACTGCACAGTTGGCAGTTCAAACTGACCAGTGGCTCTTTGGAAACCCTTTATAGGGTCACTATGAGTTGTAATGGACTCCATAAAACTTAACAACAACAATAACTTTACCACCTCAGGTGGCTATGAGTCATAACTTATTCCAAGGCACCTAACAACAACAACAACAACGAAGATTCACATCAAGCTCTTTCATCAACCAGGTTGGTCATTAGGTGTGGTCTGGAATCTTCATTAAAGACACAAAATCACTGGGGAAATTCCAACATTTTAGAGGCTCTCTTTTAGGAACAGAAAACAATAGTAAAACACTGTGGATAAAGTTAAGTCCACAGTAGTTAAGTCCGAAGGTTAGTTATGGTTTGAACAAGCTCTTCTCTTTTGTTATTTTTTTTCTTATATCTCCTTAGTAATCATTTTGTCTGTTTCTTTAGCATGCTTCTTCTGTATCCTCTTAAATGGTCCTATTTCCCATTAAGTCCTTGACCATTTTTTTCTACTTCTTTATAATACAAAGTACATGCATATATTCTAAGTGTGTCCACTACTAGTACCCTGGTATATATTACCATCATCTCTGCAATACTGCCTCTCTGGTTTCTCTGTCTCCCTTACCTCATCTCAGGCCAGTGCAGCAGAGTGATCTTTGTGGAATTCATACTATCATGGCTGTCCCCAGCTCCCTCTTCTTTCTAGCTTTTCTGGTAGGAGATTTTTCATGAGTTGACCTCAGACTGACCAGCTATCTGGGAAAAAAGAGATGTGAGAAGACTGGAGAACTGCCAATCGATGTGTTTTATTCACTTTTGTATCCATAGTATAGGCATACCTCATTCTATTGTGCTTCACTTTATTGCATTGCATTATTTACAGATTGAAGGTTTGTAGCAACCCTACCAGGAGCAAGTCTGTCGGCACTGTTTTTGCAACAGCATGTGTTCACTTCATGTCTTTCTATCACATTTTGGTAATTCTTACAATATCTCAAGCTTTTCCATAATACTATTACATACTTAGAGTCCTGGTGTGGCACTGTGGATTAATGCACTGGACAACTATACTGGTTTTAAGTTCAGTGGTTCAAGCTCAGCAGTAACTCTTCAGAAGCCCTATCTAGGGTTGCTATGGGTCAGAAACGACTCAAAGGCACTTACTGACAACAACTTTACATACTTAATAGAGTACGTTGTTGCTGTTACTAAGTTCTGTTGAGTGGAGTCTGATCCATAGCGACCCTGTATAGGGTTTCCAAGGAGCAGCTGGTGTGTTTGAACCACTACCCACTTTGCAGTTCAAATGACTTTGCAGTCTGATGCATTAACCCACAGCACCATACCAGAACTTAACTTCTATATGCACTGAGGAACCAAAATATCTATGTGACTCACTTTATTGCAATATTTATTGCAGTAGTCTGGAACTGAACCCACAGTATCACCAAGATATCTTGTACCTGATATAATATTTGGAGTCCTGGTGTGGTGCTGTAGGGTAAGCACTGGATCACAGGTCAGTTTGAACCACAAGGTCGGTAGTTCAAACTCAACAATCACTCCTCTGAAATCTTACACAAGGTCACTATGAGTCAGAATCTACTTGACAGCGTTTAATAACAACGTATTATTTAGTATTTATTATTATGTTTTCATTTTTATTTGGTTTGGTTTTTGCTGCTAGTATGAATAGTGGCACCTATTTAAGACTGCTGACGAGAGTTTAGTGTGTATCATTTTCCAACTGCATTAACTTATAGTACTGCTAGCAGCATCGATGGACTCAAGCGTGGCAACAGTAGTGAGGTTGGCCCAGGTTTGGCAGTGTTTCGTTCTGCTGTGCATAAGGTCGCTATGAGTTGGTGCCAACTTGATGGCACCTAAAAACAACAGCAATGCCATTTAAACGCTGGATTGAGAATCAAAAGTTCTGCGGTTTGAGTCCACCTGCCGCTCCACAGGAGACTAAGGATTTCTGCTCCAGCAAAGATGTAAATGCCAGGGACATCTTATATAGGGTTGCTATGAGTTGGAACCAACTTGGTGGCACTTAATAAAAGCAACAATAAATAACATTAAAAAAAAGTTTTATTGTGAATTATGTGTTAGTTTACATGGGAGAACATTAGTTTTACATTCAGCCTATCATATATCATTTCATTGCCAGGGTTACAATCCCCTCCAAGCATCATCAACCAAGCAAAGGGTGTATCCTGCAAACCTGCCCGCCCCCCTCATTAGCACACAGCTTCTCTCCCTCTCTGGGTCTAAAGTTCCCAGCCGCTCCATCTCTCCACGTCATTGTCTCTGCCTCAATCTCTGGCATCATTGCTTCTCTGGGTAGGGTCCCACTCTCGGCTCTTCTCCCTTGATTGTCCCAAGAACCTCTGCTCCTAGACTGCAAAGTCAATCACTCCCCTCCATGCTACAAAAGGTCTACCTTTACATTTCCAACCCTCACAATCAGTCCTGATAACAATTATTCACTATTGTATCACAAGAGACCTATCTGCATTTCTTTTCATCAGCTGGGCCTAGACAGATTGGATATTACTCAGTGGAGATTCTACCTTCCTCCATGTTCTCTGAATCTAGATTCCCTCTTGAAAGCTTGTTAAGAGCTGTGACTCATAGAGACACTGTATAGGGTTTCTGAGGAGCAGTGGTATAGATTTGAACCACTGACCTTGTGGTTCACAGTCCAGTGTGGATCCTATAGCTAAGAAAACCCTACTAGTAGTTCTACTTTGTAACACACAGGGGGGCCGTGAGTCAGAATCAATTTGACAGGAACTGGTTTGGCTTTCTTTTACTTTTCATTGTGTTGCCACACTGCCCTCTAATGGACTGTTGTTGTTGGTGTTAAGTGCTGTAGAGTTGAGTATCTAATATTTAATTGCTGGCTTCTGGGCCATCTACCAAACCCCACCATCTACAGACAATTTCCTACACCTGCTGACAAAGTGAGGGTCAATCTTGAGGCCTAGGGAGCACTGCAAATTGATTAAAGCTGTTCATTTTATTGTCTTTGCAAAATATATTGTTATTGTTAAGTGCCATGGAGTCAGTTCCGACTCATAGCGACCCTGTATAGAGTTTCTGAGGAGCAGCTGGTAAACTTGAACCACCGACCTTGCAGTTCAAACGACTTTGCAGTCTGGCGCATTAACACACAGCGCCACACCAGGACTCCTTGCAAAATATAGTAGTTTCCAAATCATGACAAAGAGATTCCTCTATTAGAGTTGTAGAGTTTGTGTTAACATTTGATCTACACTCACCATTATGATTTGAGGGCATAGATAATGACAGCCTGGCCATGACTGAATAAAATGTTGGTACAACATAATATTAGATGCTTAATCTCTTAAAAATTAGTCTGAATGAATATTCAATAAGAGAGAGGTTGGCAGAAGAATGATAAAGGCATGGGAAGAAATGAGAAGTGCAAGAAAGAGTTAATGTCAACAGAGGTAAATACTATTACATACATGATTCTACAATAATGGTGGTCTATAGAAGGAGCTCTGGTAGTGTAGTGGTTATGAATCAGGCTGCGAACCACAAGGTCAGCAGTTCGAAACTACCAGTTGCTCCGTGGGAGAAAGATGAGGCTTTCTGCTCCCGTAAAGATTTACAGCCTTGAAAACCCTGTTCAGGGTCACTATGGGTCGGAACTGACCTGATGGCACTTAACAATAGAAGTCCTGGTGTGGTGCTGTGGGCTAATGTGCTGGACTTCAAAGTCATTTGAACCACAAGGTTGGTGATTCCAGCTAACCAGTGGCTCCTTGGAAACCCTATAAAGGGTCACTATGGGTCAGAACCAACTTGATGGCACTTAACAACAATAGAAATCCTGGAGTCCTGGTGTGGCACTGTGAGATAAAGCACTGGACCACAAGGTTGGTTTGAACCACAAGGTAGGCAGTTCAAACCCACCAGCTGTTCCTCGGAAACCCTATCAGAGTAGCTAATGAGTTGGAACCAACACGATGGCACTTAACAATAACAACATTCACCTTTGCAGCAAACATACTGATGAATATGGTGAAGCATGGTGGCAGTGGTAGTTATGTTCCATGGAGTTGATTCCGATTCATAGAGACCCGGTCTAGTGTTCCGAGGCTATAAATCTTTACAGGAGCAGAAAGCCTCATTTTTCTCATGTGGAACAGCTGGTAGTTTCAAACTGCTGACCTTGAGCCTAGCAGCCCGATTTGTAATGACTACGCTACCAGAGGTCCTTATAGTGAAGTATACAAGTGGCAAAATTATGAAAACTTCTCAGGCATTACCAAACACCTTGAAGGAATGAGTTACTGGACCTGAAGTCTTAGGCCCAAACTTTCAGGGTCCACCATAGTCAATTGATATAACAACATAATCCACAAAGACAGTGTTCTACATCCTACTTTGATGAGAAGTAACTGGAATCTTAAAATCTCGTGAGCAGCCATCTAAGGTGCAACTATTAGTCTCTCCCTGTCCGAAAGAAAGAAGAGTGATAAAATTGAAGTTGCTTGAGAACAATTAGGACAATGGATTAACGGATCATGTGAACATCAGTCTCCACTACCCTGAGACCAGAAGAACCAGATGATAACCGGCTACCAGCTGCTCTAAAAGGGATCACATTTGAAGCTCCTGAATACAGTGCAAGAAAATGTGGAACAAAACTCAAAATCATAAACAAACAACAAACAAAAAACAGGCTTTTTTTGGTCAGATAGTTACTGATAGAACCATGATACTATAGTTCTTGGTCACCCTTCAGTCCTGGAACTGAACTCAACCCCAAGACTCAATTTTCAGCCAAGCAATAGCTAGGTATATGGGGGAGGGGTGGCAACAACACTAGTGAGGTGTGCATACCATGGAATGGTCAAGCATTTGAGATCAAAAGAGCAGCATTTACCCAAGGAAAAAATTGAGAAGATTTGGGAAAGAACGAGGAATGGAAACACAGGAAGAAAGTAGGATAAATGATGTTACAGTGAAGAAATTGCAGTCATTAAAATAAAACAAAATGTTGGATTTGTTGAATGTAGACTGATGATCTAGGCTCTG
>NW_006408817.1:2336699-2339316 GCF_000296735.1 Chrysochloris asiatica
AAGATTTGTTCCCTCTTTTGAGCTACTGCATCCATAGGTGTAGGTCAAGTTCATCAAATTGTATCAGATTACTCTTTTTTTCCTCTTCTTTCTTCTTCTGGTTTAGCTCTGATCACCCAGTCATTGAAGTCAGGTCAAGTGGGTATTATCTGTAAGTGTGGGTGTTATGCATAAGCCCTCTCTTCTTATCAGCTGGACACTTCACTCTCCACTCTAGTCCTCTGTGGCTATGTCTCTGACTCTGGGCTCAAGAGTCCCTAGGTCTTGCCATACTGCTGGCCAACCAGATCTCCACCCAGGTTCTCAAGAGTCTACTGAACGTTACAGGGCTTAGCTCTTAGCTTCATTGCTATTTTTCCCTCACTTCCCCTTATTGGTGACCAACGTGTTCACCAATCAGAGCATGTATTCCCATTGAGTCTTAGTTTTAGAAGGGGGTTTGCTCTGAGGGGACCCGACCACTTGCCTTGATGTCTCATGGGCGAGCAACTTGCTTGTTCTTGTAGTAATCAGTCAGACTGCCTATATTGTTTTGTATTTTTCCTGTTGGTCTTTCTTTTTAAGAAATATCTTCTGTTTTAGCCGCTAAAAGTCTGGATGAACTTTTGAAAGAACTATTAAAATAATTTCCAGTTATCAAATTTAATTCAAAATTAATTTCCTCTCATTAAGCATTTAAAGGTAGAACAATAGTAGCCTAACCTAAAAATCAACCCCCCAAAATTCATAGTGATCCTAAAGGTCAGAGTAGAACTGCCCCCGTAGAGTTTCCAAGGCTGTAAATATTTATGGCCACCACTTGTAAGTCAGCTTGTGTATTGTGGTGGTTTGCATGTTCCTGTGATACTAGAAGGTATGCCACTAGTATTTCAAATACCAGCAGGGTCACCCCTCATGGCTAGGCTCCAGCAGAGCTTCCATACTAAGGCAGACTAGGAAGAAGGACCTGCTCATCCACTTCAGAAAAAATTGGTCAGTGAAAACATTGTAAATAGTCATGGAACATTGTCTAATATGGTACCAAAGGATGAGATCTTCAGGCGAGAAGATACTCAAAATACAAGTGGGGAAGGCATTCAAAATACAAGGAGCTGTCTCCTCAGAATGGAGTTGACCTTGATGTGGATGAAGTAAAGTTTTAGGGGTCTACATTTGCTGTAGTAACATGACTCAAAATGAGAAGAAGCAGCTGCAAATATCCATTGAAAATCAGAGTGTGGAATGTGTAAAGTATGAATCTAGGAAAATTGAAAGTTGTCAAAAATAAAATATAATACTTGAAGATTAATACTCTAGGTATTAGTGAAGTGAAATGGACTGGTTGACCACTTTGAATTGGACATTCATATGGTCTATTATGCTGGGAAATGGCTACTTGAAGTGGAACAATATCATATTCACTGTCAAAAAGAATATTTTAAGATCTATCCCGAAGTATAATTCTGTCAATGTAAGATAATATCAATATACCTAGAGGGAAGACCAGGACTCCAAGGTATTCTAATTTACACACCCATCACAAATGTCAAAGAAATTGAAGTTTTTATCAACTTCTGCAGTCATAAACTGATCAAACATACAGGAGGAGTCAAAAAATATTTGCATCCTGGCTGTAGAATTTATTTTGATCAACTTTTTTTTTAATGTTTTACTGTGAATTATGTGATAGTTTACATGGGAGAACATTAGTTTTTACATTCATCCTATTGTATATCATTTCATTGCCATGGTTACAATCCCCTCCATGCATCATCAACCAACCAAAGGGTATACACTACAAGCCTGCCCCCCGGTCCTCAGCCCACAGCCCCTCTCCCTCTCTGTGTCTAAAGTCCCCAACTGCTCCATCTCTCCACGTCATCATCTCTGCCTCCAACTCAGGCATCACTGCTTCTCTAGGTAGGGTCTCGCTCTCTGTTCTTCTCCCTTGATGGTCCCAGGGACCTCCGCTCCTAGACTGAAAAGTTAATCATTCCCCTCCTTTTGCTACAAAACATCTACTTTTACATTTCCAACCCTTACAAGCAGTCCTGATAACAATTATTCACTATTGTATCACAAGAGACCCATCTGCATTTCATTTCATCAGCCCCACCTAGACAGATTGGATACCACTCAGTGGAGAGTCTACCTTCCTTCACACCCTCTGAATCTAGGTTCCCTCTTGAAAACTTGTAAGCCAGTCACTTCTTGCCTTTGTAGTTCCCCCCAGTTTTGGGTAGCCAATGTCCAAGTTGCCCATCCCTGTCTACTCTATGTATGGAGGGGATGGGAATGATCCTTGCTGTAAGGATTTGTTCCCTCTTTTAAGCTACTGCATCCTTATGTGTAGGTCAAGTTCATCAAATTGTATCAGATTACTCTTTTTTTCCTCTTCTGGTTTAGCTCTGATCATCCAGTCATTGAAGCCAGGTCAAGTGGGTATTATCTGCAAGTGTGGGTGTTATGCATAAGCCCTCTTTTCTTATCAGCTGGACACTTCACTCTAGTCCTCTGTGGCTATGTCACTGATTCTGGGCTCAAGAGTCCCCAGGTCTTGCCACACTGCTGGCCAACCAGGTCTCTACCCGGGTTCACAGAAGTCTATTGAACATTGTAGGGCTTAGCTTGCAGCTTC